>NW_028261387.1:10147326-10514227 GCF_051295495.1 Thamnophis sirtalis
AGAAGTAATTGCTTTTTGTCCTATAGAATTTTTCCTTTAAATTTGAACCTCTCTACAAAGAATGGCTTTCCTACTAGAAAACTAGCATGGTATAAAAACGTGGCATAGACCCTGTATTAAAAGGAACCTAATCCCCCTGCAGTTCAAATGATTGCCTATTTTTCCTAGAAATTAAATATTGCATCCATTAATAGTTTAAAAAATGTTTCTATGATGATCTGTCCTTTTGACCTTGACTTCTAATAGTATTTTGTTTAATATTGTTTGGCAGAGCTACTGTTTTGGATTTTGATTGGAAGCTAAGTGTCCCACGGAGATCTACAAGAATCCTGTGATCGTTAATAGATACTCTTACTACCAACTGAATACTTGTTTTGCATTTTCAGGCATAATTTTCTCTCCCCAGTCATGCTAGTGTATTAACCTTAATTTTTATACGCTACAGCGTAATAATAGTATCGTCATGCATGAAATCTACAGCACACTGTTAGGGCAGGAAACATCTGATCATTATGTCAGTCTTGGTCATTATTAATTGAATTATAGTTTCTCAGTACTTTACATTTCAATTTGATTCTGTAAACTGGCAGCTATTTCAGAAATAATCCAGAGAACAGTTCCAGTGATACCAAAAGTAAATTGCAAATGGACCAACAGATCAGCAGCATTGGATGGGGAAATATTTTTCTGGATTTGTGGAAAGATGGGGTAAAGGTATGGATGCTTTGTGACTCATCTTGACTTTTTTCCATTTTGTCCTACATTTCTTCCTCTCTCGGTGTTATTTTCTCCTATCCATCAAGGTCAATCACACAGTAAATGGAAACACACAAGAAAAACCCCAACATATTGAAATAATTCTACTGATTTGATTAACAAGTACTGAAAGAGATCATTTCAGACATTGAAATGTTGTGGCCCAGCAGGAGCCGTTGGAGCTGCCACCAGACTCCGACAGTGAGGGGCCCTCTGAGTCAGCTCTGGAGGATGTAGAGGACCCTGAACAAGGTTCCGACTCCGAGCAGGGTGCAGAGAGGCTGGTTGGCTACCAGGAGGCGTCTGAGCCTTGGAACAGTGGGGAGGATACAAGGGAGAGTGATACGGACGCCAGCAGTGAGTTGTTCCTGGATGCCTGGCACCGAAGAGCTAATAGGCGTCAGGAACAGTTGTGCAAGTATAGGAGGTAATTGCACTCAGCTGGTGGTCATTAGGCTCCTCTTCAAACTATAAAAAGGACTGCATGTGCACACACCCCTCTTGCAGAAGTCAACGCATTAACTAATGTTGGATGAACAGTATTGTGAGTTTGGCAAGCTGGATTGCTGCCACGGCTTATCTGGGCTGGATTGCTGCCAAGGACCTGTCTGTCTGTGAATAAATTCCATAAAGTACCTTTGGCTTGGAGTGTTTTTGGTGTGGGATGAGTAGGGTCAGAACATTGAACTATGCTTAAATGTGACATCCCAGATAATTCCCATCCCACTACTTGGCAAATTTTGGATAAAGCTTTATTTCCTATTCCAGTAAACAGGATTTCTTTTTGTTTAGCCATGTATAAAAAAAGTCTACCCCTAAATTTATATCCTTATTACATAATCATAGTCACATGGTGGTGAGATGGCTCAGTGGGTAAGACATTGGACTTGTTAGCTAGAAGGTCAACAACCCAGATTTGAGATCCAAACACTGCACAACAGGGTGAACTCTGTTACATGCCCCAGCTTCTGACAACCTAGTAGTTCGAAAGCATGCAAATGTGAGTATATAAATAGCTACTGCTTGGTGGGAAGGTAACAATTTTCCATATTTTCATCTGACCACATGATGACAGAAGCATCTGTCAGAGAACTCAGGCTCCCTCAACTGAGAATGATAGATGATTTGGTCATGGCTGGAAGGAGAAACCTTTAACCTTTACATAGTTATAGCAATAGCCCTTAGACTTATATACCACTTCACAGTGCTTTTACAGCCCTCTCTAAGCAGTTGATAGAGTCAGCGTATTGCCTCCAACAATCTGGGTCCTCATTTTACCCACCTCGGAAGGATGGAAGGCTGAATCAACCTTGAGCCTGGTGAGATTTGAACTGCCAAATTGTACCCAGCCAGCAGTCAAAAAAAGTAGCCCGCAGTACTGCACTCTGCGCCATGCGGCTCTATGTATACACAGCTATCTTGTATATACAGCCATCACTCTTTTTCTATTTGTATCAGAAATTATACTTTGTTTGTGTCATGTATATGCATTTGTCTTTGAATCAAGGATTTATCATTTCATTCTTATAAACAATCACATATGCACACCTGCTGCCAATTACCTCCAATAGACATCAGATCCCACAGATTAGGCCTCCTCCGAATTCCATCCGCCGGCCAATGCCGACTGGCGACTACCCGGAGGAGAGCCTTCTCTGTGGTTGCTCCGACCCTCTGGAACGAGCTCCCCATGGAGATTCGAACCCTCACCACCCTCCAGGCCTTCCGCAAAGCCCTTAAAACCTGGCTGTTCTGACAGGCCTGGGGCTAAAGAGCTTTTGCCCCCCACCCTTGAATGGTATGGTTGTTGTGTGCTTTTAAATTGTGTATTGTTCTGTTTGTCTTTTTTATCCCTTATCTGTACCCCCTTCCCTGACTTGGATTGTGAGCCGCCCTGAGTCCCCTTTGGGGAAAAGGGCGGCATATAAATGCAATAAATTCAATTCAATTCAATTCACACAGATACAGGAAATTTATGCTGTCATCGTAAGATCTCATCACCAACTCCTGAAGAAAGCTGGTTCACTATTGTGGGAATCAGGATATTTGATTAAATATTCACTTATTTCCTAATACAGCTGTTCTCCTTGAGAATTCGGTGTTGGTTAGATGGCCTTTGATCAGATCCAACAAGGCTCTTTTTTATATTATTATCTTTGTGGTACAAAATCCACCATCCTATACATGTTGAGCCGAGGTACAGCTCTACAACTGAAAGGAATGATGACATTGATGTTATAATTTAATAGCACTGCAACTGACATTATGAGGGAGACCTCGTGCACATTATCCATATAGATGCAAATGAAGAAATAATTATTATGAATTAAAAGTAATGCAATCCATCTTACAGTAACAGAAGAGACTGCCCAGGAAACAATGTGTTAGAAACCCATTACTATTTTGGATCTCAAAATTCCACAATTTTATTCACAAAATTGTGGCCACTGCAGTGTGCTCACGGTCACATGATTGTGATTTCCAATGTTCCTTTCCAGCTTCCACAAGCAAAATCAGTGGGGAAGCTGGCAGGAAGTCATCCCCAATGGTTCACCGACAAATGCGCGCTCGACAAAAGCACGCCCGACGAAACCGCGGCGAGAAAACCGCAAGTTCTAAACCACGCCGACGAATGAGCGCAGAAGTGCGCCGACAACAGCGCGCCAACAGAAGCACGCTCTAAACCTAACTCTAAACCTAACCCTAAACCTAACCCTAACCCTGAACCTAACACTGAATCTAACCCTGAACCTAACCCTAACCCTAACCCTAACCCTAACCCTAACCCTAACCCTTACCTTAACTTAAATCGCGCTTCTGTCGGCGTACTGTTGTCGGCACCCTGTTGTTGGCGCATTGATGACGTCACGGTTTTCACGCCATGGTTTCGTCGACGCACTTTTGTCGAGCGCGCATTTGTCGGGTCACGATCCCCAATCCCAGTGCTTTTTTTCCCACCCATGATCATCCTATTTATCTTAGGTAAGTAAATATAGATTTATTATTGAAGTTCATTTGCCACCATAATTATTTTTCCAGTTATGATTTTTACTTTTCTTACAGTAGATGATTATGGGGCCACCCAACATTGGGATAAAAAAAAATATGGTGAGACTAAAATTTAATGTTCATTCTGGTCACATCAGTCTATGACATCATCTTTCAAAGGATGTCCAATGGGACATAGTGTTGTCTTGCATCAACTAAAAATCTGGGTTGGATACCTTTCTTGAGTTAGTCTTTTTAATAGCTTCACAATCTTCTCTTATTGTTATATAGATCCATTTAGAATTTGTTTATATTCTCCTTAATCTTTAATAAACTCTTTTTATGTAAAATTCCTCCACTTTTTCCTTGGAAATTTCTTGATCTTTCTATAGAGTAGAATAATACTGGGGATATACTTTTCTAATATTTGCATTATCTGTTATTGCAGTATTTTCTTCTTTTAAAATTTAGTATCACTTTCTTTTTCTTTTGCCATTTGAAGGCAATGATTTTCCTGGTTGACTACAAATTCAAAATTTCTTTGTTTTGAATAATTTATTTTTTATTTCCATCTCTCTCCTTGGCAACATATCTAATTGCCTCTGTAGTAGCTTAATTTGGTGGGTAATAGTTGTCACCTCTGGGGATTTTTTAAACTCTTCTTCCTTTTTTAAAAATCTCATCCAAAATCAGTTATATTTTCTCTTGCCTTTTCTTTTTAAATTCACTGTCATATTATACAAAATATCTTCTTATAAAAGCTTTGTTCACATGCCAAACGATTCTTACTTCTGTGCCTTTGTTAAGATTACGCTCAAAAATTCTTCTAACTTCTCATTCAATCTCCACCTGAAAGAGTCATAATTTTTTTTTCTTTTTAAAAGGCTGTGGAATGTGGTCTGAGATTGTTAATGTCTCCACTTTACAAACATTAGTAGCTAAAGTCCTAGAGATCCAAATTATATTTATTCTTGGAAAAGATGTACGTCTTTCAGAAAAATAAGCACCTTCCTTTGAGTCACCATTTTTATACATCTGTATATCAACAAGCTACAAGTTGTCCATTAAATCAACAAAATTCTTTGGTAATTTTCCATATGTATCTTTAATATTTTTCTCAGAAGTGCTATCTTTCTCCGAGAAAACCACTCCATTCCAATCTTCTAGGACACATCAATTTTTATATAGAAAATCCAATAATATATCCATAAGTCCTTTATAAAATGTTGCTTTATCTCTAGAATTTCAGAATAACAGAGTTGAAAGGGACCTTGGAGGTCTTATAGTCCAACCCCCTGCTCAGGCAGGAAACCCAGGTATAGGGCCTATACCATTTCAGACAAATGTTCAATCTCTTCTTTTAAAACTTCCAGGAGCATCCACAACTTCTGGGGGCAAATTGTGCTACTACTAAATCGTTGTCACTGTCGGGAAATATCTCCTTAGTTCTAACTTGCTTCTCTCCTTGATTAATTTCCACCCATTGCTTCTTGTCCTGCCTTCAGGTGCTTTGGAAAATAGGTTGACTCCCTCTTCTTTGTGGCAGCCCTTCAAGTATTAGAACACCACAATCATGTCACCCCTAGTCCTTCTTATCATTAAACTAGGCATACCCAATTCCTGCAATCAGTCTTCATATCTTTTAGTCTCCAGTCCCCTAATAATCTTTGTTGCTCTTCTCTGCACTCTTTCTAGAGTATCCACATCTTTTTTAACATTGACCAAAACTGGATGCAGTATTCCAAGTTATAATGCAGTAATAACACTTCATATGATCTTCATGTTTCTTATAGTTGTAGAATTTTTCGAAAATTTAAATAGAAAGGGCAAGGCCATCTTTTTCCTTCTTACTTTTTTATCTTTCACCTTGACCTAGAATGGAGAGAGCCCTTTGAAGACTCTTGAAATATCAAGGTGACCTTTGAAATCATATTCACAGTCACCTCTGTTTTCACTTGAACATATTTACATCTAAGACTTGTCCATGGTACAGATCAGGGGTGGGTTCCTGCCAGTTCTAACCTCTTCTATAGAAAAAGTTCCACAAATCTACCGTGCTGTTTAGAACCGGTTCCAGCTCCTTCTGACCACCCGTCCACACATCATCAAGATGAAGAGTGAGAGGAGGAATTCTGGGAGTTGAAGTGCACAAGTCTTAAAGCTGTCAAGTTTGAACACCCCTGGGTTTTTTTTTCCTAAAGGGTTAGGGGTGCAAGGGTCTTGTAACTTGAGAGCTTTAAGACTTGCACACTTCAATGCCAGAGTTCCTGAGCCAACATTACTGGAGGAGGAATTCTGGGAGTTGAAGTCCACAAGTCTTAAAGCTGTCAAGTTTGAACACTGCTGGGGGGGGTGTCTAAAGGGTTAGGGGTGCAAGGGTCTTGTAACTTGACAGCTTTAAGACTTGCGTGCTTCAAATGCCAGAGTTTCTGAGCCAACATTTTGGTTGCTAAGCAAGAGCATTGCTAAGTGAGTTTCACCACATTTTACAAGTTGGCCATGCCCACTCAGTCACATGGCTGGCAAGCCACTCCCACAAAGCAGGCCACACCTACAGAAGAGGTTCTAAAAAAAATTGAAACCCACCACTGGTACAGATTCAAACTAGGTTTGGCCACCTTGGCTTTTCCTGGGGGAACACTGAAGAGACATTTGCACAAGTAGAACTCAACTTGCAAACAGTTCACTTAGTAATCATTCGAAGATATAACGGGACTGAAAAAAGTGACTTATGACCATTATTCACACTTACGAGCATTGCAGCATCGATGTGGCCATGTGATCAAAATTCAGGTACTTAGCATCTGACTCATATTTATGAAGGATGCAGTACCTTGAGGTCATGTGATCAGATTCACTTAGTAACCATGTTAATAACTTAATAACTGCAGTGATTCACCTAACAACTGTGGCAAGAAAGGTTGTATAATGAGACAAAATTTACTTAACAAATGTTTCATTTAGCAACAGAGATTTTGGGCTCAAGTGTGGTCCTCCGACAGATCCGGTTTGTCGCACATCTTAGCCAGACGGGAAGCAAAGCCATAAGTCAAGGTCATAAGTCAAGGACTACTTGTATTTGAAAGGCTATTCCAGTATCTCCAACGGAAGATTTGCAGAAAAGCTACAAAATGCCATGGAGAACTCTGTGGTACTTACATTTGTTTAAAGCCTGTTTAAGTTAGAATCTACATGTTCTCTTGTTGAGTGCCAGAATTGTTCTTGGCACTTTCCTTTTGGCATTACGTGGAAACAAAATGGATATGGTTGAACCCAAGGTACTAAATACACCTAATATTACCCTGCTTGTAAATTCCTCATCATTTAATTTTTCAAGTGCAGATATTTATATTGCAATTGTAATATTTCCATTATTCATTCATTCTTCTCACATCTCTGCCAAGTGAATAGTAGGTGGCATAAATTGGCCACTGCATTACACTGCACGACATTCTAAGATCTCTAGTAAAACAATCAATCAACAATACTGTGTTTTCAGAAACTCCTGACTGCCCTAGTCATTCTTGGTCTCCAAAGAGAACATTATCAAAATATTTATCGCCCGGAAAGTTCATGGCATTGATAATCTGAAAATTTCTCCCCTGTCCTTTTCATCAGAAGACCATCCTTAGCATAAGAGAATGTGAATTAATGACCAAACATCTCCCGTATCCTTGAAAAGTGTCTTCCTTCACTGAGAACTTGTTTCCCTGACAGCTGGAGACCTATCATCATGGGAGTGGATTAAATTGGTGTATTAAGCCTTATAATTAAAGAGAAGAAATCCAGTGCAATGGTAAACATGGTGAACAAAACCTCTGTGGAGTGAACTTGGGTATTCAAAGGCAGCAGAAAAGTCCTAAATGAACTAATGCTGAAGTATAAGTATCAACAAATCCTAAATTTTATCAGGCGAAGAGAAAAGAAGCCCATTGTTTACATTCCTCTAATAGAAAAATGTTCTGACTCCCTCCTCCATCCAGTAACGAAAGCCAAGACACGCTTAATGAGAATGTCCTTTAATAACAAGACCAGACTCTCAGTGGCTGAAAGCCAAATAAACAAACAGATAAGGACCTTGGCAGCAAGGCCGACAAACCTTGGCAGCAATTCAGACAAACTCTGGCAGCAATCCAGCCTGCCAAGTTTGTTTCTCTTTAGTCAAAGCGTTGACTTCTGCAAGAAGTGGTCTGTTTTATAGTCTGGAGAGGAGCCTAATGACCATCAGCTGAGCATAATTACCTCCTGTAATTACGTAGTTGTTCTTGATGCCGAGTAGCCCTTCAATGGTGTGCATCCCAGAACAACTCACTGTTGGTTTCTGGATCACACTCCCTTGTCTCCTCCCCACTGATCCAAGGCTCAGGAGCCACATGGTGGCCAACCAGTCTCTCTGCGCCCTGCTTGGAGTCGGAACCCTGTCCAGGGTCCTCCACATCCTCCAGGGCCGACTGATAGGGCCCCTCGCTGTTGGAGTCTGGTGGCAGCTCCAACGGCTCCTGCTGGGCCACAACAGAAAAGCAACCAAAGATATAACAGAATACAGAATTGGAAGGCACCCTGCAGGTCTTCAGGTCCAACTCACTGTTCAGGCAGGAAAGCTGATAGTTGAAAGTTAGTTGGAAGATAGCAAGTAAGTTGGAATAAGTGTAGCCATTACACAGAGTAAGAGCAGAGTAAATTGCAGATACCCTAAGTAATTGAAATGTTAAGTCTCTCCAGAAACACCCACGATCGTTTATACCAGGGATAAGCTTCCAAAATTTTAGCAAGGGGTTCTCTGCCGGGTTGATGGGTGGGCATGGCTATGGTGGGCGTGGCCTAGTTGGCCTCCTGAACCACAGTGACAGGGGGCATTTTTCCCCTCCCTGGGCTCCAGAGGTTTTCCTCAAGTCTCCGGGAGGGCAAAAACAGCCTCCTCGGGCTCCAGAGGCCATCTGGAGCCAGAAACAGACCCGTTTCTGTCCTTCCCAAACTTCTGGTAGACTCATTTTTCGCCCTCCCCAAGCACAGGGACTCCTGGGAGGGGTGGGCTGGGCTGGGCCAGCCAGGAGTGGGATTTAGAGGTTCTCCAATAAAGTAGACGTAAAATGAGATTTGGACATTAAGTGTGAAACCTACTGGGTCAGGCTGGACAGCCTCTTAGAGCCCCTTTACTTCTATATTAAAGCCACATAGGCAGAATTGCAGCTTGCAAAGAACAGGAAGCAAGTGCTTAATCACAAGATGTCTCTATGTCAAAAGTCTATGTCAAAAGCCTATGTCAAAAGTCCAAGGTTCAATTAAAGTTCGTTAATGACACGTACCCCATAAACAAAAGGAGAAGTAAGACCCCCATCTCCTTATAAGGCTTTCTCCTCAAGGTAACCATTAAGAAATGTGTTAAGTATTTCTGTGTTGCAATGCTTTTGAGAACGTATAAGAATGCGTGCTTCAATAATGACGGTTGTTCAGAACTTGCAATGCTAAGCCATGGGCTAGCTTTCTGAACCTGGCTGCCAAATAAACTTTTCCTGTATCCTGAGAAGTCTAAAGCCTGTCATTTTCTGCAACACCAAACTGCACAGAATCTTAGCTAGACGTTCTCCTGAACCCCTGTGAACCCCACACACAGTACGCCGTGGCCTTGCAAAGCACTGCAAAGTACTCTTGACTCAACCTCTTTCTGGTTCCTGATGTTAAACTCATGCCAGCGAATGTGCTTGGACAGCTTGGGCGCATAGTGGGTCCCTGGTGTCTGCTGCAGCACGGACCAGGCGACAGTTTGAAGCGGTGTCGGCTCAGAAAGTTTTTTCGCTATCTCAAACTCTTCCCGGCCACAGTATCCGAGGAACATGTTCTTCTTGCGACCTTCAGGAAGGCCCATGAGGTCATTTGCCTTGAGAAAATCATAGCATGTACAATTCCCAGTGCTCGGTGACTGGGTCATACGGAGTTGGTGGGGCGTGCATAGCCATTTTGTGTACAGAGGGCGATTTGAGTTTGCCGCTCAAAAATGGTTGCTCGATGCCGCGCTGAGCTCCGAGCTGGATGTACTTGCTGGATTGCTATGCTCTTTTTGGTTCGCCTAGTTGCCTTCCAATCCCACCTTCGTCACCAGTGTTAAATTGGGTAATGGATAGGCCCACACAGGCTTAACGGTAACAACAGCTCTTTATTGAATACAATAAGTGAGAACAATCCAGCGAAGGTTGAGTCTTGTCAGACCCTTCAACCAATAGGATTAAACCTTTTTGTTAGACCCTTCAACCAATAGGATTAAACCTCTGTTCCCACCGGATCCTTCCCTTCCCATCCCTTATCCCCCCCCCCCAAAGAGTATAAAACTAATGAATATATAAAAAGAATATATATTTGCTGATACAAGTAGCACAAAATACATACTTTAGCTAGATAGGGACAAATAAACAGATATTCTACTATAAGAGGGAACATGTAAGATTTAATTTTTACCAAACTAGATTCATTTTCCAATCAAGTGTCATTTTCAGCTACAGATCCTGGCGAAGAATAGTAGAAGATCTTTCCTGCCTATCCAATTTTGGATTTGAATATACCATACCTGCCAGTGGTGGGTTTCAATTTTTTTTAGAACCTCTTCTGTAGGTGTGGCCTGCTTTGTGGAAGTGGCTTGCCAGCCATGTGAAGGTGGGAGTGGCTTGCCAGCCATGTGACTGGGTGGGCATGGCCAACTTGTAAAATGTGGTGAAACTCACTTAACAACGCTCCTGCTTAGCAACCAAAATGTTGGCTCAGAAACTCTGGCATTTGGAGCCCACAAGTCTTAAAGCTGTCAAGTTACAAGACCCTTGCACCCCTAACCCTTTAGAAAAAAAAACCCCAGGGGTGTTCAAACTTGACAGCTTTAAGGCTTGTGGACTTCAACTCCCAGAATTCCTCCTCCAGTCATGTTGGCTCAAGAATTCTGGCATTGAAGTGTGCAAGTCTTAAAGCTGTCAAGTTACAAGACCCTTGCATCCCTAACCCTTTAGAAAAAAACCCAGAGGTGTTCAAACTTGACAGCTTTAAGGCTTGTGGACTTCAACTCCCAGAATTCCTCCTCCAGTCATGTTGGCTCAAGAATTCTGGCATTGAAGTGTGCAAGTTTTAAAGCTATCAAGTTACAAGACCCTTGCATCCCTAACCCTTTAGAAAAAAAACCCATGGGTGTTCAAACTTGACAGCTTTAAGACTTGTGGACTTCAACTCCCAGAATTCCTCCTCTCGCTCTTCATCTTGATGATGTGCAGGACAGGCGGGGGGAGGGAGCTGGAACCGGTTCTAAACGACACTATAGATTTGTGGAACCTCTTCTATAGAAGAGGTTAGAACTGGCAGGAACCCACCCCTGGTACCTGCCAAATATTGAAGTTGCCATAGTCTGTCTGCCTTAGTATGTTGCACAGAAATTGGCAGCCACTCTCCAAGATCTCCACCCCAAATCTTTCTCTGTCTTTTGGCAAGTTGCTGAGAATTGAACCGGAGACCTTTCCCTTATCAAGCATGTGTGTTCTATTCCTGAGTTACAACCTTGCTCCTATTATGGCCCCTGATTCAGTTTGATGAAATCTGGACTGGGTTGGTGGGGGGGGGGAGAAAAGAAAGAAAATTAGATCATAATGCATTTGTGGATGATTGAACGGGGTGTCATCTTTCTGCCTGCCCATCCTCCAAGCAGCTGGGCCCAGGCTTCTCTCCCTGTACACATTCCGCCTTAATACTATATTTGTCACACAGATCCTTCCTACTTGCCCATCTGGCATTTAGATACAGTTTCCAAATTTGTCGTCCTTTATGTTCCAAGAGCCTATTTGACTTGTGATGTTTCCATAAAGAGGCGGAAAACCCTGCCAGGGTTTGATATACAGAACCAACATCCCGTCTGGAGAGCCATGCTGCTTTCCAATCAGAAAAAGCAACACCGGCTTGCCATGATGGTTGTTCGGCTGTTCCGACTCAGGTACACCCAGGTTACCTATCTGGGTACAGCCAGAGTGCAAAAGTGCTGTGGTTAATTTCAGCTTTCGGAGAATGAGCTTCCATTCTGCCAATTTCCAAGGGAGAAGAAGGCCATTTCAGAAGGATGCCCCTGATGCTGGCAGGACGCGTGCCGTGACCTGCTGAGCAAAACTATCCTTGATGGAACTTTGCCCATTGACAGCTCATCATTGAGAAGCAATTGACCAAAAAAAAAAGCATACCTTTTAGTGTGACAGCCAGGCTCCATCTGCTTCCTTCGTAATCTATATTTGGAGCGTATCGTGTGTCGTGGCAGTGCAGTTAATGGGCTTAGTCATCTCCTACAGAGTAACCTACACTAGGTGATAGATAAGTTGGGAAATCTCAGAAGCTGGATTCAGTAAATGTCCAACGCATGCCAGAAGATAACACTGGGTTCATGCAATTTGGTGGTGGGGGCAGGGGGAGAGTTTCCATTTACACAAGAGCACCTTGTCCAAAAAGTTGGTGGAGCTAGAAGAAGAAGATGGTCAAAGACAGATGAATACTAAATGTAATTTAACTTAAAGATACTTACATAGGGAACTAAGATATGTTAAGTATATTGATATGGAAGCATAAATACCATCAACATACAATGGAGTTTGCTCAGAAGCTGAAATACACCAAGTGAATGAGAGGAAGAGTGGGAAACAGAGGAGAAGAAATATAGGAAGAGAGGAATAGGAGAGAGGGTAAGGGGGGAAGATGAGGAGGATAAGGAGGAGTGGAATGTAGAGAGAGGATAAGGAGAAACGAAGGGGAAGTAGAGTAGAAAAGGATGATGGAGGGAAGAAAGGAGGTAGGAGAGAGGCAGAAGAAAGAAGTGTATGGAGAGCAGAAGAGCTAATAATGGGTTTTTATCTTTCTGGGCGTTGATGGCAAGAGGACCTGATGTAATTACTACTTAATACAATAGGATATTGGCTATGTAATAGTATACATGTGATTATATGTTATGAAAATGGAAAATTAAAAAAGTATATTTTAAAAAAATATATAGAAAAACAATTTTAAAAAAAAGATACTTACATAGGAGTGATCTAGTACTTTTAATAGGGTTACTCCCCACATATTTAAGCATTTTCCTCTATCAAATTATGTATGACAGATGTTAGTTCCTGCTTTTGGAGGAATTCTGGTGGAGACCATTTACGTTTTGAGGGGAAAACAAGCTATGCAATCTTTTTCCCCCCACACACTTCAGTCTTTCAGAGAACCACGGTGTCAGCCATTCTAAATCGTGGCCCTGTTTGATTTCCCAGAATCTTAACAGAATTTATCCCAATGGGCTCTACAAATCCCAGTGCTGTGATTCAGTTGACTTGCTTAAGCCAGGTCGTTTATATCCTCACATTTGCTAACGTCACCACCAAGTTTCAATCACACCTTCTTTTTCTTGTAAGAGCCGAGGTGGCGCAGTGGTTAAATGCAGCACTGCAGGCTACTTCAGCTGCCTGCAGTTCTGCAGTTCGGCTGTTCAAATCTCACTGGCTCAAGATTGACTCAGCCTTCCATCCTTCCGAGGTGGGTAAAATGAGGACCTGGATTGTTGGGGGCAATATGCTGACTCTGTAAACTGTTAACTGCTATTGCTATTGCTATTCTTACCTTCCTATAATGCCACAGCAGCACCCCAATGCTTTTTCAACCACAGTTTTTACTGTGTTGAGAAGCATATTTCCACCTTACATTTTATTGTGCATCGTCTCATGCAAAAGGTTGTCTAAAAGCATTTCCAGAAAAGAACGCAGCTCAATTCAAACAGCAGAATTTGCTCTCAATGCAGAGGTGGCATTCAGCAGGTTCTGACCAGTTTTGGAGAGCCACTAGCAGAAATTTTGAGTAGTTCGAAGAAGCGGTAAATACCAGCTCTGACTGGCCCCACCCCACTCTATTCTCTGCCTTCCGAGTCCTAGCTGATTGGGAGGAAATGGGGATTTTACAGTATCCTTCCCCTAGAGTGGGAAGGGAATGGAGATTTTACAGTATCCATCCCCTGGAGTGGGGTGGGAATAGAGATTTTACAGTATCCTCCCCTTGCCATCCCCTCCAAGCCACGCCCACCAAGCCACGCCATGCCCACCAAGCCACGCCCACAGAACCAGAATTAAAAAAAAATTGAATCCCACCGCTGTCTCAATGACTACCATCAAAGATCTGGAGAAGGAAGGAGAGTTCTTGATCTGCCTCCTCCCTCTCTTCCTCCCGTTCCTTTTGTTTCCCTCCTCAGACTCAGGTGTTGTGGACATGGAGTAGTGTCCAGATGCCCACTTCACATGGTGTCTCATTCTGAGGGTCCCATAGCCTGAGGCATTTTGCCACATGTTCTGGAGAACCATACCAGCATACTGCATCCTGAAAGCAATCTATAGAGTTCTATGGCCGATCTAATTCTCGTTCGGACGATTCCAAAATGGAATTCAACAGCTGTCCGGAGAGCAGCATCACCCCAATCTCTGACCCTTTCTAACCTGTCCCTTATGATTGCAGAACCATTTCCCTTTTACCAATGGAATTGAATCCTGAAAATATCAGAAGAGACAAAAAGAAATATTTCTTTACCCAATGCACAATTAAACTTTGGAATTGGCTACCACGAGATTATATTATGGGCTACCAGCCTGGCTGGCTTCAAAAAAGGATTGGTCCAATTCATGAAAGTCATGGGGATCAGTGGCATTTAGCCTTAATGGCCATGGAACTGTTTTGTTTTTTTTTGAAAATTAATGTTTTTATTTTTCATTTTCATACAGTCACATATATACTGTGCATAACCGGGGCCATACAACATTAAACAATAATCACAGCAGTTCCTCTTGTTAACAATACCCCCAGAAATATAAATAAAATAAAACTCAAACTCAAACGCAAATAGAAACCCAATATACCTCTTCCGCTCTCCATATACCTCTTTCTTCCGCCTCCCTCCAACTTACTATCTTCCCTCCATCATTCCCCTCTACCCTACTTCCCCTCCCCCTCTACCACTCCTCTCTCCCAGTCCACTCCCTCCCTTCCTTCTCACCCTCCCTCCCATCCTCTCTCCCGCCCTCTCTACCCCTCTTCCTTCTATCCCACTCCTCCTCCCCTTGGTGTATTTCTACTATATGTCAATGTATTCAGCTTGTCCTATTTTTACGGAGAAATTAAAGAGAAACAGTATACATGTGAAATCGCATTACGTTGAAATCTAACATATAGTATATGTCCCCCCCTCCCCTACCCTCCCCCCAAACACCCCACCTCGCTACCACGAGATTATATTATGGGCTACCAGCTTGGCTGGCTTCAAAAAAGGATTGATCCAATTCATAAAAGTCATGGGGATCAGTGGCATTTAGCCTTAATGGCCATGGAACTGTTTTTGAAGGCCATCTGCTAGGACATTAGTGGCTTCCTTACGCATGTTATGGGCCACTAGCAGAAGTGACTGTCTGCCAATCAAGCAGGCCCATTTTATGTTCTAATAGTCTTGCGCTCACACAACATACAGCTAATACTAAACAGCAAATTCTGAAATAATTTTTCCCCATAAAAATTGGGAAGGTCTTGTGTTTACATTATCGAGAAAAAGAATTGAAAAAATGGTGTACGTAGGATATCCTGTGTATTAAGAAATGCCTAGCGTGCTCTTATCAAGCATATAGTTGTATGCTTGATAAGAGCATACAAGATTGTATGTTGCTCGTGAGCCCATTCTAATTCCGAACCAGATGAGCTTTTCAGTTTTTAAACTCACTGTATTTAATCTGCTCCTTCAGAAACCCTCTTCTTATATAATCTTCTTTGATGGCAGTGGTTCTCAACCTGTGGGTCGGGACCCCTTTGGGGGGCTGAATGACCCTTTCACAGGGGTTGCCTAAGACCATTGGAAAACACATATTTTAAAAAAAAAATACGGAAAACATAAAATAATCTTATGGTTGGGGGTCACCACAACATGAGGAACTGTATTAAAGGGTCACGGCATTAGGAAGGTTGAGACCCACTGTTTTATGGGCTTAATTCCCTATCCCCATATAAATTGACTAGATTCTGTCAGCTCAATTATTCATAATTCTTCAGTATCTGCATTAATTCATTACCTGTGAAGGTAGCAACTTTGGGTGTTTTCCTTCTTTATATACATTAAGAGTAGAAACTGTTGGCCCTCTATTGATTCCTCTTCTATGTTTGGACCTCACTCTACCCTGTTTCCCTTAAAATAAAACCTCCCTGTATAATAAGCCCAATTGGGCTTTTGAGCGCATGTGCAAAAATAAGCCCTCCCCCAAAATAAGCCCTCCCTGAAAATATTTAAATGCATGCACAGTCGGTCCCCACCATTTCCTCTGGTTGCTTGCCATGCAAACAACACAAGGTGAGGAGGCGAGGCCGGAAGGGAAGAAGAGGGGGAACATGGCCCATGCACCTCACACGACCTTACCAAACAGCCGCTCTCGCAATCCTAGCCACCGTGGCCCTTCTGTCATGCTAATGGCTACCACAAAAATAGCAGCAGGCCCAGTGATGGACCTCCCACCCCATTCCTTACCTATCGCTGTTTACTCCTGCAGCTGAGTGGTGCTTTGATTGAACAATGCAACCCAGCAGGAGTCATGAGGTGACCACGTTTGCCATCTCCTGCACCTCAAAAATAATAAGACCTCCCTGAAAATAAGGCCAAGTGCTTATTTGGGGGGAGGGGTCAAAAGAAAATAAGACCCTGTCTTATTTTCAGGAAAACATGGATAGGTGCTGCAATGTCTTTCCCCTTAAAGGGAGGGCATTTCCTCTTGTTTAACAAATGTTATAATAGCTGCTATCCAGCAGGAGACACTATGCAACTGGTTTAATCCTTGTTAGACCTCATCAGGTACATATGATAGTCTCCATATGCACAAATGCTTTGATATCTATTTCTCAGAGAAGAAGAATACAAGCAACAAATAGTGTGATTATCAGATGAAAAATCTTGGTCCAATCCAGGCTGGGTTAATGAGCACAGAACATCTGCTTGAAGCAGAGGTGTAATGTATTTTGCTAGAAAACAGACAGCTTAGCAATTGAAGGTTGCTACCACATTGACCAGCAAGGCTAGAAATATTGGTAGGAAGGTTCAGTCTTTGCTTCGGAAAGCACATGAACGATGTTTAACTCCGGGGGTCTAACTAAATCCAGTAAGGAGGAAACATGCTTATCTCTCCCTGAGAGGTGAGATAATCTCTGCCTCTTTGTGCACCTGGTTGCTAACCTTGGGTGATGGTTCTGGGTCTGAGGAATCCGTTTCAGTGTTCAAGGGATTTCCATATCTTGAGGGGATTTCCTATGCTTTTGACTGAGTTTCTGGTATTCGCTAATTTCCACTGAGACACTCTTACTCATTTTCAGTCCAAGAGTCCCCACAGGCAGAAAAGCTTAAATCAGGGCTGTCAAACTCAAGGTGGTTAGATATAGCCCAGGGGTCGCCCTGGAAACAGTGAAGGACCACCCCGTGGTGCCTCTTCCAGCAATAATGGAGCTCAGGAGGTCCGCATGCAGCCCTCCCGAGCTCCATTTTTGATGGAAGATGGTTACAGGAGGTTGTCACAGCCAAAACGGAGGTTGGAAGCCCGTTTTCACTGGCAGAGCACGCGAGCCATCACAGGCGCCCTCACACGAGTGACATCAAGCTGGCGACACCTATCCTGGCCATGCCCCTCAACACCCCCCACCCCCCAAGGTCAAACACAACCCTGATGCAGCTAAATGAAATCAAGTTTGACTCCCCTGGCTCAAATGGTCTTTTGTTCTTATTGCTTGGGGTTCACTGACATGTTCGATTTGGCGAGCAGTTTGGGGGACAAAGGTAACATGGGATGGGGAGTCCTGCCTTCTCAAAGTCAATGCATAATCAAATCAGAAGAGAGTCAAGCAACCAGAAAGCTATATTTCTGAGCCCTCCCTGCTGTTTCAACAAGTCCTGGTTTGGTCTAGGACTACCCATTGTTGTCCAAGAAAGCTTACTAAATGCTAACTGTGAGTTTGGTAATTTAGGAAGTAGCTGTGCAGTGGTCTTGCCTACAGTTCTTGTGGCTGTTCTGCAGAGGTGAGTTCCTACCAGTTCGCACCTATTCGGTAGAACCAGTTCGTCAAATCTACCGAACCGCTTAGAAGAGGTTCCACCAGTGGACCCGGAAAGCAGGCCACACCTACAGAAGAGGTTCCAAAAAATTTTGAAACCCACCACTGGTCCTTGGATATGATTATTCTACACTATCATGCTCATATTTATAAAACTCAGTGCCTCTGTGAAAGGTAAGGATGACTACTGCGTTTGTGGTGCAATCAGAACGTTGCGTGTATTGAAGTTGTTTTAACGCAAACCAAAGATGCCTTTTTAAAAAGAAGTTTACATCATATTCTTATGCAGGCCAGTGCTGTGTGTGAGGTAATTTAAGGTGGCTCTGACAAGTGTCGTCGGCATCTTCATATCCGGTCACATGGGCGGCAAGCCACTCCCATCCGATCACATGGGCAGCAAGCCACTCCCATCCGGTCACATGGGCAGCAAGTCACTCCCACGAAGGAAGCCACACTCACAGAGTAGGTTCGAACAATTTTTGAAACCCACCACTGGACAAAGGTAACATGGGATGGAGGGTCCTGCCTTCTCACAGTCGATGCATCATCAAATCAGAAGAGAGTCAAGCAACCGGAAAGCTACATTTCTGAGCCCTCCCTGCTGTTTCAATAAGTCCTGGTTTGGTGTAGGACTACCCATTGTGGTCCAAGAAATGCTAACTGTGAGTTTGGTAATTTAGGAAATAGCTGTGCTATCTTGCCTACAGGACTTGTAGCTGTTCTGCTATCCTGGGGTCAAATACAGTTGGAGTCTTTTGCTTTCTGTGCCTGAGAACAAAAACAGGGAGGTTGCCAAAGGCCTGATAAGTGATGACAGCCGTTTTATTTCTGATTGTAATCGCCTTCTATAGAACATGCACCTGAAAGGCATCCAACCATCCCTGCTGCCCCATTACCTTGGTCTCTGGCCAGGCTCTTGGATTCAATTGAACGCAGGGCAGTTTTTCAAGCGGACTCCTAATTGCCGACAAAAGGAAGTCAGAGTGGAAAGGAGTCACTTCTGCCAGCTGTAATGCAGGGCATGCCTCAAAATGGGTAGGTGACTCTTGAGTGCTTGCTGTCTTTCGTCCCCTGAGTCCACCTTGTAATAGCGGCGGTATCCGTGTGCAACAGATATTGTTGTGCACTGAGCTGGAAGCTAATAAATAGGGTCTCAGACGATGATTTACAGAAGGGGGTTTGGAACTCCATGAACCAGCAGGGAAAGAAGATGGCGCTGGTACAAGCTGTCTCACAATTGTTTCCTTCCCGCCTCTCTCTCTCTAGAGAGCAATTCCTCCCAAGATGTAGCTTGTTTCTTGTCTCATCATCTGGAAATACTCAAATTGGTGTAACTCTGGTTAATTACCAAAATGGCTGATCCACACATTCAGCTGTCAGATCGCCTCCCCTCCCCGGCCCTCACTAGATTTTTATTGTTGTTTCCCTCTGAAAGGGTTTTTTTTTTTTCCTCCCCCCAAGCAATGAAATAACTCACATTAATGCAGACAGCAGACAGAATACTCTCATGATTATTTCCACTTGTTTTAAAGGATGGCTTATTTAAAATGCATTACTTTCTGCGTGTGTGAATGTGTGCGCTTTTGTGTTGCATGCATGCAAAAAGGAGGAAGGGTGATAGAAGAGAGGGAGGGAAGGAAGGGGGGAGGGAGGGAGGGAGGGAGGGAGGAAGAAAGGAAGGAATAGGAATAGGAATAGGAATAGGAATAGGAATAGGAATAGGAATAGGAATAGGAATAGGAATAGGAATAGGAATAGGAATAGGAATAGGAATAGGAATAGGAATAGGAATAGGAATAGGAATAGGAATAGGAATAGGAATAAGTTTATTTATAGGCCGCCCTTTTCCCTGAGGGAACTCAGGGCGGCTAACAACTTATAGGGAGGGGATACAAACAGTAACATATAACATAACACATAATTAAAAATAAACAACATTCATTCAGCATTCGGGTGGGGGCGAATCAATCTTTACCCCCAGGCCTGACGGGATAGCCAGCTCTTGAGGGCTGCGCGGAAGGTCTGAAGGGTGGTGAGGGTACGAATCTCCACGGGGAGATCGTTCCAGAGGAAGGAAGGAAGGAAGGGGCAAGGAAGGAAGGAAGGAAGGAAGGAAGGAAGGAAGGAAGGAAGGAAGGAAGGAAGGAAGGAAGGAAGGAAGGAAGGGGCAAGTCAGATAAAATATTCTGAAAAGAAAAGACTGCATTTGCTGGGATCATTATTTAAGAGTTAGTTCCCACTGAATTATACCAGTTTACTTTTGAATACACATATATAGGAACGGTTGGGTCCGTCTTTAGTTTTCAGAGGAGAAATGGGATATAACTATAAGTGCCAGTATTAGAATTCTGGCTAGATGAGTGAGCATCTTTTCAAGACCCATATTTCAGATTTATGTTGTTTATTTTCAAAGTCCTCAAAGGAGCTAAGATTTTAAGAACAATCTGAATGCCATCATAAATCACTATGTCTTCTCTTTCCAGAATTCGGAAGTAAATGCAAAATGTGTAGCAGAACTAGCATCCTCCATTAGTACCCCAAATGTATCTGCTACTGTAGAGTCTGCAGAAGTTCCGTGTTTAAGGAAAAATAAATAAAAATAAGGAGGGACAACCCCAAGCAGTCCGCCGAAGACTATGTATGTGTCTTCATTTGAACTTGACCACGACACAACCATGTCCTATTAACTTTTGTGGGGAGTGATGCTTCTGCATGAGGTTACCTTTCTCTGCCCCCCATCCCAGCCCGTCTCTGAAGCAGCCTAATGTTTTCCCCCTTGTTCACATATTTTTCTTTCCCGTGGGGACAATCGTGCTTTATTGACCTATTTAGCAGTTATAGCAGTTAGACTTATATACCGCTTCATAGGGCTTTCAGCCCTCTCTAAGCGGTTTACAGAGTCAGCATATTGCCCCCAACAACAATCCGGGTCCTCATTTTACCCACCTCGGAAGGGTGGAAGGCTGAGTCAACCCTGAGCCGGTGAGATTTGAACAGCCGAACTGCAGAACTGCAGTCAGCTGAAGTAGCCTGCAGTGCTGCATTTAACCACTGCGCCACCTTGGCTCTTTCTCGGTGATGCAGTCAGATGCCCCTTATTGGAGGGAACAATCTGTCACTCATTGGGTTGGGGTAGTCCCACCCTGTGTCCTGCAGCCCCCCAGGCAGTGTCCTTCAAGGCCATCCTGTTCTACACACATCTTTTTCAAGTTGCAGTCTTCACCTTTTGCTTCCAGGTCTCCCAGCCTACACAGGGAAACTGTGTGTGTGTGTGTGTGTGTGTGTGTGTGTGTGTGTGTGTGTGTGTGTGTGAGAGAGAGAGAGAGAGAGAGAGAGAGAGAGAGAGAGAGAGAGAGAGAGAGAGAGAGAGAAGGGCTCTAAGCTAACAGACACCATGGGGTGTGCAGTGAAGCAGAAGATCGAGCAGCAGCAGACCCACCGGCAGGGCGTGGCAGTCACTAATCAGGCTTTGTAACAGAAGCTTCTCCCCAGTCAGTAAGAGTCGCTGAGAGTTCTGGGACTTGAAGTCCGGTCATCTGGAAGCTGTCAAGGCCACAACAGTCCCCTCGAAATAAAGCAGAAGACAAAACACTGCACACCAATCAGAGAGGTAGCCACAACTGAACTCGGTTCTTAAAAGCACAATATATCACAGAGGGGGGAATTGAAAAGAAATCTCTCATAAACCAGGGACAGGGGAAACAAGGCTGGGAGTGGAAAGGACACCATACTCTGCTTGTACAATTTGCCTTATTTTCAATTATAATGTTCAAAAAAAGCCAGCAATATGTCCCTTTCTAAATCTCTGGTCATCTCTTTGTATTACAGGCAGTCCTCCTCTTATGACCACAATTGAGCCCCAAATTTCTGTTGGTAAGTGAAACAGTTGCTAAGGGGGTTTTGCCCCATTTTACAACCTTCCTCCCCACAGTTGTTCACAGTTGTGAATCACTTCAGTTGCTAAGTTAGCCACAGAGTTGTTAAGTGAATCTGGCTTTCCCATTTGTCAGAAGGTCGTAAAAGGTGATCACATGACACATGGAGTGAACTACCCCCAGAGATCCGGACCTTACCCACTCTCATGGCCTTCCGAAAAGCCGTTAAAACCTGGCTATTCCGGCAGGCTTGGGGCTGTTGACCTCATTACTGAGGTCCAGCCCCGACTAGATTGGGTGCATGATGATGTTTTAAATTGTTTTCTTTTATGTTTTACTAATTACTTTCTTTTGTTTTGTAAGCAGCCTGGAGTCCTCCGGGATTGGGCGGCCTATAAATCCATTAAATAGTAATAATAATAATAATAATAATGGCACAAACCAGCAGTGGTAATTCCAGTGGTAATTGGCACACTGGGTGCTATTCCAAAAGCACTGGAATTACATTTAAAACAGTTAAAAATTGACAAAATCACCATCAGTCAAATGCAAAAAGCCGCACTGCTTGGATCTGCACGCATATTACGAAAATACGTTACGACGTCCTAGGCCCCTGGGTGGGGCCCGACTAGTAACCAATGCCAAATCCGGCGAAACAACTGGCCGCTGTGATACAATTGTACAACAACAACAACAACAACAACAACAACAACAACAACAACAATAATAATAACAACAACAACAACAACAACAACATACATCCCCAGGACAGTGCAGCCATCTTTAATATGAATCAGTTGCCAAGTATTCAAATGTTGATCACATGACCATGGGGATGCTGCAATAGTGATAAGTGTGGAAAAACAGGCATAAATCACTTTTTACAGTGCCTTTGCAACTTTGGTCACAAAGTGAATGGTTATAAGTCAAAGACTACATGTATGAACTATGTGGTGGGGAAACCTTTCTGGTAACAGAGAGCTATGCTTATGGGGAACCAAGCAGGATGGAAAAAGCCATCTGTGGCTTTGTGGGCTCTGCGGCTTGTAAAGAAATGGGGTCGTCTTTGCTTAAAACAATAAATCTATTTTAATGCACTTCTCACCTTAGCATGGTAAGAAACTGTCATCATAGTCAGGAAAGAACTCTATTCCTCTAGGCTAATGGAATTTAGGACCAAATAACTGAAGTTCTCCTTGAAATTTCCAATTTGCATCTTGCTAAAGTACAGGAGTCTCCAGGAGGTTCCAATAACAAAGAATGATTGAATTTGTAAATAATTTAGACTGTGAACTTAATGAACTTTAAATGAGATCTCCTTTAGACATTGAATGTATTTTTATTTACTTAATTATATCCCACCTTTAATACTTTTTAACAAATAACTCAAGATTGTGAACATACCTTCTTCTTGGGTTGTTTTTTTATTGTATACAAGAATATAATAATTCTTGTTATTATAACCCTGAAAAGTGAGTTGGGCTGAGAGCAGGGGTGGGTCCCTGCCAGTTCTAATTTCTTCTATAGAAGAGGTTCCACAAATCTACCGTGCCATTTAGAACCAGTTCCAGCTCCCTCCCCCTGCCTGTCCGCACCACGCTTGCTGCGCCCGCCACTCACTGATTGGCTGGCTCACCAATCTCCCGGCCCGCTTCTAAGAGTCCTATCTAAACCTTAAAGTCTTAAAGCTGTCAAGTTTGAATACCCCTGGGGTTTTTTTCTAAAGGGTTAGGGGTGCAAGGGTCTTGTAAGTTGACAGCTTTAAGACTTGCGTGCTTCAAATGCCAGAGTTTCTGAGCCAACATTTTGGTTGCTAAGCAAGAGCGTTGCTAAGTGAGTTTCACCACATTTTACAAGTTGGCCACTCCCACCCAGTCACATGGCTGGCAAACCACTCCTACCCGGTCACATGTCTGGCAAGCCACTCCCATAAAGCAGGCCACACCTACAGAAGAGGTTCTAAACAATTTTGAAACCCACCACTGGCTGAGAGAGTGACTAGCCCAAAGTCACCTATCTGGTTTTCATTGCTAAATGGAACTAGAATTCATGGTCTCCCAGTTTATAGCCTGGTACCTTCACCACCAGACCAAACTGCTTCTCCTGCCAAATTTCAGAAGTGTGATAAGGGGGGTCACAAAATTGGGACTAGAAGTCCCAAGCAGGCTGCCCATGGTGAAGCTAAGACAGCGAATGCTGGCTGGGGAATTCTGGGAGTTGAAGTCCAGACATCTTCAAGTTGCAAAGGTTGAGAAACACTGAGCTAAGATCTGTCATTCGGTCACTCAACCAGAGGCTTCTAGAAAAGTCTGCAGAGATTTTGTCCACCATCAATACACAAGAACCCCTGGACATCAGTTGAACATCGCACATGTCGCCTAGTTGTCCCCTTGTTTTCCATGTTTAAATGAAACCTTCCGTTTCTTTATTTTTATATTTTAAAGCATTACAAAGAAAATGTCTTCCGATTGAAATAATTGCCCATTTTGCTGGTCCATTCTAATCCACCTTCCGGTTTCTTGCCCACCCTCCAACTCATATTGTATTAATATTCACGTTGAAAGCCCTCAGGCAGGGACACGCATTCCCCCCCCCCAATCCCTCTTCTAGGCAGGCTGCACTTAGTTTATTTTCAGAGGCATTGAAATAAATAATGACAGCAATCACCATCATCATCTCTAGGTCAAGAAACAGATCAGCCCCCAAACAAAGATAATATTGTGGCCAATCCCCCTATTACTGATTAGCCATTTGAATCCTGAGATCTGCTGAGGGAGGGGGAAGGAAGGAAGGAGGAAAGAAAGGGAGGAAATGACATACAAATGCATTCACTTTTAGCTTCAAAATTGAAGTCGTATGCTTTGGAAAGCATGGGCTGACATCAATACACAAAGTAGAATTTCTCGTGGAAAGGCATTCCAAAGCTGCCAGCCAAGAAAACCACCGAGGTTCTAAAACTACTCCCAAAGTTAAGTTAGATTGATGTCTCTCACACCTTCCCTAATTAGGTGCATATACTGATAGCATTTTAATACGGGTGTCAGGCCTGCAATTATATTCCTTTTAGAATTTTGGCCTGCCACACTTTCTCTTATTTCAATATGCTGTTTCATTAGTATAGTCGATGGGAGGGGGGAATAGACAGGAGTAGGATTGTGGAATGTATTGTTTTCATTCTTTACTAGAAGCCAAGGTCATCTTTTGTCTCTGTACTTTTACACCTAACCGGAAGCAGCTGGGTGTGGATGCCAGCGTGGAAGAAAAAGATTGGACCATGTGATGGATTGTGGGTGTGGGGACAAGATCATGAACTTTTAACTGGATGGAATTCTGATGTCATTTCCAGAATTGGGATTAACACAGATGTGCTAAAATGTCTGCTTTATTAAATTGGAACTTTAAGGATCGTTTTGCCTTGGACTCTGATTTAATTGATATATGATATATGATACTTGGAACGCTGACAATGGGATGCTGGACACTTTCCTCATAGTAGGTGGTTCCTGCTTTAGAAAGCTCTTACTTCGCTGAAGCAATGCAGCCAGCCCAGTCACTTTCAAAATGTCCATGAAACCCAAAATTGGATGAACATGGATTCTCCTCCCCTCAGTTATTTTTATATCCACAACATTCACATAACAGATTTAGAACATTTTTATTTATTTTATTTTATTCTAAACCAGGGGTCCCCAACCCCTCGTCAGTGAATCGGCACCAGTCCAGGGCATGGCAGAAACTGGGCCACGCAAACGAGCAAAGCCCCATCCATGGAATGAAGGCAACATCCAAAACCATGCCCCGTCCAGTCCACGGGAAAACATCTCTCCATGGAACCAGACCCTGGTGATTTGGTTTGGTTTGGTTTATTGGATTTATATGCCGCCCTTCTCCCAAGGACTCAGGGCAGCGAACAACATTAAAAAAACACATATTACAAAAGTTAAAAAAATTAAATAGAATATCCAAAAAACAAACCCAATTAAGATTAACAGTAACATTTTTTAAAAAATCGATTAAAATTAACAATAATCAATAATTTATTTTGTTTTGTTCAGGCCAGGCTGGCTTGCTGGAAAAGCCAACTTTTTAGGGCGCATCGGAAGGACCGGAGGTTGGGGATTAAACGAAGCTCTGGGGGCAGCTCATTCCAAAGGGAAGGTGCTCCCACAGAGAAGGCTCTCCCCCTGGGGGTCACTAGCCAACACTGTCTGGCCGATGGTACCCTAAGGAGGCCAACTCTGTGGGATCGCACTGGATGGTGGGAGGCTACCGGTGGCAGTAGGTGGTCTCGCAGGTATCCTGGGCCTAAGCCATGGAGCGCTTTAAAGGTCATAATTAGTACCTTGAACCGCACCCTGAAGACAACCGGCAACCAGTGCAGGCCACCTAAAAGGGGTGCAACATGGGAGCACCTAGGTGCCCCCATGATAACCCGCGCAGCTGCATTCTGGACCAGTTGAAGCCTCTGGGTGCTCTTCAAGGGCAGCCCCGTGTAGAGAGCGTTACAGTAGTCCAGGCAAGAAAGGATGAGGGCATGAGTGACTGTGCACAGAGCATCCCGATCCAGGAAAGATGCCCAAAAGATTGGGGAGGATGCTGTTCTAAATTCTCCCATTCCTATTTCTGGTTTATCAAAAAGGGAGACGACCTGGATGGATCTTTTCAAAGGTGCTTTTTCAAGAGTCAACTGCGCTTCCTTGTTTTTTCTTTGAAGACATTTCGTTTCTCATCCAAGACGCTTCTGCAGACCTGAAGAAGTTTCTTAGATGAGAAGTGAAACGTCTTCAAAGAAAACCCAGAAACTCCAGTTGCCTCTTGAATAAGCACTTTCAGGACAACCATGACCTGGATGACTGAGAATCACCACCGACACCAAGATAAATAATGGAATTCTTGATGTTAAATTGAGAGGAGGGGCAGAATTTTTGTTTTCCTTCACCCTGTGAAGACAACTTGTGAATCATCAGAAGGTCAGAGTAGATCCTTGGCTGTCTACCTATGTGGAAATGTTGTGTCCCTATCTTCTCTGTTTTTTGAATCTATTGCATTTTATTTATGTTGGTGGTGGTTATCAGTGACATGCGGTGAGGTTTATGGCTGGTGAGGCACTGACACAGGGGTTTCAAATTTTTTTTAGACTTGTGGACTTCAACTCCCAGAATTCCACAGCCAGGCATGCTCAGTTCCAATTTAAAGCAACAGCATTTGTTTTTATCCTTTGCAAAAAAGTTTCCTTCATTCTTTTTCTTCTCCCTCCCCCTCCTTCCTCCCTCTCTCCCTCCCTCCCCCCTCTCTCAAACAGACACACGCACACAGAAGTTGGATCCCTCTCTCACTCACTCACTCTCAAACAAACACAAACACAGAAGTTGGACTGGATATATTTTCCAATGGCTTGAAAGCAGCTCCTCTGCCATACCCCACCCCACCCCATTCCCCTGCTGCCTTCGGATCCGAGCCTTTGATTGCAGGTGGAGCCACATTGCCTTTTCAAACTTGTAATCAGTGAAGCTGGGCTTATATACTTTTATCCAGCTGTGTGTGTGTGTGTGTGTGTGTGTGTGTGTGTGTGTGTGTGTTTGTATGTGTGTGTGTGTGTTTGAAAAGGCAACGTGGCTCTGCATGCAATCAAACTTTTTGAATTCCTCCCCCTCCCACGTGCCTCATCTACGTCAGGAATTTTTCGGCTTTTAACCCTTGCTTAGCTCTGCTCGAGTGATCATAAAGTCAGACTAGATGAGGCACATGGTTCTCCTGCCGCCTCCTGTAGAGGGCGCTTTTTAGAGGCTTTTTTAAACAGTTAAGCACTAAGCAGAGTCATCCATGGTGACTCTGGCAGCAACTAGTGGGTTTTGCCCCATTTTACAACCTTTCTTTCCACAATTGTTCAGTGAATCACTGCAGTTGTTAAGTTAGTAACACGGTTGTTAAGTGAATCTGGCTTCCCCGTTGACTTTGCTTGTCAGAAGATCACAGAAGCTGATCACATCACTGCTGATCAAGGCACTACAACCATCACAAATATGAGTCAGTTGCCAAGCACCTGAATCATTGAGATGCTGCAACAGTCGTAAGTATGAAAAAATGGTCATAGGTCACTTTTTTCAGTGTCATTGTAACTTTGAATGGTCGCTAAATGAACTGCCATAAGTTGAGGACTCTGTGCTTCTGTTATTGGCCTACAGATGTTACACATCAATACAATAAGATAAAGAAAATAAAAATAGTAGGAAAAAAAGAGTAGTTTTTCAAGAGAGGATGATCAGAAATGAGAGGTTGTCCTTGGAGACCACACTTCATTTGTTTATATATTTCTGTTTTCAGACACCTTATTTTATTGCATAAAAATAATATTCTTATATTTAGAAAAAGAGAAAAATCAAATCACCTTATGTACGCATCATATGCACAACTTGCAACAATAGTATGTTTTAAAAGTACTTTGCTAAGTAGTCTTTTTGGCAGCAATAGCAAATAAAGATACTTGATTAGTTACATAAGGATTTGTATCCACAAGAAAAATTACATATTTGTTCAAGCAGTGTTTTAACAATCATTCCAGGGGGGGGGGGGGTCCTGCCAATTCTAACCTCTTCTATAGAAGAGGTTCCACAAATCTATAGTACCATTTAGAACCAGTTCCAGCTCCCTCCGCCCGCCCGCCCATCCACACATTATCAAGGAGGATGGAGGAGGAATTCTGGGAGTTGAAGTCCACAAGTCTTAAAGCTGTCAAGTTTGAACACCCCTGGGTTTTTTTTCTAAAGGGTTGGGGATGCAAGGGACTTGTAACTTGACAGCTTTAAGACTGGCACACTTCAATGCCAGAGTTCCTGAGCCAACATGACTGGAGGAGGAATTCTGCGAGTTGAAATCCACAAGTCTTAAAGCTATCAAGTTTGAACACCCCTGGGTTTTTTTTTAAAGGGTTTGGGGTGCAAGCGTCTTGTAACTTAACAGCTTTAAGACTTGCGTGCTTCAAATGCCAGAGTTTCTGAGCCAACATTTTGGTTGCTAAGCAAGAGCGTTGTTGTGAGTTTCACCACATTTTACAAGTTGGCCACGGCCAACCAGTCACATGACTTCCAAGCCACTCTCACTCGGTCACATGGCTGGCAAGCCAGGCCCACCGGATCACATGGCCTACAAGCCACTCCCATCCAGTCACATGGCCAGCAAGCCACTCCCACAAAGCAGGCCACACCTACAGAAGAGGTTCTAAAAAAATTTGAAACCCACCACTGAACCATTCCTTTCAACAATGACACAAGAACACCAGTCTTTTTCATTCTGTCACACATATACAAATTCTGTAAAATATTATCTGTGTGGGAAATTCTAGACATCTTTTAAAAAGGGAAAAATTTAAGTATCCTCTATCCATCCAGATAAGAAGACACAGTCAGATGAATTTGCATCCTGCAAATATTACATCAATTTAAAGTAAGTCAAGGAATTAAAACAATGAAAGAACTCCCAGATTTTTTTTAAAGAAAATCTATTTGTCAACTACCTTTTGATTCACTTTTTTGATTCGTTTAAAATATCCAGAGAAAGAAAAAAAAATAGGGGAAGCTTTCAAAATACAGATAGACTGAGATGTGCTTTGTTTTCTTCTAACAATTGTAAAGAAAGTTCAGCTGAATAATTTAAAAAAATGGTTTGGAATAAATTTCACAATGGGAGGTGTACTCTCAATTGTATTTTTTGGTGGACCTGTAATAACATCCCACCTCAAGTCTTCTGTTCATGAATTATACCCATCATCATCATCATCATCATACAATTCAGCAAGGGATGCGGTGGCTCAGTGGCTAAGGCACTGAGCTTGTTGATCAGAAAGGTCGGCAGCTCAGCGGTTCAAATCCCAGCTCCTGCCAATTTAGCAGCTCGAAAGCAGGTAAAAATGCGAGTAGAAAAATAGGAACCACTTTTGGTGGGAAGATAACAGCATTCCGTGCGCCTTCAGCATTTAGCCATGCCGGCCACAGGACTATAGAGACATCTTTGGACAGTGCTTGCTCTTCAGCTTTGAAATGGGGATGAGCACTGCCGTCTAGAGTCAGGAATGACTAGCACTTATGTGCAAGGGAAACCTTTACCATACCTAGTCATGAATTATATCCATTTTAGTTCATCTGTATAGATACTGTATTTTATACCATGAATATTATAAATATTAAAACAAAATTTGCTGGAGATGCAGTTGTTATGATACAATTTAATGATAAAGATCACACACACATATACACACACAAACACACACACACCCCTAGGGAGCTAAAAAAATAAGGAAACTTTAAACGGGTTATTAAGGATAGTGGCCCAAAGGGCTGTGAAATTTATGCCTTGAGTTGTGGTTTACTTCCTCTTAACTGGTCTTGCCTTCTTTCAACAAGATTATCTCCATACTCTATTACCCTCAGCTCGGTTATCTTGGGCCAGTCACTCTTTCTCAGCCCTAGAAAGAAGACAATGGCAAACCATCCCCCCCCCACAAAAAAATCCCCCAGAAGATCTGGCCAGACAGTTGTCAGCAATCAATATTAACATGAAGGTAACAAAAAGAAAGAGTGAGAGAAAATATAAACTGATCCTTGGAAAATGTACTAATACTAATATCCTGTTAGTTCTGCTTGAATCCAGTCCAATATTCCATCTGTGTATCTAATGACTGGGGTTACCCAGGTGTTGATTGCCTTGATTATTATCCTGATCTCACACAGAGTCAGCCAGATATTTGGACTGTATTTGGAACTTTTATCCGCCTACCAAGTCCTTCCCTAAGATCTGAGATAGGCAGATGTTGCTGCTTGATGGCGTTATCATTGCAGGATGTAAGAAATCCAAGTAAAGGTGCATGCTGGGTAGTTCTGCTCATCAATAAACTTTCTTTCCAATCAGCCTCCATTTTGTTTCCAGCTTGGAACTGGACCAGGATTTTTCTTCTTACATGCCTTTTGCAGTTGACGGTGATTTTTCAATGTCGATAATGTTCAAGTGGTGCTCCAGTTGTTTTGGGATTGCACCCAAGGTGTTTATTAGTATTGGTACAAACCAGAGGTGTTATTCAGCAGGTTCTGACCAGTTCTGGAGAACCAGTAGCAGAAATTTTGAGTAATTTGGAGAACTGGTAAATTCCACCTCTGGCTGGCCCCGCCCCTATTTATTCCCTGCCTCCTGAGTCCTAGGAAATGGAGGATTTTGCAGTAACCTTCCCCTGGAGTGAGGAGGCAATAGAGATTTCACAGTATCCTTCCCCTGACACGCCCACCAAGCCATGCCAACCAAGCCATGCCATGTCCACCAAGTCACACCCACAGAACTGATAGTAAAAAAATTTGAATCCCACCACTAGTACAATCTTTACTTTCTTTTACCATAATTGTTCTAATTTTATTTGCCGGTCTTTCTAGTCTGTGATTTTCTCCAGTTCTTTCTCTTCTCTTAATCTCCAGATATTGCAATGTCCACCATCCAAACTTTTTTGTGTTATCAACAATTGTTAAGTCCTGAGTGTTATGTGACAGATGCTTGTCTGTTTCAATTCTAAAGTCCCAGGACACTTTAGCTTCTTATTGTTTATTAGTCATGAGGTTAGTTTGGTGATGTATATTCCATGTTGCTTTTATATCCTGGTCTTGGTTTGAGATCATATCTCTTTCATAATGACATTTTAAATCATTGACGAAATTAGATGAGATGAAACCTGGAAGCTCTATTTATTTTTCCAAATAGGAATCATGCTAACAATTACATTGACTTTCTGGACTGAAACATTAATTTCTGTCCTGTATCATCCAGGGGTGGGTTTCAACCAGTTCACGGCGGTCCCTGCGAACCGGTTGGTCACCGAACCCGGAAGTAAGTAACTTCCGGGAACGGCGAAGGGCGCGCCTGTGCGCCCGCCCGCGGTCCTTACCCAGTTTTGATGAGTTCTGCGCTTCCACGCATGCGCAGGATGCATACAGCGCCTGCGCGATCGTCCAGGAGCAGCTGGAGTGTCGTGCAGATGCTAGTACGCATGCGTGCACTGCGCGCGTGCACGAGGGTGCCGCCAGCCCTGTTCCAACCGAACCGGTTGGAACGGGGCGAGAAACCCACCCCTGGTATCATCCACCGATAACTATCTATGCAAACCAACTCTTTTCACCTTAAAAAATTGGTAGCCTGAATATCTTCCAGAAACTATATCTTCCAGAATACCTTCCAGAAACTATAGTTCCCAGAGTTGCATAGTTGTTATTGATGATCCCTGTGCTTATGTTGTCTTGGCAATGGAATGCTAAAAAGTAGATTTTGCCAAATAGAATCACAACTGAGCCCTAATAGAAAAAGGAGGAAAGTTTAATTAATGGCATATTGTGCAAAAGCAATGTTTTCTTACTGTTTCCTGGGAAGACAGAGGCATGCTCTGGAAACCCTCATTCTAATTAATCCTGCAAGTCGCAGCATTTGGTGCAAGGTCAGAGAATAATAGGCAAATGTGTGAATCAGCAGGATGCAGCAATAGTGAGAACAATCATTTGAATAAAAGCAGTTGCGTTATTCCCACCCTCCCTCCGCTTTCCCTTTGGTCTGTGGGCTGTTCAATGTTCTGGATGAATATAACACAATCAGGCTGCTCTCTGGTGTATAACCACTTCCTGCTGACTAAGGGCAACCTGCATCTTTTGCCATTTATTAAAATGAAACATTCATATTAAAAAATAATGTTTTTTGTTGTTGCTGCTGCTGTTTCCCAGTGATGATCAGCCCAACAGACATGATTAGAATCACCTTTTTGTTTAAAATCAACTGTCAGATCCTCTGTGCATATCTCTGTGTTGCAAAGCATGCTTAGATCAATCTGATTTTCAGGGGGCAGTGTCTGTTTTTAAAGACCGAGGGATGATCATCATCTTCTAGAAGAGGGTGCCAGAGAAGATTTCACAAAGCCTTGATCTGTTTTTATACTCACCATATGAAGACCAAGGTTGTGTTGCTGGTTCCAGTGAAATACTGGCCTCCCTGGGTTAAATTGGTCCTTCCTTTTTGATTACCTTAATTGTACTCTTTCTTCCTATAATCCCCCTTCATTTTACTATATCCGTTTATCCTTTCTCTGGGCCCCGTTAAAATGTGCAGTGATGTACAGCCATTTGGAGGAGATGCAGTGGTTGAGTGGCTAAGACGCTGAGCTTGTCGATCAGAAAGGTCGGCAGTTCGGCGGTTTGAATCCGCAAAAACGGAGTGAGCTCCCGTTACTTGTCCCAGCTTCTGCTAACCTAGCAGTTCGAAAGCACGTAAAAAATGCAAGTAGAAAAATAGAGACCACCTTTGGTGGGAAGGTAACAGCGTTCCATGCAACCTCGGCATTTAGTCATGCCGGCCATATGACTATGGAGACGTCTTCGGACAGCGCTGGCACTTTAGCTTTGAAATGGAGATGATCACCACCCTCTAGAGTCGGGAACAACTAGTACACATGTGCAAGGGGAACCTTTGCCTTACCTTTTACAGTCACTTTAGCTCCCTGTTCACATTTGTCATGAGAAAGCAACTTGCAAATCATTTTGCCTTGCATGTTCATCTACAGCAAATACACACACAGGGAGATGACAGGGAATGAGAAAGAAGGAGACAGAGATGGAGACGATGGGGGGAAGGAGAGAGAGAGAGAGAGAGAGAGAGATTTAAATGAAGAATTGATGGCTTTTACACTAAGTGATTTCCATCAATTTTTGTGTCAGTGAAATAATATTCCACTGGTCCTATTTTGAGGCCTTATTTTTGTGTCAGTGAAATAATATTTATTTATACTTCTGAATAACTAAGAGTTGTTCTTGAAAGATTATACTTTGCCTGAGACCTGGCTAAACAATGCTCAGTAATGTATATCACATTTTCAAGTCTCATGGAGTCCTTTGTAAGTCACGGGTGGCCTAAGAGCTGTGATCAGAGGTATCTGAAAAGTCAGGGACTTTCATCAAAATGAGGGGGGAAAAACCCGTATGCCTTTTTGTTTGTGCATACGCACAATATCACAACATATGCACAAAAGGGCTGGAACACAAAAGGGCCTTCTCTGTAGCTGCTCCAGCCCTATGGAACGATCTCCCCGTAGAGATCCGGGCCCTTACTACTCTTCCGGCCTTCCGCAAAGCGATTAAGACCTGGCTGTTCCGGCAGGCCTGGGGCTGTTGTTTTATATGAATGTTGTGGAATTTTAATGTCTGTTCTTTTTAATTTTTATATGTTCCCCCCTTCCTGCCTTTATCTGTAAGCCGCCCTGAGTCTCTCGAGAGTTGGCGGCATACAAATCCTAATAAACTGCAAACTGCAAACTTGGTTTGCTCCCTACCCTTCGTTCTCATTGGGGACCTAAACAACAAATGCAAACAACAAATGCAAAAGAACAGAAGTTCGTGATACTAACTTCTCATTTCAGTGGTTAACCGGAACATTCTCTTATTTCTTGGTTCTAGCGTTTGGTAGCCAAACATATGCTATTGCTGACTGCGGAAGTTCCACTTAGCTGCGATGGCTGGTAAGTTCATCTGTACCATGCATTGCGGTCTTTGAAATTATGCCAAGCCCATATGGCGTTTCCAGGTCTGTCGTGCGAGCGCCGATGGTTCTTTCAGGAAATAGCAGAGAAGCCTTTTGTGAGGGCTAAAACAAGCGAGGCAAAAACGCTGAAAATCTGGGATCATCAGACCGTTCTGTCACAGTAACAATTCCGTATACGGATATATCCATTGTGGCTCCCACAGAGAAATGATGAGGTCTCAGTCTGTTAGGACACCACTTACAAGAAGGAGATGGAAGATTTCTCGCTCTCTTTCTCAATTTTATGTGACACACATTTTTTTTTAAAAAAAAAAGAAATTGAACCTTGATAGCAATCTTGTGGCAACCATTTTGGCTTTCTGGACAATGCCCTGCCAACACCTCTAGCCCTGGATTCTCATAGTTTGCAGTGGCGGCTGCTTTTTCCCCGCTCTAATTATTGTTTTCCTAGTACCCATAATAAAAGTAGTTATCAAGAGCGATGTCCTTGAATCTCTGCTTGCAGGCTCTCTGATTTGAATATCCATCTTGCTGAAGCCTGACAGCTCTCTGCAAAGAGCATGGCACTGTTTTAAGTGTGTCAGGGATTTTTAAACTAGAAAGAAAAAAAAAGATATAAAGCTGAAAACAACTTAGCCATCTCACACCTAATAGAAGTAAATACACTTTCCTAACCTTCTGGAGGCACTGTGGATGGGGAGAGGGGGGGGGACATTAAGAGAAGAGGTGGTTTGGACTCTCTTTGTGGCTGTCATTTTAGCCAGCACAGATTTCTTTGAAGGCCAACGAGAGGGAGGGAGGGGAGAGGGAGGGAGAGGCAGAGAGAGAGGGGGAGGGATCCTTAACTACAATATGTAACGGGGGGGGGGAAATGAGAGCCACAATTTATGTGAGAATTCTTTACTGGGTCAAAAACTACCGCTGATTTTCTGCATATTCTGTGCTTCAATTTCAGCATTTATTGTTCCACAAGAACAAAAGTTACTCGTTTTTCCTAAGGAAAAAGGGACGGCACTTCCTTTGAGATGGGATGTATTGCCGTGCCTCCGACACTTCAGCTTGCTCTGGGTGTCCTGCTGTTCACAGCTTCACAGTAGTCGCCTGATAGGCTTTAGACACCAGCTTTGTGGAAATGTGGCACAGCTATCAAGCTGCCATTGTAGGGCTATTGAGAAATTAATGCAATGCCACCAAGCTGTGTAAAGCTACAGTCAATTGGAATGAAGCTTATAATTATTAAGGGAGATTATTAAAATGTGCAGACTAAAAAGTACCCCCCCAAGAGCTCATTATTTCATTACGGGCTTCCAGATTTATTTTGAAGTTTAGTGACTCTGAACTCCCCTCTCCTCCTTGATCACACATGAACGGAAGAATAGTAGATTTAATAATAATAATCCCCCCAGTTTGACGCGGTTGTGAGGTTTGTGTGCTCTGAAGAAGATGAGAGCTACGCCAGAGGTTCAACCATCCATGGACGGGTCTCATCAGATGAGCCAGACAAAGAGCGTCTGGCTAAACAATATGTTGAGTTGTAATTTACAGAAATGCCAATCCATACTGGATTAGATGTCTTCTGGTTCAGCAAGGTTCATGTTGGAATTTCTAAACATCTGGTGGCAAATGAGCTACTCGGGTCCTTTGGCTGAACAACAGCCAGTTGCTCATTTGGGAAAGACCTGAGAGATGGACAAAAATACTATAACAACAGGCTGACTATGCAACTAACCACAGTAATAATAATTAATAATAACATTAGATGAGCCACAAATCATCCAATGTAAGCAAAATCAGTTGCTTCAATCAGACCAGAAACAATTCTACCAAATTTTATATATATATATATATATATATATATATATATATATATATATATATATATATATATATATATATATATATATATATATATATATATATATATATATATATATATATATATATATATATATATATATATATATATATATATATATATATATATATATATATATATATATATATATATATATATATATATTTAAAGTCACAACCCCTGGTATGCCCAAATATATACCTATATATACCTTCATTATGGGCCTCTCACCCTGGCTGGCTGATAAGGAGTCGAGCTCTGTAGCTCAACGGTTAACACATCTGCCTAAGAGGCAATAGAGCACAGGTTCGATTCCCAGCATGGGTATGGCTAGCTGATGAGAGCTAAATAGCTCGAAATAGATCTATACTAGTCTCCCTTTATTTATTTATCAGCATAAATATAACAAATATATATATATATATATATATATATATATATATATATATATATATATATATATATATATATATATATATATATATATATATATATATATATATATATATATATATATATTATATTTATGCTGATAAATAAATAAAGGGAGACTAGTATAGATCTATTTCAAGCTATTTAGCTCTCATCAGCTAGCCATACCCAAGTTTGGGAATCGAACCTGTGCTCCATTGCCTCCCAGGCAGGGAGTTAACCATTTGAGCTACAGAGAACGACTCCTTATCAGCCAGCCAGGGTGGGAGGTATATACTTAAAGTCACAACCCCTGGTATGCCCAAGTATGGGAGGAAGGTCACACTTCCACTCTCTGTCATTAGGCTCGTCACAAGAGACCATCCAGACAGAAACCCAATATTTTTTACTGTTGCCTTTTTGTTACATTTGTTATATTTATGCTGATAAATAAATAAAGGGAGACTAGTATAGATCTATTTCAAGCTATTTAGCTCAAATGGTTAACTCCCTGCCTGGGAGGCAATGGAGCACAGTTTCGATTTCCAAACTTGGGTATGGCTAGCTGATGAGAGCTAAATAGCTTGAAATAGATCTATACTAGTCTCCCTTTATTTATTTATCAGCACAAATAGATAGATAGATAGATAGATAGATAGATAGATAGATAGATAGATAGATAGATATAGATATAGATATATAGATGTGTGTGTGTGTGTGTGTGTGTGTGTGTTTATTTGTGCTGATAAATAAATAAAGGGAGACTAGTATAGATCTATTTCAAGCTATTTAGCTCTCATCAGCTAGCCATACCCTTACTGGGATTTGAACCTGGGCTATATTGCACACTAGGCATACTAGGCAGAGATCTTAGCCATTAGGTCACAGGCTCTTATCCGTTTATCAGCGAAGCCAGGGTGTGTGTGTGTGTGTATATATATATATATATATTCTGAGGTTTTCGGGGGTGTTACTATGTAGGTCTCTAGTTATTCGGGTTTTCTTCCGCGTAAAATTGGAGATGTCTTGGCGATGTTTCGACGAAGTCTCATTCGTCATCTTCAGGCTACTTCAGGCTCGGTGCTTCCAGGAGCAATGTGAGATCTCGGCTGTTTCTTTCTTTTAACTGCCAGTGGGGATTTGAACTGATTGGGTGGGAGCTTGGCTGTGTCCTGATTGGGTGGAGGTGTGTCCTGATTGGGTGGAGGTGTGTTCTGATTGTTTGGGGGTTTGTGTTTCATGTAAGGATAGGAGGGGTTTAAAGGGGCTGATTGTGCATTTGCAGTCTGGCTTCTGGTCCTGGACCAGTGGGTGTGGCCTCTTTTGTGGGAGTGGCTTGCCGGCCATGTGACCTGGTGGGAGTGGCTTGCCAGCCATGTGTTCTCTCTCTCTCTCTCTCTCCCACTCTCTCTCTCTCTCGCTCTCACTCTCTCTCTCTCTCCTTTTTGTCTCTTTGTCCCTTTTTCCTTTTTTTCTTTCATCTCTCTCTCTTTTTCTTTTTTCTTTTTTTATTTCTTTCTTCCTTTCTTTTTCTTTCTCTTTCTCTCTCTGTGTGAGTATGAGTGTGTGTGTGTTTGTGTCTGTGTGTGTGGTGGGTTTCAAAAATTTTTGGAACCTCTTCTGTAGGTGTGGCCTGCTTTCCGGGTCCACTAGTGGAACCTCTTCTAACCGTTCGGTAGATTTGAAGAACCGGTTCTACCGAACTGTTGCGAACTGGTAGGAACCCACCTCTGAACATACCTAATACTTCTTCCCCTTCCTATGTTCCTCAAACAACAACCCTGGGAAGTGAGTTGAACTGAGAGACAGTGGCTGGCCCCAAAGTCACCCAATCTGAAGTCACAGTCTCCTGGTTTCTAGGTCACTACACCAGACTGGCTATGTCAGATGATTTGGTCCTCCAGAGCTGTTTTGCCCTTTCAAGGTAATTTAAATTGAGCTTAAAGATGGAGCATCAGCCTATGTTGTTGGTGCATCATTACATTACAAGAGCAGCTGGCAGCTGTATTTTGCACCAGCCATAGCTTCCCAACTTTCTTTAACTGCATACCCAAGTAATCAGGCGTCAATGTGTTTGAGACATCAAAACAATAATTAACAGCATATTAATTTTTAGAGTTTATCAATGCCTTTCACATAAGATCTATAATTCAGCAAAACCACGTCAGGCAGAAAGCAGTGTAGGAATGTTGGGTAAAAAGATACCACAATGTGGGAATGGGATTTGCTTGCCTATTTTTATACCCCATCGAGTGCAATTTGAAGGGTTCTTGCCGCTCCAGAATCACATTTCATAACCACAGGAACTCCAGAAGAGCAGTGCCCTGAAAGCACCCCATCCATTCTTATAGAATTGAGATCATTTTACTCTGAGATGTTAGGATGTGTACTTATATGTGGGAATGATCTTGAGACACAGGAGAAAGAATCCCAGATTAGACAAGATAAGAGTCAACTGATCACACAGAAGAAAGGTGGGTGTGGCAAACAACTCAGAAGGCATCCATGGTGGGTTTCAAATCCCATTCCAACTGGTAGGGTTGGACCGGGGCCGACGGCATTCAGCATGCAGGTACATCTTAGCGCCTCCACAATACTCCAGTTGCTCCACGGAGCATCACACAGGAGCATGAGGCATACACATGCGCGGCAGCGCAGAAGCTTTAAAACACAAGTAAGGAGCTCAGCCGGGCAGGTGGGCCCTCCGGAGCACCGTACCGGAACAGTATCCAGTGTTCCGGGCTGGCTCCGGTATGCCCGTACCGGGGTGTATTGCCTGCAACCCACCACTGGAAGGCACCTAGTTATCTTGGATTGTAAACATAAGAGCGGAGAAATGCACACTTAGATTTGCAAGATTCTGCTAATGCAATCTTACAATAAAGTTAGAACTAGTACTTCCGGGTGTGCTTCTTGACAGGTCTACCTCACAAGGCTGGCAGGATCTGAGTAAAGTCTCCCCTTCCTCTCAAAATGTTTCCAGCTAATATACATATAGTACTGGCATCTTGAAGATAAAATGGTAAAACCTGGAAAGGGAACTTAATACTGGGAATCCTATTGCATTGTGGTGGGAGAGGAAGTAATGTACCAGGGGTGGGTTTCTCGGCCCGTTCCAACCGGTTCGGTTGGAACGGGGCCAGCGGCGTCCTCATGTACGCGCGCGGTGCACGCATGCGTACTAGCGTCTGTGCGAGGCTCCAGCTGCTCCTGGACGATCGCGCAGGCGCTGTATGCGTCCTGCACATGCGTGGAAGTGCAGAACTAGTCAAAACCGGGTAAGGAGCGCAGGCGGGCGGGTGGGCCCTTCGCCGTTCCCGGAAGTTACTTACTTCCGGGTTCGCTGACCAACCGGTTCGCAGGGACCGCCGTGAACCAGTTGAAACCCACCCCTGTAATGTACCAATGCTAGACAACTCTTCCTGCCAATGTCACAGGTACTCTTGCTGTGTATATCCTATATTAGAAGCCACTGGGAGTCTGCCAACCATGTGATCAGAGTTTCATGTCAATCAACCTGCCAACTGTTGGTTCCCAGATGGAAAGAAATGTTTTGCCTGCAGGAGGCAAATGTGGATCTAATCCATCATACTTATCATTCCTAAAAACAGTTCTTCTGTGTTTGTGGGTAACTTATGATCTTTTGCCTTTCAAGGATGGATTATTTTTATCACTCTTCCTAAGAGAAACTCTATAATTCTCATGTTCCCGTTATTTCAGAAACTTCAGAAAATAACAGAGAAACTAGATTTGCAGATTTCTCAACTTGACCTTTGGAAAAGAGTCATCGTTGTCTCCAAGGGAGCAGAAGAACAGGGTTTTTTTTAAAGGGGCTAAAATTGAACTTAAGCATTTCCCTGTGAATCTTTAGAGGGCATGTTTGTTTAGAAATCATCACTACAAATAAAAGCAGAGAACAAAATGAAAGATGCAATGATCAAAAAATACCCAAGTATTGTCTATATTCCATAGTATTTCAACTGTTTCTGTTATATGTCTATTTTCTTTTAAAAATGTAAACACAGAGAAATGAATAACCAAGGTTTACAGAACACCATGTGTAAAGGATAAAAGGAAACAGTATATTTAAATATAAGTCCTTTCTCTTCCAAAGCTCTTCTACATGTAGGTCGTCAGATGTAGGAAAAGGGAGGAATCTTATGAGCAGAATATGCAAGGCACTATGAGAATACATGAATGCAGAGCCTGTCAATGTCTCTATTGTATGAGGAAGTTCATGAACTCAGAAGAAAAGGTTTTACAATTTCTTTTTTGGGTTGCACTGGCAAATCTCATTATTAAGAATTACATCAAGCTACGGTACGTTATCTTTGGCCTGCTTTTGCCTTGCTGGTGAGGGTGGGACAAACGCCACTGGAAAATTGAAAGGGCTAGAATGCATTCAGTACAGCACAACAAGCCCACACAACTCATTGTTTACCTAGTACTGGGGAAAGAATAATGCTACCTTCCTGTGGAAGAGGGATCAGAACAGTGCATCTTCCCTTTTGGCAGCTTGAAGTTGAATGGACTTCAACACCCAGAATTCCTCAGCCAGCAAATCTTCCATTAAAATTAAATTTTATTAAATAACTTAACATGGATTGTAAAAATATTCCCTCTGTATTATATAATTGTCAATCCTTTCCTTCCTCAGCTGGATGGATATCTAACCCTCCCAAACAGGGAAATGATGTTATCCATCCAGTGGATAATGGATATGGATGAACTGACAAAATGGGCTTTTTCTTAGAGTAGAACTTTGACTTCCTTCATATTCGTCCTTCTGTCCCTCATTCTAAATTTCTCTCTTCCAGTGGTGGGATTCAAAAATTTTTACAACCAGTTCTGTCGGCATGGCTTGGTGGGCGTGACAGGGCAAGGATACTGCAAAATCACCATTTCCTCTTGATCAGCTGGGACTCGGGAGGCAGAGAATAGATGAAGGTGGGGCCAGTCAGAGGTGGTATTTACCAGTTCTCCAAACTACTCAAAATTTCCGCTACGGGTTCTCCAGAACTGGTCAGAACCTGCTGAATACCACCTCTGCTCTCTTCTCACTTCCACAGTCCCCATATTGTAGCCTGGGGAAAAAGTCTCCTGAATTACATTTTTTTCAAAAAAATTAATGATAACTGATATTATCATAACCAGGCATTACAACTTGCACACCAACCTTGCAGTGTGAGCCAGCCAGTGGTGGGATTCAGCCAGTTTGTACCTGTTGTGGCCCGGCAGGAGCCGTTGGAGCTGCCACCAGACTCCGACAGTGAGGGGCCTTATGAGTAGGCCCTGGAGGATGTGGAGGACCCTGGACAGGGTTCCAACTCCGAGCAGGGTGCAGAGAGACTGGTTGGCCACCAGGTGGCGCCTGAGCCTTGGATCAGTGGGGAGGAGACAAGAGAGAGTGATCCAGAAACCAGCAGTGAGTTGTTCCGGGATGCACGCCATCAAAGAGCTACTCGGCATCAAGAACAACTACGTAATTACAGGAAGTAATTACGCTCAGCTGATGGTCATTAAGCTCCTCTCCAGACTATAAAAGAGACTGCTTGTGCCACGCCCTTCTTGCAGAAGTCAATGCTTGGACTAAAGAGAAACGAACTTGGCAGGCTGGATTGCTACCAGAGTTAGTCTGAATTGCTGCCAAGGTCCTTATCTGTTTGTTTATTTGGCTTTCAGCCACCGAGAGTCTGGTCTTGTTATTAAAGGACATTCCATTTTACGCTTGTCTCGGCTTTCGTTACTGGAGGGAGGAGGGGGCCAGAACAGCACCTATTCAGGAGAACCGGTTGTTAACTTTCTAAACAGTTCGGAGAACCGGTTGTTGGAAGAAATCTTATTTTGGTTTTTCCCACTTTACAGGGCTAATCCTGTAAGGAAGGCAGGAAGAAAACATTCTGGTGTTGTTTCTAGCCTCATCTTTATTGCCCTGCTTACAGAAACTGCCTCTTCGGTTAACCCTTGTTACATTCTAACAGCTAAGACGAAGCGCCCATCGACATAAGTGATGTTGAGTTGGCCACGCCCACCCAGTCACATGACCACCAAGCCACACCTACCCAGTTGGTCATTAGGACAGAGAACCGGTTGTTAAATTATTTGAATCCCACCACTGGAGCCAGCTAAACTTCAAGCACACTGCTGTACAAGACCAAGCTGAATAAATAAGGCATTGCCAGAGGACTTTTTAGAGAAGATGACTTTGCTAACTCTGAAGCACAAGTCTTTTTCTCTTTTCTTCTTTTCTAGGCATATTATTTTCTCTGTCATAAACGTTGATACTTCACAAACCGAACTATGTGAGGACTTTCTCCCTTAAGCACGTCCCATTAGATACCCAGTGCTGTGATGAACAGCTGTTGATTAAAGACGTTCGCCACAGCATCCCAGCTCGAGTGTATGCCTTGCAGCCTCAATCTTTCTTCAAACAGCCCACCTGCAGCCACAGCCTATCATTCTCCCCTTACTAGTCATCAAACAGGGCCTCATCTGTTTTCACAGCTTTCGTCTGCAAAGCCACTCAGGAAGGCCTTTCGAACTTTCTCCATCTCAGTGAAGAGTCACCAGTTGCTTTTCCTGGTCTCATCAGGCTATGCAAATAGTTAAGGCTGCTTGTACAGAACGGCTTTTTCGGGCTGGAGGAAATGGCTCATGTCAAGACAAATATACAGATACCAGGGATTAGCAAACAGTATTCAAGAGCCTGTGGGGTTATTATTATTTTTTTGTATAGCTCATTTCAGGTAAAGATGGAGCAAGCAAGATTTGAAGCTGGGTTATTTATTTTGCTAATTGCATGGTTTATTGAGCTACGGCAATGAAGCCAGAGCAAGTTGTGTGGGGATTGGCCAAGTTTTCCATCTCTCAGGCTGGGGGGTCAAACAGTACGCCCCTCAGACAGGGTTCGCAACTTGGGAGTCCTCCTGGACCCACAGCTGACTTTTGAACACCACTTGTCGGCTGTGACCAGGGGGGCATTTGCCCAGGTTCGCCTGGTGCACCAGTTGCGCCCCTACCTGAACCGGGAGGCCCTCACAACAGTCACTCGTGCCCTTGTGACCTCTAGACTGGACTACTGCAACGTGCTCTACATGGGGCAGCCCTTGAAGAGCATTCAGAGACTTCAGCTTGTCCAGAATGCAGCCGCACGAGCGATCGTGGGTGCACCTCGGTTCACTCACGTCACACCTATCCTCCGCGAGCTGCACTGGCTGCCTATTGGTCTCCGGATGCGCTTCAAGGCGATAGTCGTCACTTATAAAGCCCTTCACGGTATTGGACCTGGGTACTTGAGAGACCGCCTGCTGCCAATCACCTCCACTAGACCGATTAGATCCCACAGATTAGGCCTCCTCCGAATTCCATCCGCCGGCCAGTGTCGACTGGCGACTACCCGGAGAAGGGCCTTCTCTGTGGCTGCTCCGACCCTCTGGAACGAACTCCCTGTGGAGATTCGAACCCTCACCACCCTCCAGGCCTTCCGCAAAGCCGTTAAAACCTGGCTGTTCCGACAGGCCTGGGGCTAAAGAGCTGTTGCCCCCGTCTTGAATGGTATGACTGTTGTGTGTTTTTAAATTATGTATTGTTATGTTTCGTTTTTTTATTTTTTATTTTTTGTCTGTACTCCCCTTCCCTGATTTGATTTGTTAGCCGACCTGAGTCCCCTTCGGGGGGAAAAGGGCAGCATATAAATATAATAAAATGAAATGAAATGAAACGAAATGATAATTGTTACAGGTCATGCAGTGCATGAAGAGAGATGGTGCATCTTCTCAAGTATGGCCCAAGCCAATTTGGTCCTCACATTAGCTATCATTAGACCAGGAGAAACCAACTGGTGGTCCATGGACCACTGGAGGTCTGTGAGAAAATGTTGGTGGTCCTCAGAAAAATTATTTGACTCTTCTCTAAGACTCTTAATTGACATGTTAATTAAGGTGGAATTGGAGGAGACCTGGTTAACATCATCTCAGCTATGAAAACTGAAAGGAACCAGTTACTCTTCTTTAGTTCAAACTATACGACTGGATTGTTCTAGGGAAGAAAAATGAAGGAGGAGTGCTACCTGTTTCACCTTGAGTTATGTATTTTTGAGTACAACTTCCTTGGTAAGCATCCTTCCAGCACAAAAAGTAAAAGAATTACAGCTGGTAAAGACAAAGCAAATTCCTAATTAGACATTTTGGGCTTAGACAATTTAGAACTATGCCACCTTTGGTCCGACCTAAGCATAGTACACAAAATTATCTGCTACAACATCTTACCTGTGAATGACTACTTCAGCTTCAACCGCAACAATACACGAGCTCATAATAGATACAAACCTATGGTAAACTGCTCCAAACTCGATTGCTGAAAATACGACTTCAGCAACAGAGAGTGGTCCGTGTCTGGAATATACTACCTGACTTTGTGATTTCATCTCCAAACCCCCATAACTTTAACCTTAGATTGTCTACTGTTGACTTCACCCATTCCAGGGGTGGGTTTCACCCGGTACACATGTATCGGATGGTGAAATTTACTGTGCCTTTCCGTACATGTTGGTCAGTTCACCGACAAAACCGCAACAGACAAATGAGCACCGTCAAAATCGCTAATTGATTTTCGACAATAGCGCGCCGATAAATGCGCACCGACAAAATCGCATCATCAAGAAACTATAGACAGCCCAGTGAGTGTGCTGGGCATTTAACATAGTGGGGACACGTATAGGTACGTTATAACCCTAACCCTAACCCTAAATTTTTTTGGATTTTATTGTGCTTGTCATCGCACTTTTGTCATCGCAATTTTGAGCACCAATATGCCTACCGTCCCTGTCCTACTGTCCCCACTTATTCGTATCCATTTCCTGTATTCATAATCATGTTTATACTTATATCTACTATCTTATACATGCTTGGCAAAATAAATAATTTTTTTTTAAAAAAAAATTAAAAAAAATTAGTCCCAGGGTCCCCCAGCAAGTTGCTAATAGCCTTGGCTAACCAATTAGATTTGGGCTTGATTAGTAAGAGAGAAGGAGATCATTCTGCTACATCTGTCTTATTTTCCAATTGCCAGAATTTTTACTCCTGGAAAAGACATTTCTGTTTTTCTTTCTCACTTCTTAGATAAGAACTTGAAAATTTCTTTTGAATTGTGCTTGTGTTTTTGGAATTTATGAAGAGGTGGAAGTCCTGTTGTTCTTTTCTTTTCTTTTTAGCAGATTTTTATTATTATTATTTTCCTTCTACAACACCTTACAGTCATTACATCAACATTGTTATGTCATCATACCTGTACATGTATATAATATTCCGCTTCTATATTTACACACCTTTATACACAGTATATATATGTATGTATGTATGTATGTATGTATGTATGTATGTATGTATGTATGTATGTATAAAAGTTACAACCTCTGGTATGCCCCAATTATGGGAGGAAGGTAACCCATTCCATTCTCTGTCAATCGGCTCGTCACAAAAGTCCATCACGACAGAAACCCAATATTTTTACTGTTGCCTTTGTTATATCTGTGTTTTTTATTTGTGCTGATAAATAAATAAAGGGAGACTAGTATAGATCTATTTCAAGCTATTTAGCTCTCATCAGCTAGCCATACCCTTCGAATCCCAGTAAGGCTATGGCTAGCTGATGAGGGCTAAATAGCTTGAAATAGATCTATACTAGTCTCCCTTTATTTATTTATCAGCACAAATAAAACACACACACACACACACACACACACACACACACACACACACACATACACACATACACACATACACACATACACACATATACATATATACATATATACATATATACATATATATATGTATATTTACAATATATTTATATATATTTATATTTCCAGCTGTAGTTAGCAGATGTGTTAATATGTACTTAATTTTCTTTGTATATTTCTCTTTGATTATTCCCAGTAGAAAGATTTTGGGTTTGTATTTTATCTGTTCTCCTGTAATTTCTTGCACCCATTTCCAAATTTTCGTCCAATATTTTTGTGTTTCCGGGCAGGTCCACCATATGTGATAATAATCCCTTGTACTTTTTTACACTTCTAGCAGGTCGGCTTTTAGCCAATCTTTTTTTTTTCTGTTGTTCTTTTCTGTTACAAATCTTTCCATCATTTTGTCAGTCCTCTCTCTAGTGGACTGTGGAAAGATTTAAAGAGGCAAATTTAAGGGAGATTTCAATGAGAATTTGAAGGAGATTTCAATGAATGCCCGTTCAGATCAAATCTTCATATTTAACCTTAGATTTTATTCAAGATATTGGATTCAAAACACTTTCAATTCATTGTGTGGGGGTGGAGATTGAAAGAATGACTCTATGATTTTGTGAACTTTCTGCTGCTTTTTGGCCTTGTAGAATCTGAAGCCTTGTTACAACTTTCTAATCTATATGAAGAGAACTGAAGGAGGCTGAGCGGCGTGATTGATTCTGGTATTGACACAAGTAGCCAGTTAATGAATCATGCCAGTAAACCTGCCAATCCAGAAAAACAACTAATCAGATGGTGCTGAATCCTTCAATCTTTAATAAGAGCTTACTCTTTAAATAGTTTTTCAATTTTTTTTAACTTTCAAGTTAGAATAAGTCATTTTATGCATTAACGCTACAGAAATAATCTAATTAATTTCATTAATGCTTCCCTAAGCAGTTTGGAAGCTGCAATCCTTTTGTCCATCTCTGCACAACTTAAATCACGCTTTTGTCGACGTACTGTTGTCGGTGCGCTGTTGTTGGCGCGTTGATGACATCGCAGTTTTGTCGGCACACTTTTGGCGTGCTTTTGTCGGGTCACGTTATTAGCCAACCAACGTAAGTGTTTTAGTCTCTGTGCGATGTTATGAAAACGTTATATTCTCGTATCTTTTCACTGTTAAATTTGGCTATGTTTTAAGAATGACAACCTCTTTGGATTTTCCCTTGTTTTGCTCATGGCCATCTTGGGTTTTAGGAATGAAGTAATTGACTTCCATTTTCTCTTCCTTCTTTTTCTCCAGCCCTGAATTTCTGTCCCCATTTTTCCATCGTTGTTCCAGTGCATCCTCAGCATTAGTGGATCTTTCCCTCCAAGTAGAGATTAAATGTCTCAGAAGGCACTCCGTTAAAATTAACCTTCACCTGATCGCGAGTAAACATCGCTTAAAATTCCTCCTGTTTACACTCTCCAACACATTTGTTAAATGACTAGATCTCAATAAGGACATGAATCAGTGTGCCTAGCACTGTCCTTGATTACTGTTAGTACCTCGGCTTCTTGACTGCGAAATCTAATCACAATGTTCCTTCTGTTATTGTTTCTATGATTTTCTGTCCTTCGTTTGCATTGTCCTATTGATTTAAAGTTTATTTATGTACAAGAAATTAATAGAAACCTGGGGAGAAGGTGGTGGCCTGTTAATGAGAGAAATACCCAAGCTATGTTTCTCCTAGTCCTAGAATTTAACTTGGGCAGTTACGTGTGTTTCTGTGTGCAGAATGAATCAACAGGAGGAGGGTGAGGGGGAGTATGGCACTTTCATAACATTTGAATGCACTTACCAAGATACAGAAGTGAATAACTAAACATTCTAGCAGCCAATCTATTATTCTACACTGAATCTCCAGCACAAATGTAGCTTTCTCTCACTCTCAGCTCCGCAAAAGAGCTTTTGCAACAGTGGCTCTTGAGTAAAAACAATTGTTCTCATCAGGTATATCTTGTATAATATACAGCATATATCCTCTTCTATATAACTGTTGAGGAATAACTGTGTTACCCAGGCCGTTTTAATTAGTGAGGATCACATGCAATTGTCCATATTCCCATTTGGTATTTGTGGGGCTGGGATAGAACAAAATTAAAGATGGATCGTGTATTTAAACAATAATAACCATCTGAACATTTCAGTTGGTTTGTGCTATTTGATTGCCCATGGTCTAATTCTCTTAATTAGAGAATTCTTATTCCAAACTTGGCCCATTTTTAAGACACTCAAGAATACTGATTTTGCATTTATTTTCTTACAGTCTCTATAGACAGGAGTAGGTTGCTACGGGTTTGTCTGGGTTCGGGAGACTCATAGCTAATGTTATGGCCGGCTCGGAGAACTTCCAAATCCCACTCCAGGCTGGCCCCACCCCACCCCTCCCTTCCCAGGAGTCTCCATGCGGCCCGTTATAGATGTGAGGTAAGTGCAGGGCCGGTGCGGAGGCTCGGGGAGAGGGAAAATGGGCCTTCCAAAAGGCCAGAGGGCCTCCAGAGCCCAAGGGGGGCAGTTTTTCCCAGAGGCTTGAGGAAAGTCTCCAAAGCCTACAGAAGGCAAAAAGCGCCCCCCCCCCCACCGCCCTGGTGCAGGAGGCCAACTTGGCCATGTCCACCATGGCCATGCCCACCTAGCAACTGAGCAGAGAACCCGTTGCTGAAATTTTTGAAGCCCCCCTATGTCTATAGTTCTGTATCTTATTCTGCCTGTGTGTGTGTGTGTGTGTGTGTGTGTGTGTGTGTGTGTTGTATTTGTGCTGATAAATAAATAAAGGGAGACTAGTATAGATCTATTTCAAGCTATTTAGCTCTCATCAGCTAGCCATACCCTTACTGAGATTCAAACCTGGGCTGTATTACATATTAGGCAGATGTGTTAACCACTAAGCCACAAGGTTCTCCTCCTTTATCAGCTGAGCCAGGGAAATAGGTATGTATTTAGTGTCACAACCCCTGGTATGCCCAAATATGGGAGGAAGTCTACTGCTTCCATTCTCTGCCTATCGGCTCGTCACAAAAGACCATCCAGACAGAAACCCTATATATATATATACTCTTGTTGGCTGCAAGCCCAAAATAAACAAAGAGATAAGCACTTTGGCAGCAAGTCCTACAAAACTAGGCAATGCAAACAAGCTCTCCCAGCAAACCACTTCTCCAAGTTGGTTTCTCTGAATCATGAATGTTGACTTCTGCAAAAGGGCATGGCACAAGCAGTCTCTTTTATAATCAGGAGAGGGACTTAATAAGCATCAGCTAAACGTAATCATCAGACTCAGTTGTTCTTGCCGCCGAGTAGCCCTTCGACGGCATGCATCCCGAAACAACTCACAAGTGTTTTCCAGAACACTCCCTCTGATCCAAGGCTCCGCCAGGGTCCTCCACCTCCTCCAGGGCTGACTCATAAGACCCCTTGCTGTCGGAGTCTGGCAGCAGCTCCAACAGCTCCTGCCGGGCCACAACACACAGACACACAGACACACAGACACACACACACATATATATAAAAAAAAACTTGTGCATAAATCCTTCACATTTAAAGAGCTTGAAACTCTAGTAATATTATTAGAAATAATTGGAATACTGAACAGTAAGCCTTACTGGTTTTGTTAGCAAGTTTTTTCTCGGCTTTTATCCTTTTCTCAAAATACCTTACTTACTGCAAATGTATTTTTTCATCTTTTTTGTTGTTGTTCTCAAGCTAGCCAGAATGATGAGATGGCATAGCAATCCAGGTGGGACAATGGTGGGCAAAAGGATGGGGTTATCACATTGTATAGTCCCTTAGCAGTCACCCAAAGGAGCAAGGCTTGCTCCCTGATTAATTACTTCTACTTGGAATAGAGCTAGCTTTGCATTGATTAAGGATTACTTGTAAAACAGGAGGAGGCAGCCAAAAATTATAAGCAAAACAAATGCTCTGATTGAAATGTGGGTGATGGTTTTCATTGAACTTGTCTTTGGGCAAAAATATATGCTTTCTCTCGCTGCCGATTTCTTTAATTAGACTAGTAACAAGGTGATTAGACATTATAGGGTTTGGGAAAGAAAAAAAAAGGAAATCATATTCACTTTGACTGAAAAGAGAGACTTCAGAATCCACATTATTCACAGTTGATTAGACTAAGAAAAGCATTTCTCAGACATTTCTCAGTGCGACATATTGTGAACTGTATTTTACTGCCAGACTCCAAATGGCAATTAACAGTCTTAAGCTGCATATAAAACCCAATATGAACCACATTTACAAGAGCATTGTGTGTGAATCAAATTATGCTATCTTGAGTTTGAAGAACTTAGAAATAATTGCCAATAAGTATTCATGTATTGGACCAATTTTTGAAACAAGTTCTTGTAATTACTACCAGTGTCGGGAGTACGTGTGACTGATTTTATGAGATCTGATGCATTTAGAGAAGCTGGCTGAATAGTTGCCGGTTTACTTGAGCAGGAGAACATTCTTCATGTCTCAACTTTGTATCCCAGTTTTTGCTTCTAAGACCCCAGCACAAAGGTACAATATTTCAGCAGCATAAATGGTGTATGAAATGAGAAAAGGGGAAAAAAAATAAAAATAAAATGGCTATGATCCAATGAAATATTAAGCCAAAGAATGCACTTGAACAGGTGTTTCAGATTGCTTTTTTCTGTTCTGTTTCCGTTGTGTATTTAAAGCAATTACTTTGCTTTTGAAATTTTTATTTTGATGGTATTAAGAAGCACAAAATTATTTTAATGTGAAGGCTTTTCTTAAAAGGGGTGGATTACATCTATTTTTTGATAAGTAAGAATTGACATATTCATATACTCTCCACATATACAAACAAATTCTCAACCTTTTGTTTCTTCCTTTCTTTTTACTCATTCTCTTTTTCTTTCTTCTCATATTTTTTTCCCCTCCCCGTCACATTAGAGCCCTCTAGGGACAAATGTTTGAAAACAAACAAGGAAGGGATTTCAATTATAAGGATAGGAAATGAAAGAGCCCTGTGTTATCTTAAAGGTTCACACAATTACTAGGGAATAAGCCTGTCTATGTCTATACCTATACCTACATCTACATCAGTGGTTGGTTGTGGATTCCGTTCCAACGGTACGGTTGGAACAGGCTTGCCGGTATCCATGTGGATGCGCACAACGCACGCATGCGTCTTGGCGCTTCTGCGAGCTTCCACAACGCTCCAGCACCTACCTCAGCGGAGCATCACGCAGGCGCTGTACGGGCTGTGCATGGAAGCACTGAAGACATAAAAAAACGGTAAGAAGCGAGGCCGGGCAGATTGGCCCTCCGGAGCACAGTACCGGAATGGTATCCAGTGCTCCTGGCTGGCTCCGGTACGCTCGTATCGGGGCGTACTGCCTGCAACCCACCACTGATCTACATCTATAGCTATCTATATATCTGTATCCCTCTATGTCTATCTCTCTATCTCTAGATGCAGTGTAAGGAAATGATGAGGGCTGTTCTTTTCCCTTGTTTTTCAAATAAACACAAGGATTATTCCTGCAGAATGCCTATTTTTTGCTCTACAATTGCAGGAGGCACTATACATCAATGCAACAGTTCAATGGGAAGAGCAAAATAGAGTTAGCCCGAAACTTTTTTGGTTTAACCATTTATGTTCTGAACGGAGATATTAAGGAGCGTAGTCAATCAAAATAGAGGTAGAACTCAATTTCTGACAATCGAGCCCAAGATTTCCATTGCTAGGCAAGACGTTTGTTAAGTGAGTTTTGCCCCAATTTACGAACTTTCTTGCCGTGTTTGTTAAGCGAATCACTGCAGTTGTTAAATTAGTAACACGGCAGTTAAGTAAACCTGGCTTCTCCATTGATTTTGCCTGTCAGAAGGTCACAAAAGAGGATCACATGACCCCAGGGTACTGCAACCCTCATAAATATGAGTCAGATGCCAAGCATCTGAATTTTGATCACATGATGTTGGGGATGCTGCAACTGTCATAATGTGAGAAACGGTCATAAGTCTCTTTTTTCAGTGCCGTTGTAAGTTCAAACGGTCACTAAATACGTCAAGGGCTACCTGTATGGCTATCTCAGCCAGTCATTGTCCACCCTGATTTATGAACAGAATGTTCATATCTGTAAAAAATGTTTACAGTATAATCCTATACTCATTTCCTTGGGGGATAAACCCCCACAATGTTCGATTTGCATTTGAATTTGTGTCTTAGCATTGCTGCCGGAGTCTCTTTATAACAATTGCCATCCTGCCACAATAAAGCTTTAATTCTGCAATTACATTAATGGGTGTAAAAGAGCAAAGATTAAAGACGTAATTTCACCTCGATTAAATAAGGAGTGTGGAAAATATTCCATTTCGCTCGCGTAGTTTTTCCCGGTCCTTTTCATTCTCTGTTAAACCCAAATGTTGCTTTTCTGTTAAGAAGGTGCTATCTCACTCTGTTTTGGTAATTGTTAATATTGTATCTTGCAGATATATTCCCTGCAGGAGCATTCCCCCCCCCCTTATTATTATTATGCTTTGAAAATGTCAGTCTCTATGATCATATTATAAAATGTCTGCAAACATTGGTATTTCTAGGGAAGCAGCTGAACAAAGACTAAGATGGTGTGAGTTTGTGTGTGTGTGTGTTTTATTTCCTTGATGTAATATAAATTAAGAGTTTTCTTGTTTCCATTTTATACTGAAAGACCCTTTGGTATACAAAACAACATTAAAGATGCCTGAAATAAAAGAATGGAATTATAGTTGCAAAAATAAATCTCCGAAGAACAAAAAGCCGGGCGAAAAAAAGACGAATGTTCCAATCTTACCTTCATCATAATCTTATTAGCATTTCTAGAGAGAGAAGTTCAAGTATCCGTCTATACTCGTATGAATCTGTCTCATAAATATGTCAAGCACAAAGTATAGTTATTTTAATAATCTGTGTTGGTGGCCCATCGTGGATTTAATTAAGAGACAGCGAGGGTATGAAATACGGCATGGAAGCCCCCAACTAAATGGAGAAATGGTTTACTGCAGCGCCAAATTGGGGAGGGGGGGGGCGCAGACTTAATGATGATTTGGTCTCAGAAATCCTACTTAAACTTAATTAATACTGACTGCAGCAGATTTGCTCGGAGAGAAGCAAAAAGATAGAGGCACACAGGAAAAAAAAAATTAATGGTTTAGGCTAGAGCGTGATTTTTGTAAAAATACCTGCATTAGTGCGAACCACACGGTGTTATTTACCAAGAAAGAGCTAGCCATGCCCCCCTGCCCTATTTCCAACCTGGGATTAAAATTCATTTTGCACTAATTTATAAAGCCGGCTTCTAATTTTGGGTTTGTTTTCTCTTTGTTGGGGTGCTGTTTAGATGCCACCCCACATTTATTCTGGGGTCACGGTCACAGAATCCTCTTTTTTCGTGGGCTACACCTCAAAATGAATGCAAATGTTATTCCCTTAGCATGAATCTAAAAGAAGAGGAATGGTGATAAGTCAGGAAACTTATCCCCAAAGATGGGCCGGGGGAGAGATGCCGAAAATAAAAATCAATATTTAACATTGAAACAACCCCAAATAACCCCCCATTCCCCCCCCCCACCCTCTGAAACGTCAGCCTACGGATTCAAATTCCGTTTTAATATGTCTCGTTCTTAAAATGCACTCTGCAAGAAGCAAAGCATTGGATGCAGAAGGTTATTGAGATATAGTGCCTGAAAGACTATAAAACATCTAGTAGCGGGATGGTAGCCAAGAGTAACTATCCATCTACAGAATAATGTTCGACAGTAAAATGGGTTTTCCTTTACTAGCCCTGGTTCTCCTCCATCTGCCGAAAATCTGCTCCAGAGGAGCTGGCTGCTTCCCTAATTTCAGAAGGCTGTAAACATGAACACTGCTGGCATCAACATCGGATCTTCTCAGCGGCTACAAATCCTGTGCCGCCCTTCTTTGATTATTTATTTATTCTGATACCTGGTTAAAGACAGACACGGGGTGCTTTGCAAAGATTCGTGCTTCACCTAACCTCAGCTCTGCAGACTTCAGGCTCCCAGAAATTTGTTCCTTGTTTATTAATTTATGTACTGCTTTTATTATTATTTTTTATAAATAACTCAAGGGGGCAAACATACCTAATATTCCTTCCTTCTCCTATTTCCCCCAAAAGAACTAGCTCTGGTTTAATAGTTTAATACAGGTAGCCCATGACTTACAACAGTTGATTTAGTGACTGTTCAAAGTTATAACAGCACTGAAAAAAGTGACTTATGACCGCTTTTCACACTTACAACGGTTCAGAGGTGGGTTCCTACCAGTTCGCACCTATTCGGTAGAACCGGTTCGTCAAATCTACCGAACCGGTTAGAAGAGGTTCCACCAGTGGACCCGGAAAGCAGGCCACACCTACAGAAGAGGTTCCAACATTTTTTTGAAACCCACCACTGGTCCTTGGATATGATTATTCTACACTATCATGCTCATATTTATAAAACTCAGTGCCTCTGTGAAAGGTAAGGATGACTACTGCGTTTGTGGTGCAATCAGAACATTGTGTGTGTTGAAGTTGTTTTAACGCAAACCAAAGATGCCTTTTAAAAAACAAGTTTACATCATATTCTTATGCATGCCAGTGCTGTGTGTGAGGTAATTTAAGGTGGTTTTGACAAGTGTCGTCGGCATCTTCATATCCGGTCACATGGGTGGCAAGCCACTCCCACAAAGGAGGCCACACCCACAGAGTAGGTTCGAACAATTTTTGAAACCCACCACTGCAATGGTTGCAGCATCCCCATGATCGCATGATCAAAATTCAAGCAGTTGGCAGCTAACTCCTATCTGTGACAGTGGCAGTGTCCTGGGGTCATGTGATTCCCCTTTTGTGACCTTCTGACAAGCAAAGTCAATGAGAGAGGGAGAGTCAACTAACAACCAGGTTAGCAACTAAACAGCTGCAATGATTCACTTAACAACTGTGGCCAAAAAAGATCGCAAAGTGAGGCAAAACTCACTTAACTAATGTCTCACTTAGCAACATAAATTTGGGGCTGAATTATGGTCGTGAGTCAAGGACCACCTGTAATAGTGCTTAGCCATTACTGCTAGCTGATTTTTCAACTGGAATTGCCTAGGACCAAGCCTGAAACATGCTAGGAATACAATTTGGGAACATGCTAGGAATACAAATTGTTCTCAAAATCAGGTTATAATCCCTCCCACTTTGTGTTTGGTTGCTTGTTATCACGTCTTCCCCCCAAACATAAGAAGAGCATAAGGTGGTATTTGATAAGGAAATACAGATTGATAGCCAACAACTGCTCTGTATTATAAGAGAAGGCTTCCAGTTATTAGAGTCAACCTAATTTTGTTAAACCTTTCAATTTGCTTAAGTCTTCCTCCTGTCATTTTGAAGTTGAGATGCCTGCCATGAAGGAGAATAAGCATAGGAAGCTTCATGATTGTTTACTCATTTCTTTAGATTTAAATCCTCTATTGCTTTTTGTTCTGCCAACATTTTCTGGTCCTTGTTTGGATCTTGATGGACATTCTTCTAAGCACCAGACTTCAGACAAACTCTTTTGAGACTAGCATGCCTCCAGAAGGAACTGAAACACACAAATCTTTGGCTACAGTTGGAGCTCATATATATATTTCAAGCCCAACTAAAAATAAAAGAAACTGACATTGCAACAGCCCTGATCTATTGCCATTAAATTAAATGCAAAGAACATCATTCATCTGGACAGGTCCAGCACTGTCTCTAGGTAGAATAAGATAGGAGGCTGGTACATAGATGTTGGTGTGTTGGTGTGTTGGTGTGTGTGTGTGTGTGCTGCTGCTGATCTGAGCAGCAATAGAAACTTTCTGCTGGTTCTTCCCGAATAGCCTGTTTAACAGAGGTTTTGAATGCCACACCATTGTTCTTGATCACCTAGTCTAGTCTAAACTCCCAGGAGAGTATCCCATTAGCACATGTTAAAGTATCTGGGCAGGTAGATTGGCCCTTTGTCTTATGAGGAAATGTCTTGTAATTCATTTTCAAGAGGAACTGAGTTTCAGGCACAAGCAATCATGTCCATATGTGAAGGGTTCAGGTTGACTACTTGTTGTGGCCCAGGAGGAGCCGTTGGAGCTGCCACCAGAGTCCGACAGCGAGGGGCCCTATGAGTCGGCTTTGGAGGATGTGGAGGACCCTGGACAGGGTTCCGACTCTGAGCAGGGTGCAGAGAGGCTGGTTGGCCACCAGGAGGCGCCTGAGCCTTGGACCAGTGGGGAGGAGACAAGGGAGAGTGAGCCGGAAACCAGTAGTGAGTTGTTCCTGGATGCACGCCATTGAAGAGCTAATAGGTGTCAGGAACAATTACACAATTACAGGAGGTACTTTTAATAAGTAATACTAAAAGACTTTTTTCCCCGATAACTGCAGTTCTTCCTCAAAAGCACCATGTAATAATGCTAAATCCTGGAAAAGTTACTATTTTTGTCTCCTCTGGTCCACTAATTTTGTCACTTTGTCAAAGAATGCAATAATATTAGTAATGTTCCTATACTTTGACTCTCTTTGTTCAACTCATTAATAGAAACATTGGGTGCTACCAGGTCCAGAAATGTATCTTTGGTATGCCATTCACTACTTCACTCCATTTTGTTGAGGATCTGTAAATAAATACTCTTTGGCTAAAAATTTCCGGGCAGCTATAAATTTACTCAGTCTTCCAATTCATACTTAACAAGACTGCTATTCAAAATGTCAGGAGTCTTTTATCAAATACTTTGTGGAAGTCCAGGTACATTATGTCCATAACATTGTCACAATTTCCTAAAGGAAATTACTCCATAAAAAATAGGAAATAACTTTAGCAATGCAAGACTTGTCCTTGACAAATTTTCTCTGATTTCTGGTAGTTCTGCCTTTTCTTTATTACCGGTTACTTTTTTATGCAATCTTCGCTGAGTCGTTAACGCCTTTTCCTTTTCTTTTATTTTGAAGATGTTGGAAGGAACCTTTTGTGTCGTACTTAGCATCTTTTGCTAATCTCGCCTTGTTCTGACTCTGAACTTCCTTGACATCATCTCTATAAATCCATGCTATATATACAGTATGTCCTGATTACTGACCTGTCTTTTGTTCTGCTTTTTCTATGGGTCCTTTTGGATTTTCACATTTTTGCTTTCTGGGCAGGCACGTTGGCTTCTTATGCTATTTTCCTTATTTCTTCTTTCTTAAAGCCCTTTGCAACTTTACTTCTTAAAGCCCTTTGCAACTATGCTTTCAGTTATCTCCTGTTTTAGAAACTCTATGTGTTCGAAGACTCCAATTAGTCCAGAATGCAGCCACGCGAGCGATTGTGGGTGCACCAAGGTACACCCACGTTACACCTATCCTCCGCGAGCTGCACTGGCTACCTATCAGTCTCCGAATCCGCTTCAAGCTGCTGGTCGCTACCTATAAAGCCCTACATGGCATCGGACCTGGGTACCTGAGAGACCGCCTCCTGCCGATTACCTCTCTCAGACCAATTAGATCGCACAAGTTAGGTCTCCTCCGGATTCCATCTGCCAGCCAATGTCGGCTGGCGACTCCCCGGGGGAGAGCCTTCTCTGTTGCAGCTCCGGCCGTCTGGAACGAGCTCCCTGTTGAGATCCGGACCCTTACTACCCTCCTGGCCTTCCGCAAAGCCACCAAGTCCTGGCTGTTCCAGCAGGCTGGGGGGGGCTGAGAAGCATCTACCTGCACGGAAATTGTGAATGTTGGTTTTGTTTTTAATATGTTGTCTTCGTCTTGTTCCCCCCTTTCCCTTGTCTTTTGTGAGCCGCCTGGAGTCCTCCGGGAGTGGGCGGCATACAAGACAAACAAACAAACAAACAAACAAACAAACAAGTAAATAAATAAATAAATAAATAAATAAATAAATAAATAAATAAATAAATAAATAAATAAATAAATAAATATCCATCTTGCTCTCCTTTTTCAAGTAGCTTTCCTCCAGCGTAAATGTCTACTTGCCAATCCTCTCAGTCAATTTAAAATCTGTTTGCCCGAAGTTCAGTTTTTGACTTTAGGAATGTGTAGCTATTGAGATCGGAAGTGGGAAAAGATGCTTAGGAAAGGAACTGGACGCACGCTCATTGCAGCTGACCTGCTAAAGAAGTTTAGCATCTTTTCCTGGGCTTCCTCAGCAGTTGTACATCCCCAGAAAAATCTACATTTCAACCAAGGAAATCTCAAGAAGGCCTGCTTTTCTGAATTAAGCCTTAAATTGAATCCAGTCTTCAAATTGAATTGATTTGAAATTGATAATTCAAATCAGATGCTGGCTGATTTGCCACAAACTCAGTTTCTGCCACAACCTCTGCTTCCTTGCTGAATCACCCATGATGAGCAATGAATATCTTTTAGGACACATCCTTGGACTGGATTGGATTTATTACATTTATATGCCGCCCTTTTCCCCGAAGGGGACTCAGGGCGGCTCACAATTCAATCAGGGAATGGGGTACAGACAGGGGGATAAAAAGACGAGACATAGCAATACAAAGTTTAAAAACACACAACAACCATACCATTCGAGAAGGGGGGCAAAAACTCTTTAGCCCCAGGCCTGTCGGAACAGCCAGGTTTTAAGGGCTTTGCGGAAGGCCTGGAGGGTGGTGAGGGTTCGAATCCCCATGGGGAGCTCGTTCCAGAGGGTCGGAGCAGCCACAGAGAAGGCTCTCCTCCGGGTAGTCGCCAGTCGGCATTGGCCGGCGGATGGAATTCGGAGGAGGCCTAATCTGTGGGATCTGATCGGTCTATTGGAGGTAATTGGCAGCAGGCGGTCTCTCAAGTACCCAGGTCCAATACCATGAAGGGCTTTATAAGTGACGACTAGCGCCTTGAAGCGTATCCGAAGACCAATAGGCAGCCAGTGCAGCTCGCGGAGGATAGGTGTTACGTGGGTGAACCGAGGTGCACCCACGATCGCTCGTGCGGCTGCATTCTGGACAAGCTGAAGTCTCCGAATGCTCTTCAAGGGCTGCCCCATGTAGAGCACGTTGCAGTAGCTATGAGTTGTTATTCTCATATCCATGAATCTGGATAAAATACATTACTTACCCTATAAGTTATTGCATATTTCCTTTGGACTATACATGAGACAGTGACTTTTTACACAGGTGTTCCTTATCGTTTTTTATACCTCTTGTCTTGTAAAGGATTAAAAAACTACCACTTTGATGTTTTATTTCAACATTTGTCCAGTTTCTTGGTTGCTTGGCAAAGAAATTAAACCAGCCATTTTTAGTTTCAATGAAGTTTTTATTATGTCAGCTTAATGCAGGAAACAACAATAAAACAACAGTGTGATTTTAGTATGCACGGCATCAGTTTGCATGAACTTTAGCTCAATGGTCAAAATACACACATTATATATTCTAGGTATACTGAGAATAACTTAATTTGGATTGACAGGGCCATAGTGAAGTGTATAATTGACACGTAAAGCATTTGGAAAATATAAATTCCTTACTTTTTTAGCACTAAGGAAACCATCAAGAAAGATCAGTTGGAAAGGTGAAGGTGGCACCTAGAATTTCAAAATATATTTGTTTTACCCTTTTATAAACACAGTTCAAAATATTCATACATCTTTGCTAATATAAGTATGCTTAAAGGCAGCCAAATATTTTGTGCCTGCGTGTTTATAGCAAATCCATTTTTACCCGTTATGTTTACATAAATTTTCTGTACATTTATTGTATCATGGCTGTCAGTCTGCATTTGTTAGGACCAAAATCTTTTTTTTCCCCTTCCTAATATGATTCAATTGGAAAAGGGTCAAAACATGCAAATTACTTGCAGGAAACGTTAGTGGCTAACAAGACTAGACATAACATTGTTCATATGAACAAAAGAAAAAGACACTAGCAATTTCTCATAAACTCGGCATAATCCAGGTCTCCATAAAATATAGGAAACAAGAAGGGAACTAAACACACAGTCTATCCAAATGCAGGGTAAGTTGGTTTAGAAACCTGAACGAAAGCATGGTTGGTCTAGAAAAGAACATCTGGGTTCCATAACTAGATCCATCTAGTTATGGAGTCCTTGGTGCTCTCTGAGCTTGGTTGTTTTACTGAAGGTCTAGAAAAGGAACATTTGGGATCCATAACTAGATCCATCTTCTCTATGGGATCCTTGGTGCTCTCTGAGCTTGATTGTTTTACTGAAGGTCTAGAAAAGGAACGTTAGGAATCCATAACTAGATCCATCTTTTCTATGGGATCCTTGATGCTCTCTGAGCTTGGTTGTTTCATTGAAGGTCTAGAAAAGGAACGTTTGGGATCCATAACTAGATCCATCTTTTCTATGGGATTCTTGGTGCTCTCTGAGCTTGGTTGTTTTATTGAAGGTCTAGAAAAGAAACGTTTGGGATCCATAACTAGATCCATCTTCTCTATGGGGTCCGTGGTGCTCTCTGAGCTTGATTGTTTCATTGAAGGTCTAGAAAAGGAACGTTTGGGATCCATAACTAGATCCATCTTTTCTATGGGATCCTTGGTGCTCTCTGAGCTTGGTTGTTTTACTGAAGGTCTAGAAAAGGAACGTTTGGGATCCATAACTAGTTCCATCTTCTCTATGGGATCCTTGGTGCTCTCTGAGCTTGGTTGTTTTATTGAAGCTCTAGAAAAGGAACGTTTGGGATCCATAACTAGATCCATCTTCTCTATGGGATCCTTGGTGCTCTCTGAGCTTGGTTGTTTTACTGAAGGTCTAGAAAAGGAATGTTAGGAATCCATAACTAGAGCCATCTTTTCTATGGGATCCTTGGTGCTCTCTGAGCTTGGTTGTTTTATTGAAGGTCTAGAAAAGGAACGTTTGGGATCCATAACTAGATCCACCTTCTCTATGGGATCCTTGGTGCTCTCTGAGCTTGGTTGTTTTACTGAAGGTCTAGAAAAGGAATGTTAGGAATCCATAACTAGAGCCATCTTTTCTATGGGATCCTTGGTGCTCTCTGAGCTTGGTTGTTTTATTGAAGGTCTAGAAAAGGAATGTTTGGGATCCATAACTAGATCCACCTTCTCTATGGGATCCTTGGTGCTCTCTGAGCTTGGTTGTTTTATTGAAGACATTTCATTATGCAACAGTGCCAACATTTTACCAGTAATATCATTACTTTAGCACTGAAACATCTGCAAGAAAATAATCAAGATCAGAGAGCACCAAAAAGACTATCCTGAGCTAAAAATATTCTCCTCTATCAATGATCCCTAGTCTACGGATAATATGGGTGGGGATAAGTAAGTTTTACTCCAGATGGAGTCATCAGGTCATAAGGTTAGAGAAGGAATTATCTTGTGAGTGAAGGAAATAGCTCGTTGAACATAAACCACCAAAAATATTGTTAAAGTCCCTAGTCTGGATTCAGGAATATTCTTGATTTAAGTAGCCAACCAGAACAAGATACACAAAGAAGCAAAAGATCTGAATCTAGACATTTACTGATAACATTCCATGAAGAAAAAAAAATGGTTCTCTGTTGTACTAAAGTAAACTGATAAATAAGTGCATTTCCTTTGGCAACTGAAACTGGAATATGAATAGGCAATACATTTTTTATTTTGAAGACCCAGAGTTAAGAGTAGCTTGAATGGATGCTATCGTTTTGTTGCACATGACTTGAAGCCAATGAGTTGATGTAACACCATTACTTCATGTTCTTCACAGCCTCCAAATATGTAGTACATTATCCCAAATCCTTAGTATCAGTGACGTGCGGTCAGCTTTAGGGCTGGTGAGGCACTTTTTAGACTTGTGGACTTCAACTCCCAGAATTCCACAGCCAGGCATGCTCAGTTCCGATTTAAAACAACAGCGTTTTTCCCCCTTGCAAAATAAGTTTTCCCATTCTTTTTCTTCTCCCTCCCTCTCCTTCTTCCCTCTCTCCCTCCCTCCCCCCTCTCTCAAACAGACACACGCACACAGAGAACTTGGATCCCTCTCTTACTCACTCACTCTCAAACACAAACACAGAAGTTGGATTGGATATATTTTCCAAAGGCTTGAAAGCAGCTCCTCTGCCATACCCCCCCCCCCTTCCCCTGCTGCCTTCTGATCAAACTTTTGGAATTCCTCCCACCTCCCACACATGGACCTTTTCCAGCTGTTTCAGAGACGATTTCAACTCTGCTTCTGCATGCCCTGCCCTCCCCTCGCCTCGTGAAAGGCCAGAGCTCTGAGTCAGACTGAGCTAGTTGCTCCCAGAGAACTCTAAAAAGCCTCTAAAAATGCCCTCTACAGGAGGCGAGAGAATACGTGCCTCATTTGCATAAGGAATCCTTTGCTTGTTAACCCTTGCTTAACTCTTAAAAGGCGAAAAATTGCTTATGCACAGGAGGCCCCTATTTCTCTGGCCTCCTCCTATGGTTAACACAAAGCACTGTTCCAAGTCACTGTGAATCTGGTAGCAACTACCTTGGCTTTAATTATTTTTTAAAAATTCTTTAAAATTATTTCCTTTTCCTGATGAGGAAAAGGCCACGCCTCCCCTGCCTCTAGTGACTCCCCTGTTTAGTATGTTCCTTGATTTAGATTATATTAGCATGCATGTAAGTCTGCTAACATTGTTTGAGACATAATAATCCATTTGAGATCAGCTCCTAGAGATTCTTGCCATAGTATACAGTAAGTACTTGTTTCTTCTCATTATAGTCTTCCCTTAAGCACAAATGCAGGTGGGTCATTTCGGACCAGTCATTTTCTCTTTAGACTGGAAAGTAAAAAGAAAATCTACCAATCTGCACTTGACCAGTATGATAGATTATAGTCCATCATTTTCAGTGAAGAAACTTTATCATGAAGTGAATTGATTTGGAATAATAATAATTCATAATAATAATAATACAATAAACATATACATAATTATTTTGCAATACACGTATAAAAATGACTCCATTATAAACAACAGATTAAATCTTGACTAATGGATTTTATATTGGCCAATCCTTCTATTATGTCAATAAGGAGCCGTTCAAAAGCAGAGCAATGTCTTCATTCCAGAATTAAAAATCCAGAGGAGCACTTCCTTTCCAATAAAAGAGAACTATCTTTCAAACTCTGCATTTGATAAATCCCAGTTCTTCAAAAATGGATAGATTCCCATTTTTCATTTTCTAATTTAACATATTGTTAATGCTAAATGTCGCCTTAAACATGAAAAAGAATCATTTGAAGGATTAATCTCATCTTAACATATGAAATTTACTTAACATTTTTTGAGCCTTAGCCATCCCTTTGTTCATATGGGGCAGTCCAACTCTTTATTCTAAAATGTATTCCAGTTATCAATATCTACTGAACTATTTTCCAACCTGCTGTAAAAATAAACACTAAGGTTTCGAATCTTCTAACATACTTTTCAATAGTACTGTGTTGTGGCTCGGTAGGAGACTTTGGAGCTGCTATCAGACTCTGACACAGAAACCTCCTGTGAGTGGTTTCAGGATGTTCACAGGAGAGGATAACAAGCAGCTGTGGCTCGGCAAGGATCTCATCCTGCGGATAAAAGATGGATGGTGCCACATCCTAGTTGCATAAGTTCCATTCCGTTCCTGTTCTAGTCCAGTTTGTTTGCAATCATCGAGAAAAAGCACTTGGATAAGTGATTTGATTTATGTAATTCTGTTTTGTATTAGTTTGACTGAAGACTTTTGCCAGAGCCTTTTATCTGTGTTTATTTTGGGCTTGCAGCCAGCCCGAGCCGAGACTGATAAAAACATTCCTTTGCAAGCTTTGTTTGGCTTTCGTTTTTGAATGGACAAGGTCAGGGGGTCAGAACAGTACTGGCAATGTAGAGATTTCAGTGATTGTTAGTATAACACAGGGGTGTCAAACTCAAAGCCCGTGGGCTGGATCCAACCCACAGGATGCTTAGATCTGGCCGGCAGGACCAACCTGGAAACAGTGAAGGACCGCCCTGCAACCCTAACTCTCCTGAGCTCCGTTTTCACTGGCAGAGGATTGCAGGATGCCATCACAGCCAAAAATGGAGCTCGTGAGGGCCGTGGGAAGCCCTTCCAAGCTCCGTTTTTGCTGGCAAAAGGTTGCAAGAAGCTGTAACCATTTTCACCCGAAAATGGAGCTCAGAAGCCCGTTTTCTCTGGCAGAGCATTCCAGCCACCACAGGCATCCCCAACATGAGTGACATCAAGCTGGCCACACCCCATCCTGACCACACCCCATCCTGGCCACACCCACCCCAGCCCCCCAAGGTCAAACACAACCCTGATGTGGCCCTCAACAAAATCGATTTTGACAAGCTGGCAGTGGTAGGATTCAGCCAGTTCGCACCACTTCAGGAGAACCGGTTGGTAACTTTTTAAGCAGCTTGGTGAGCTGGTTGTTGGAAGAAATCATTAGGGAAGAGAACCGGTTGTTAAATTATTTGAATCCCACCACTGCACCCTGGTATAACAGATCCAAACAGTGAAGTCAAAAGACGCTTTTACATATGCTGTCATTCAGCAATTTTCAACAACTCGCACTCTTCTTCTGCTTATGCATCTTTTAACCTAGGAACATGAGGGCTCACAAGGTTAGAACGCCAGCTGACAATCAGCAGCCACACTGATTAAAGACCTGTTGCTGCCACGGGGGCAGGGTGAACTCCCATCACATTGCTCCAGCTCCTGCCAACCCAACGGTTTGAAAGCAGGTGACAAGTAGATAAATCGGTACCACTTCAGTGAACAACTTCATGGGGATATGAAAAGAGCACCCAGGCATTGGCGTTGTCACTGTCATAAGCTTTCCACCATCAAATCACTTTCGTGCTTCCGACACAGAAATATTCGTATTAGTATCCTTTAACAAAAAAAAAAAACCAAAGAAGGAATATATTTGAATAATTCTGGTCTGTTTCCATTAAAATGCTTACCATAACTAAAATGGATTTCCAAGAGGATATTAGCTTATTTAGTTTACTGTTCTGACCCCCACCTTATTCGTTCAGAAACTAAAGCCAAACAGAGCGTTCAAAGGAATGTTTTTATCAGTCCCGGCTCTTGCTGGCTGCGAGCCCAAAGTAAACAAAGATAAATGCTCTGGTAGAAGTCTTCACTCATAAACTAATACAAAACAGGATTATATAAATCAGGTCACTTATCCAAGTGCTTCTTCTCGATGGTTGCACACAAACGGAGAGCTTGGCTAGAACAGAAATGGAACAGAATGGAACGTTGACTTCTGCAACTAGGGCGTGGCACCATCAGTCTTTTATCCGCAGGAGGAGATCCTAACGAGCCACAGCTGCTCGTTATCATCTCCTGTGAGTCCTCAATTGCTCTTTATGTGGGTCAGCCCTTCTCCTGTGTGCATCCTGAAATAACTTACAGGAGGTTTCTGTGTCAGCCTCTCTCACTGATCCCAGGCTCAGTCATTACCTGGGGACCAACTAGTCTCTCTGAGCCCTGCTCGGAGTCAGAACCCTGTCCCTCCGCCTCCTCCAGGCCTGACTCATCGGGCCCCTCGCTGTCAGAGTCTGATAGCAGCTCCAAAGGTTCCTGCCGAGTCACAACACTTTACTATCTAAGTCCCTGCTCCTCATTCTTACTAGTGAGCCGAGGTGGTGCAGTGGTTAGGGTGCAGTACTGCAGGCCACTTCATCTGCAGTTCAGCGGTTCAAATCTCACCAGCCCAAGGTTGACTCAGCCTTCCATCCTTCCGAGGTGGGTAAAATGAGGACCCAGATTGTTGTTGGGGGCGATATGCTGACTCTGTAAACCGCTTAGAGAGGGTTGAAAGCCCTATGAAGCGGTATATAAGTCTAACTGCTATTGCTATTGCTATTGCTAGTAAAAGTTGTAGACTTGATAACCTTTTTTTTTTTGGCGAAGATGCCTTCATACAATTGACTTGTCCTCTCTAGAGAGAGGACTAGAACTGCTCTTTGGTTGACCTTCGTTTATAATAAGCCCATATAATTATTTCAGCTAGAGTGAATATAAGTAAATAAATTATACACGCACACATTGATGGTTTGTGAAGGATGTTTCTTTCATGGAAGGAATGTTTCCACCTGTGTATCTTTGTATTCACACAAAGCTTTCCCTTGCACTAAACTAAATACAAAACCTCTCAGCCTTAGTATCATTTAGTCTGTAGTCGTCAGAGAACCTCAGCTGTGAACCTGTGAAACATTCGGCAGAAACATTTTCTTTCAACACATTCATCTATTAAGACTTCAACAGTATGTCTTTGTCAGATGTGTGGTCACACCTTAACTTTTATTCTCACTTTAAAAAATGAAAGCAATTAATTAGCCTCCCTAAATATGAACATTAACATTTAAATTAGCGGAAAAGTGTAAAGCTCTTGACTAATTTAATTAACAAATACCCAAATTGTTTCTTGGAGATGGAAGTAGAAAGGTATTCAGAAGAAGGCTTTCCTGAATGCAAAGCAAATAAAGGAAAACATTGGCAAATTTTAATGAATTTCCAAAATGAGGGTGGAGCCTGGGTATATGTAGTTTGCTATCATCATAAGAATATAAAACAATATAAGAATAAGCAATAGCTTTTTTCAGGAATGAAATATGGAGAGCCAAGCTTCCACCATTCTACCATCTCCATACTGGAATGTTCATTGTCAGCACAAGGAATTATCAAAAGGATTCTAGGAATTATCTAATCCAAATTCTTACACCAGGGGTCAGCAACCTTAAACACTCAAAGAGCCACAAAGGTCCTAACCAGAAGTCCCCCGTTCAATTCTGGAGCTGACCGGAAATCCCGTTTCCCCATCAGTGAGTCTCCTCCTAGTGCAGTGTCCGTTTTCCTCTACCTGTTCTAACTGAAAGCCCTATCAATTGTGGAACTGACCGGAAAACCCGCCCCTTGCCATAGAGTCTCCTACTGGAGTGTCTTGCTTCTCCCTCCTCTAACCGGAAGCTCCTCTCAAAATTGTGGTGCTGACTAGTGGCAGGGAGCCGCAGTAGAAGGATGAAAGAGCCACATGCGGCTCTGAGCCGCAGGTTGCTGGCCCATGGATAAGCAGTCTTTTTTCCTTGGAACTGTCTCCAAATCAGATGGATAACTGAGTTTTACTTGCAACCCCTTTCTAGTCTGATGCAGGACCATTTATGAATAATCTTCATCTCTGATACGTCAATTCTATACAGGTACTCTGCAACCTATGACTGTTAAGTGAGCCTGGGATTATGGTCATAATTTATGGCAGTTATTCATCAAATCTCCATGTGAGCACACCTGTTTTACAATCATTTTTTCCAGAGAGAAGAACCTGGAATTAAGGAGATACCTGCGAGACCACCTGCTGCCACCGGTAGCCTCCCATCGTCCAGTGCGATCCCACAGAGTTGGCCTCCTCAGGGTGCCGTCGGCCAGACAGTGTCGGCTAGCGACCCCCAGTGGGAGAGCCTTCTCTGTGGGTGCGCCTTCCCTCTGGAATGAGCTGCCCCCGGAGCTTCGCATAATCCCCGACCTCCGGTTCTTCTGACGCTCCCTAAAAAGTTGGCTTTCCCAGCAAGCCGGCCTGGCCTGAACAAAACAAAATAAATTATTGAACATTGTTAATTTTAATTTGAATTTTTTTTAAAAAAATGTTATTGTTAATCCTAATTTGGTTTTTGGGGGATATTCTATTTAATTTTTTTTTAACTTTTCTAATATGTGTTTTTTTAATGTTGTACGCCGCCCTGAGTCCTTGGGAGAAGGGCGGCATGTAAATCCAATAAACCAAACCAAACCAAACTTCCTAACAGTGAGAATAATTAACCAGTAGAACAGCTTGCCTTCAGAAATCATGGGTGCTCCATTACTGGAGGTTTTAAGAAGAGATTAAATTTGTCTGAAATGGTTTAGGTTCTCCTGCTTGAGCAGAGGGCTGGATTGGAAGATCTCCAAGGTCCCTTCCAGCTTCTATTCTATTCTATTCTTTCAAATGCTGCTATCATTCAAAGAACACCATGGTCATTAAGCAAAGCAGTTGTCATTAAGCAAATCCATTATAGCTAATGGGCAATTGTTGCTACACACTGGAAGTAAATGCCAGCTTTCAGCAAAAAAAATATATTGAAAATTGCTGCTGCAAATGGCTGTAAATACAGGCTGGTTGCCAAGGGCTAAAGTGTAATCATGTGACTGCAAGAGTGGGCAGTCATTGGAAGGTCAAACTGAGTCATAACTATCTTGGAACAGTTGCTAAACGACCAGTCCTAAGTCAAGGACTACCTGTATGAATCTATCTAACACTAGTAATGTCAACAGTTTTTACCATCTTGATGCATAAAAGGTTTAACCAGAGTGTCAGACCTGCATTTATATTCCTTTTAGAATTTTGGCCTGCCACATTTTCTCTTATTTCATTATGCTGTTCCTTTAGTATAGTTGATGGGAGGGGGGAATATACAGGAATGAGATTGTGGAATGTATTGTTTTCATTCTTTACTAGAAGCCAAGGTCATCCTTTGTCTCCGCACCAGTACACCTGACCGGAAGAAGCTGGGTGTGGATGCCAGCGTGGAAGAAGAAGATTGGACCATGTGATGGATTGTGGGTGTAGGGGACAAGATCATGAACTTTTAACTGGGTGGAATTCTGATGTCATTTCCAGTATTGGGATTAACACAGATGTGCCTAAGATGTCTGCTTTATTAAATTGGAACAAAAAGGATCGTTTTGCCTTGGACTCTGATTTAATTCTACATGATACTTGGAACGCTGACACAGAGACTTAACTAAAAATTTGTTCTCTTAAGTTTTTCATTCATAAACTTCTCAAACAACCTGATTGAAACAGCAGATGAGGTTCAGGTAGCAATATTTGCTTAAAAGAAAAAGAGAGAGCCTTACATTCATATCCATACTGATCCCCTAACATCCACACTCTGTACATTCATCCGTTCTTTGCCTCTTCTTGTCATTTTTTAATCATGCTTACTCATTTCCTAGACTGTGAGAAACTTTCTCACCGTACTGATCTATTCCTATTTCCCAGCAGTAATCAGACAATGTATATACACATTTCCAGATTCTGGCCTTTCAGATTCTGGCCTGGCCTTTTGGATGTCAAGGTGACGCAGTGGTTAAATGCAGCACTGCAGGCTACTGCTAGATCAGCAGTTCAGTGGTTCAAATCTCACCGGCTCAGGGTTGACTCAGCCTTCCATCCTTCCGAGGTGGGTAAAATGAGGACCCAGATTGTTGGGGGCAATATGCTGACTCTCTGTAAACCGCTTAGAGAGGGCTGAAAGCCCTATGAAGCGGTATATAAGTCTACTGCTATTGCTATTGCTATTGCTATGTCAGCTAATACTTTTTAGACTGATAAACCTGAAGATCCTGAGATCCAGTCTAGGACTCAAAAATTTAAAGAATTTAAAAGTTTAACAATAATTTGGGATTGCATGTGTGTATATATGGACTTTTATGGTACTAGAACAGGGACATGGTGTCATCAAACCATAATACTCAGTCTGGAGATTACAACAAATTCTGTCCATAATCCTGATTCAGTGAAATCTGAGTATTAGATTATGACTCTTACTATTTTTGAACTTTTAAACGTTCTAATACACTTACAACAGTGTCAAACTTGCATTTATGGTTTGGTAATTTCTACAATCAGTGGCTAAGACACTGAGCTTGCTGATCAGAAAACTTGGTAGTTCAGCAGTTCAAATTCCTGGTGCCGCATAACGGACTGAGTTCCCGCTACTTGTCCCAGCTTCTGCCAACCTAGCAGTTCAAAAGCATGTTAATATGCAAGTAGAAAAATAGGAACCACCTTTGGTGGGAAGGTAACAACATTCCATGTGCCTTCAGCATTTAGTCATGCCAGCCACATGACCATGGAGACATCTTCAGACAGTGCTGGCTCTTCGGCTTTGGAACAGAAATGAGCACCGCCCCCTAGAGTTGGAAACAACTAGCACATATGCGTGAGAAGAATCTTTTCCTTTAGCTTACCTTATGGTACTAGAAGTCCTCAACCGACAGATTAATTGGCTACAATATGTTATGTAACCGGCACTCCGGTTAAAGATAACACCATGAAATAAATTATATGACTGGAAAGCCATATATCATATGCTCAGGATTTTATTTGATTTTATTGAATCCCTTATCTATTGAAATGTGGATTTCCATGGAATTAGGAAAACTGATTGATAATGTACTTGGGAAGATAGAAATTAGAATCCATAGAAACAACAACTGTTTTTGTGTCAAATTTTTGGGAGAAGACTGAAGGCTTTTTTCCAGAAAACGATGCATTTCAGATTGTTGTCTGTTCAGAAATGCCTGTTCTCCAGTTCACTCAGGCATGGCAGCTGAATAAAATACATTTTGTAGCTCTACAATTCACATCTACTTGTTGATATGTATGTATGTATGTATGTATGTATGTATTTAGTGCCCAAATATGGGAGGAGGCATACTGCTTCCTTTCTCTGTCTATCGGCTCATCACAAGAGACCGTCCAGACAGAAAGCCAATATTTTTACTGTTGCCTTTGTTACATTTGTGTTGTATTTATGCTGATAAATAAATCAAGGGAGACTAGTATAGATCTATTTCAAGCTATTTAGCTCTCATCAGCTAGCCATACCCTTACTGGGATTTGAACCTGTGCTGTATTACATATTAGGCAGTTGTGTTAACCACTAAGCCACAAGGTTCTCCTCCTTTGTCAGCTGAGCCAGGGAAATAGGTATGTATTTAGTGTCACAACCTCTGGTATGCCCAAATATGGGAGGAGGCATACTGCTTCCTTCAGGAGGAGAACCTTGTGTCTTAGTGGTTAACACAACTGCCTAACATGTAATACAGCACAGGTTCAAATCCCAGTAAAGGTATGGCTAGCTGATGAGAGATAAATAGCTTGAAATAGATCTATACTAATCTCCCTTTATTTATTTATCAGCACAAATACAACATAATATATATATATATATATATATATATATATATATATATATATATATATATATATATATATATATATATATATATATATATATATATATATATATATATATATATTCTCAACAAGTAGTATGTATGTATATATGTATATGTACCATTCTCCAAAAATTCTCATATAATTTGATCTGTAAATGGGAGTGTTATAGGGTGAGAGGAAAGCACACGCATAAGAACAGCCCTCCATGCTCTAAGGTGTTTAGCATTTCTTGTAAATAAACAGACTTGTAAACTTCCTTGCAATTGGAAACCTGACAAGGTTAACTCCCAGCTACAAAGAAACTTGCAAACAGACTAAGCAGGGTCCATGAATTTGCAGAATTGCTGTTTTCACATACCAGTCTTTCATATAGATATTGAACTAAATAAATTTCTTCCTTTTCAAGGCTGGGATTTCACAAATGTGCATTCTTTTTTATTTTAGTTGTTTTAATAGCATTATAGTATCAGCCCAGACAAAGATAATGCTATGCTGATCCTTCTCTATTAGAGATCTCTTCTTTTGTCATCAAACCACAATACTCAGTCTAGAGATTACAACAAATTCTGTCCATAATCCTGATTCAGTGAAATCTGAGTAGTGGATTATGACTCTTACTATTTTTCAACTTTTAAACATTTCTAATACACTTACAGCAGTGTCAAACTTGCATTTATGGCTTGGTAATTTCAGCAATCAATCTGTGTTGTGACTACACCAGTTGAAATTTTGTGGGATGAGGTGCTAAAGATGCTTAGTATAAAATGTTTCCATAATAGCCATTAAAAAAAACTATTCCCCATTATCTGGTGGTAGATGCCAGTAAGAAGCCTTCTGTGGAAGATCTGGTAGGCTTGGCGAATGTTGTTCATATCTAACAGTGTTTCCCATGCATAATTGCCAATTACCTCCACACGACCTATTAGATCTCACCGATTGGGCCTCCTCCGGGTTCCATCTGCAGGTCAATGCCGACTGGCGACCACGCGGAGGAGGGCCTTCTCGGTGGCAGCTCCGACCCTATGGAATGAGCTCCCCGTGGAGATTCGTACCCTCACCACTCTCCAGACCTTCCGCACAGCACTAGAACCTGGCTATCCCGCCAGGCCTGGAGCTAAGATTGTACCCTCCCGAATGGTATGAATGCTGTGTTTTCTTTTAATTATGTGTTGTCGTATATGTAAAAGTCTGTTTCCCCTTTTCCCTTTCGGATGTGAGCCGCCCTGAGTCCCCCCAGGGAAAAGGGCGGCATACAAATAAACTCCTGAATCCTGAATCCTGAATAAGGCCTTAAAAATCTGCCTACAGAGAAGAATAAATAAATCTATAGTAGTGGTTAAGACTAGACTGGCTAGAAAGCCAAAGGCTGTGAGTTCTACTCCTACTTTACTCCTGGCAGCAGGCTGGGTGGCCTCACCCTCTCTCAGCCCAACTCATCTCACTATCTTTCATTAAGTGGAGAAAATAGGAGGAGGAAGGAGAATTAAATATGTTTGCCACCTTGAATTACTTATAAAGTAATAAATGTTGGATAAAAATCCAATAAATAAATAAATCCAGAAAGGCTCACAGAATAGGAGGAGGATTCAGGTCTTCCTTTGTTTCCCATAATGTTATGATCCAGACTGTTAGTGGAAGTTAATTTTATCCACAGAGGCTTTGCTGGAGACTGCCTGTGGCTTTAATTCCTCTCAAAGGAAAAGGCAAGAAATCATTTTTGATCATCTGCATCATGCTGAACAGAAAGGTTCCTAAGAAACACCATTGATCTCAGGCCAGGCAAGGAGTAGGTCTCATATCTCCTCTCAGGAGCTGAAGGGGCAACTATAGCTAATTCCTAAAGTTATTATTGGTACTCTGAAGAAAGCTTGCATGGGCTCTGGATTCTAAGAGCTCCTTCCAAATATCATCAGATCATGAAATCAATTCTTCCGCATGGTTGCTGTTGTTAGTTGCAAAGCTGTGTCTGACCCATCACGATCCCATGGACAATGTTCCTCCAGACCTTCCTGTCCTCTACCAATCCCCCAGAGTCAGGGGTGGGTTCCTGCCAGTTCTAACCTCTTCTATAGAAGAGGTTCCACAAATCTACAGTGCCGTTTACAACCAGTTCCAGCTTCCTCTCCCCGCCTGTCTGCACATCATCAAGATGAAGAGCAAGAAGAGGAATTCTGGGAGTTGAAGTCCACAAGTCTTAAAGCTGTCAAGTTTGAACACCCCTGGGTTTTTTTTAAAATAAAAGGTTAGGGGTGCAAGGGTCTTGTAACTTGACAGCTTTAAGACTTGCATGCTTCAAATGCCAGAGTTTCTGAGCCAACATTTTGGTTGCTAAGCAAGAGCGTTGTTAAGTGAGTTTCACCACATTTTACAAGTTGGCCATGCCCACCCAGTCACATGACTGCCAAGCCACTCCCACCCAGTCATATGGCTGGCATGCCACTCCCACAAAGCAGGCCATACCTACAGAAGAGGTTCTAAAAAATTTTGAAACCCACCACTGCCCGGAGTCCATTTAAGCTCATGCCTACTGCTTCGGGGACTCCATCCAGCCACTTCATTCTCTGTCCTCCTCTTCTTCTTTTGCCTTCAATCTTTCCCAGCATTAGGCTCTTCTCCAGTGAGTCCTTCCTTCTCATTAGGTGGCCAAAGTATTTGATTTCCGCATGGTAGAATTACACAAATTTTATTCTACAGCATTTCTCTCCTGACTATGTATATTATTTTGCCAGTACACAAATATAATTCAGTATAGTTGCCTTCTTTTTCTGTCCCTTTAACAAACAACGTCAACAACCTTTTTTTCCCCACCCCTGGCTCATATACTTTCAGTTTTCTTTGGAGAGTTTGTCTGAATTAACAAGAAAATGTGTGTATTGTTTATTGGATTACCTAGTGAAGAATCAACCTAGCTAGGACTGCCTATCCAGGGGTTTGTCCAAAGGAAAGAGAAATAAGCCAGAGACATAAAAGAAATATAATTTATTATGCTTTCACTGCATTTTTTACAACCCACTCTTGTCCCCATTACTAATTTCTTCCTGATACCCTGTATCATCCTCCTGAAAGCCTCTTTATATCTGCTTGTTTATGTCATGTCTAGTTCTTCATTTAAAATGAAGCATCTGACTATATTTAAAATCCACAAGGCAAGAGAGATTGCCACTTGTATCTCAAGACTTTTTTTGGGGAAAAACCTCAACTGTTTCCTTATTATTCCATTATTATTGCATTTAATAAGCTTCCTTATTAAATGGAGCCACAGCAAAGCTTTGAAGGGTTGAAATATAGATGAAAGAGATTGGCTCTCCAGTTTGCAATAGAGACCCAAACTATGGGGCCAAGCTCTTATCTCCAAGCAGTGCAATCAGATGTTCGTCCTGTGTCTTGTGAGCCAATATCCAAGCACTCCAGGTGATGACATAAAGCTCAAACAGGTCACCAAATCTGATCTGAATGGCTGGGACAGGATCCCGCTAGATCACAAGAATCATCTGGTTTGTTCAGCACTTTACAGAATTGGGTTGAGACCCCAGCTTTGCAACCTGATGCAGAGATTCCTGTTGTTAGATTAAAACGATTCTTAGACAGATTTTTACATCTCACTGACTAGAGTGCCACTATGTGGCCAAAAACCATGTCCTCTCTCTCTCTCTCTCCGCCTCTTTTTGTCCTCGGTTGATTTTCCAGTGTTCATGTTCAGCTCAGCCTTGGTAACAGCTTCCAAGTTCTTTCTCAGAGACTTCCAAGACCCTTTGCTATTCCTAAGATGTGGTCATGATTAACGGTGTTTAAAGGCTATATACACAATATTTCATGGCACTCTTTTATTCACCTGGAAACAATGTGAAACAAAAGGCTTTCTTGAGGTTCTTTTTTTCCCCCTCCCTCTTTGGGTTTCTGATTAGTTTACAGTCCTGTAGTTCCAGCTGTTTTATTCCAAAACCCTAAAACACTAACGCTGGGGAGTTCTGCGTAATTGCACATAATATGCGCCACATTATCCATTTCAGGAACTCGGCTGAAAGGCAGCTGCAATAAGGGGTTTTCTAAAGGCAGTCTGGTTTACACTAATGGCCCTAACAGGAAGGAAATGCAATTTGAAAGAAGCTGATGCCTACGCTCTATTCTTGACTATAATATTTGATTTAATTATTAACTGTCAGTGATGGAGAGGCAGATCCTACATGGTATTTGGTTTCTGCTATGGATCACTGCCCAAGACCAGTGCTGAAGGGGGTATTTTTTTCAGATGGAATGCTGACACTTAATTATTACATTAAAACATATTTCCTGAATATTCCTTGACTCCTATGAAACAGCATCTTGTATTGTAATAGATTATGTGCTGAATTTAGCATAATATTTCTCTCCTCTCTCTGTCTTTTCCACATACACACACCCACAATTATAGTTCAAGATATCTTGGGGTTATAAGCTGGCAAAAATACCTATTTTACATTATTCTCCCCTCTTTAGCCAAAATTGTCTTACAGGAAAGTTGTGGTGTTTCTATGGCATGAATATTATTCCTAGGTATTGCACAAAGCTGTGATGATCTGACTTTTTCTCTGACAATGCAATGGGGACATTAGGACTGGAGCTCTGAAATAAGTGTGTGTCTAATGATTTTGTGGTTTTATTGTAGTTTTGATTTTTTTTTCCTGTTAATGAAATTCTTTGTTTTTTGTCTGTTTGTTGCCCAGCGTTTCGTGGATAGATGGGTGTTGTGGCCCAGCAGGAGCCATTGGAGCGGCCACCAGACTCTGACAGCGAGGGGACCTCTGAGTTGGCTCTGGAGGATGTGGAGGACCCTGGACAGGGTTCTGACTCTGAGTAGGACGCAGAGAGGCTGGTTGGCCACCAGGAGGCACCTGAGTCTTGGACCAGTGGGGGGGAGACAAGGGAGAGTGATCCGGACGCCAGCAGTGAGTTGTTCCTGGATGCCCGGCACCGAAGAGCTACTAGGTGTCAGGAACAGTTGCGCAGTTACAAAATTGCGTAATTGCACTCAGCTGGTGGTCATTAGGCTCCTCTTCAGACTATAAAAAAGACTGGTTGTGACATGCTCTCTTGCAAAAGTCAATGCATTGACTAAAGAGAACGTAACTAACTTGGCAAGCTGGATTGTTGCCAAGGTTTGTCTGAATTGCTGCCAAGGTCCTTATCTGTTTGTTTGCTTGGCTTTCAGCCACCGAGATTTTGGCTTCTTGCTATTAAAAGTACATTCTAGTTAAGCTTGTCTCAGCTTTCGTTACTGGATGGAGGAGGGGGTCAGAACAGATGGGTAGCCATATAAAGGATGGATGGGCAGGTGGGCTTTGCTGAACAACTTGCACAGAATTGTATCAGGCAATATTTAGGATTTGATCAACAGTACTGCTGATCCTTAAGAGCCTACAAGCTTCTTACTGAACCCAGTCCACCAAAAGAAGAAATGAAACAGCTTACCACTTGATGGCAAGGACTGCATAAGTGAATCTAAGGTGCCCAGATCTCCATTTTGTATCAAGCACAGCAGTAAAAAGCCTATACAGGTCAGTTATTCTAAGCAACTCCAAGATCATTCAGTAGCCTTCTTTGGACATCTTTCTCTGCTTAGTCTGGCAAAATGTTCACCTGAACAAGGTGTCTCCCACATCTCTCTCCCCGCTCAATTAACCAGAAGCCTTCACAGGTTGTGGACAATCCATGAAAGAAAGATTCATTGCGTGTTCAGGAGAAACATGAGAATCCTTTTCATGTGAATACATCCTGACTGCGCAGGAATTCAGATTTCATAAAGGATTTTGCTGAATCTGCAAGGAATCTCCTTTGACACTTGATGCACAAGCTGCAGGAAATAAATGGGTAGGGTGGGATAAATAGACTCAGCTCAAACCCTCCCCCTCTACACATTGGTTGAATATGTGGAAGGTCAGTTTGCAAAAGAGCGAAGGAAGAAAATACACCAAACATTAAACAGCTAGCATGAGGAAAATTTTCACTCTAGTTGTCCAGGTCTGGAGGTTTAAGTTTGTGAATCATACTAAATCAGGGGTGTCAAACCCAAGGTCCGGGAGGGTGAATCTGGCCCATGGGGTGCTTAGATCTAGCCTGTGGGGCTGCCCTGGAAACAGTGAAGGACAGGCCCGCAGTGCCTCTGCCAGAAAAAATGGAGCTCGGGAGGGCCGTTCGTTTTTACTGGCAGAGGGTTGCAGGCAATGTTTCCTCTAATTTTTTTTTCAATGTGCACAGAAAAGTACAGTCTTTGAACGGCACATTTTCATGCCTGAGCACCTGAATTTTCCCCGACTGTGCTGTAGCGTCCCGCCTACTGCTTGTCATTAAAAATCACTGTGCGGCAGTTGGAAACAGCCGCAGAGCGTTTTCTTGTCACGTGCGCGTCTGCGCAGCTGCACAGCTTAGAGAGAACATTGGTGGCAGGAGGCTGTCGCAACGGAAAATGGAGCCCGCGAGGGTCACACGCACCCTTTCCGAGCTCTATTTTTGCTGGCAGAGGGTTGCAGGAGGCCACTGCAGGTGAAAACAAAGCTCGGGAACCCGTTTTCGCTGGCAGAGCACTTGGGCTGCCACAGGTACCTGCAACACGAGTGACGTCGAGCTGGCCACGCCCACCTCAGCCCCTCGAAGTCAAACACAACCCTGATGCGGCCCTCAATGAAATCGGATTTGACACCCTTGTACTAGATAGTTAAATATCAATAGCAGTCACTATTAAAGTAACTTCCTATTTGCAACATGCAGCTGGGTATTATGGGAAGAAAAGGCTAGGCTAGATACTGGCTTTCCAATCTATGGCCACTGTGAGGTTTGATATGTTTGGTTTTTGTTTAGGATGATACAGGAGTCATCTTTAGGCCTTAGCATTGTCTATGAAAGTAGATGCTACAGCTTGCTAAGCAAGCAACGATTTTGAAAAAATTACCATGACTGGGCTAATATAGTTTGTCTCAAGAGACTGCTACAGAAGAAGAATTATTGTTGAAGGAAATGTAAGTGCATGAGAAGCAGACAGAAGGAGACTACTACCTTTATCAAGCTCTCTGCTTGGTTTCCTAACTGGTCCATTTTTAGTAGGGAATCTTTTTCTGCAGCCTAGCTGTCAGCCTAGAATACCTCGTGGGTCACCCATCTTGAGAGCTGAAGAAATCTTGTTTGTGATTAAAACGCCTACCCCTTTTCATTCCCGCTCACACATAACTTTGTCTCTTGAAAAACCTGCCTGTTCTCTTGCATTCCAAGTCCTTTATCTACACATAGTACAGAACAGGTGATTGAGTGGACTGAACCATTTCATAGAGTGGTTGGAAAATAGCAGGACAGCAGAGGTTCAGCTGGTTTGGACCGGTTTGCCTGAACTGGTAGTGGAAATTGTGAGTGGGCCTGCCCCGGCCCACTTGCCCTGGCTCTGTGCTGTCCTATTTAGGCACATTTTCAAGCCAAAGCACATGCGCAGAAGGCCGAAAGCATGTGTTGACCTTTATGAACCAGTAGAGAAAGTAAGTGAATACCACCCCCTGCATGCATTACATGCATTACATGCATTACAGCATTACAACATTTTCCTCCTTGCTTTTGAATGTAAAGGTAGATATAATTAAAGCCACAAGACTAGAAACCCGGAGACTGTGAGTTCTAGTTCTCACCTTAGTCATAAAAGCCAGCTGAGTGATTCTGGGCCAGTCACTTTCTCTTAACTGAATTCACTTTATGGGATTGCTGTTGTGGGAAAACAGGAGGAAGCAATATTAGGAGTGCTCACCGCCTTGATTTTATAAAAATAATAAAAGGCAAGATGTTTAAAAAAGGGATATACTTCCCTGATTGCAGCCTGTGTGGTACAGTCCATTCTTTTTTGGGACCTTTTCATCTCATTCTACCTTTACCTAATGTTCCTTCAGAGCAGGGGTGGGTTACAGATAACACTACTGCCGGTTTGCATGTGCATGTTTGATTCGCACTGCGTGCACATGCACAGTGCAATTAAAATTGTTCTGCATATGCGCAGAACTGAAAAACAAGATGGCGCTCACCGGGGAACCGGTTCGGACCGGTTCAGCCGAACTGGTAGTGTTTGGTGGCCTGGGTTGGTGGAACTGGCAGCAATCCAGGCCTGCCACGCCTCCAAACCAGTTCCCTGGTCGGCACCAGCGGCGCCATCTTGTTTTTCAGTTCTGCGCATGCGGTGGGGAGCTTCAGAGCCAGAAAAATGGTCCACCAGGTTCTACAGAATGCCTCTCTCTGTGTGTGTCTTATGCACACAAAATTGAAGAATTGCTTTCGCTGTCAATATTTGGTTGCTCAAATTCTTATTTTCCCCAAAGCATGAGAAACAGTGTATTTCTCCTTAAAGAGCAAATTCAGTACCGAAACTGAATACAGCTGTGCTTTTGAAAGGCAAAGAACAGAAGTTTCAGCCTGCTGAAGTCATTCAGCTGGGAAACAGGAGTTTAACACTAGTAGTAAACAGCATAATTGAGCAATGTAATTTCAGTGGGGTATTTTGTATCTGTCTGCTAAGATTATTATCATTGACATGATGCTGGACAGATGCAGGATTGTAGTTCGAACCAAACAATGGAGGCAATATTGGGAATACATCCAAAGTGTTCTCCATTGTTTGGAAAAGTAGTTTTTGCCTCATTATTTGATCCATAATTTCTCACCTTTCATTATGCATATGCTTCTGCATAGAGACACACACAGCTTTGACTCAGTGGGATGCCTTTTTTTTTTCTTTTTTGGGTCTTTACGGTTTCGAAGGGGATTGTTTATTTTTGTCATGAGCAAAATGGAAAGCAACAAAAGCTTCCTGAAAATATGCTGCCACCATTTAAATGCCTAATTGGCTTAGAAAGATTAAGAGGGAAATAGGAGAGCCATTGACAGAGAATTTCCGCTCTTGGGATAAGACTCAGAAATTTCTTAGACAATCTTTTTCTCCCAGCTAACTTCCTTTACATCATAAAGCTAGTGCACAAGCGAATGCACATGCACACTTAGATACTTAGACACACACACACACACACACACACACAGAGAGAGAGAGAGAGAGAGAGAGAGAGAGAGAGAGAGAGAGAGAGAGAGAGGGAGAGAGATCAAATGGCAGGCTGTACTTATTACAGCATGATCCATCTCAGACTTGATATTAAATCGTCAGCAACATTCTATGGAATGTAGGTATTTTTATCTTGAAATTTTATATGGGTAAGAGTAGAGTTCACTCATCATTCTTCGACACATGAGCCCAGTGGTGGGATTCAGCCAGTTCGCACCTATTCGGGACAACATGGCATAGGTTCACCATCATGGATCCAGAGGAAAATGCTAACCAGGTAATTTTTTTACATCAAGCTTTATTCTTGATGTAAACGATTACTTTAGCTAGGGTGAGACCCTATACAATTTGAAGGAATATCAGAGCATTTACAAAAAAAAAACATATTTTGCAGGTGTTCTACTATACACCTGATGAGGCAGCACCCTAAAGCATACTAATTTGGGGAAACAACAGACACAGTTCTTCAACTTTCATTTCATTTAATTCATTTTAATTCACTTTCAGTTCCTTCACTTCATCTTTCACTTACCCTAAGTCAAGAGCATTTCCCCCAGAGGTGGGTTCCTACCAGTTCGCACCTATTTGGTAGAACCGGTTCATCAAATCTACCGAACCGGTTAGAAGAGGTTCTACCAGTGGATCCGGAAAGCAGGCCACACCTACAGAAGGGGTTCCAAAGTTTTTTGAAACCCACCACTGGTCCTTGGATATGATTATTCTACACTATCATGCTCATATTTATAAAACTCAGTGCCTCTGTGAGAGGTAAGGATGACTACTGCGTTTGTGGTGCAATCAGAACATTGCGTGTGTTGAAGTTGTTTTAACACAAACCAAAGATGCCTTTTAGAAAACAAGTTTACATCATATTCTTATGCATGCCAGTGCTGTGTGTGAGGTAATTTAAGGTGGTTCTGACAAGTGTCGTCGGCATCTTCATATCCGGTCACATGGGCGGCAAGCCACTCCCATCCGGTCACATGGGCGGCAAGCCACTCCCACAAAGGAGGCCACACCCACGGAGTAGGTTCGAACAATTTTTGAAACCCACCACTGATTTCCCCCCATATCACTAGCAGGTGCCAGCTACACGGAGTGATGGTTTTTAGAGGGGAGAATCTGTCCTAAAGCTGCTTCCAGTTCCAAAGACCATACCCACCAAGCAGGCCTAAACTACTGCACAGTGTTTCAATAAATAAAATATTATGTTTGCAATCTAAGGCCATGGGTAAATGATGGGCAAAGAGAAAAACAACATCATCCCGGATTCAGAGCCTCCTCTCCCTAACCGAATGAATTTAGTGGGAAGAAAGCAACAGCTGCCTGCCTTGATGGAGATCTATTTATGTAAAATGCTCCACTGCCACCTTTCAGGCGTTTTCCTGCTGACAATGCTCATAACCATCATAACTATCCTAAGCTACATATTGTGTGTACGGCTCACATGGCTGGGACGGTATTTTTTTTCCCCTCAGGCTTTTACAGTTCACTATCATCTAGCTGCATTACACTTTGGCTCCACTCTTCTGCCCACAGGGAAAACTCACCAAGGGAGGTTGGTCTTAGTGCTTTTTATTTTATTTTTGCAAGCTTATTATCTAAGAACAAAAGTCAAGTCTTAGAAAGGATGCAAAGGTATTGGGGACCTCTTGCCCAGGTTCCATTCCCAGGAAATGCCTATTTTAATTGAAATGTACTTACTGATCAAACTTATACAGCCCCCCCATCTCTCCCCCCAAAAAAGAGCTATTTATTTCCTTAGCGCTGTGATGGAGAACCTGTGGCACGTGTGCCAGAGGCCCCCTCTCTCTGATGGCACACCAGTTCAGCTCTGTTGTGCATGCACATGTACCTCCTGCCATCCACCTGGTCTTTGGGACTCTGCCATGCATGCACAGGGGCAGGGCGCATGCAGGAGGAGCATGCACACATGGGACACATGTGGGGGGGATATAGACATGTGCAGGGGTGGGCACATGTGTGGGACTGTGCAGGCGTGCAGGGGTTGAGGCGCATGCGCAGGGGCTGCACATGCATTGCATTTTGGGGGCTCAGGTATGTGTGCGCACGCATTCGCATGCACACACACACATGTGCTTTGGGCACTCAGTCCGGAAAAGGTTAGCCATCACTTCCTTAATAGCAATAGCAGTTAGACTTATATACCGTTTCATAGGGCTTTCAGCCCTCTCTAAGCGGTTTACAGAGTCAGCATATCGCCCCCACAGTCTGGGACCTCATTTCACCCACCTCGGAAGGATGGAAGGCTGAGTCAACCTTGAGCCGGTGAGATTTGAACCGCCGAACTGCAGATAGCAGTCAGCTGAAGTAGCCTGCAGTGCTGCATTTAACCACTGCACCACCTCAGCTCTGTACGGCATACAATGTCAGGGATGCTACAGGGATGCTACACATGCTAGATACAATGCAGTTCCTGACAGATTAGATTGGTACTTTATTCTGTTCGGCCTCTCCGTACTTATCCTTGGTGCAGTGCACGGGGCAAACAAGTTTTACATGAATTCCAAGCTCCTGCGCCAGTCTCACCTCACCTCACCTTGCAATGTCTTGCCAGGTTCAGTGCCAACTTCCCCTCGACACACACACAAATGCAGCTCAGGGTTTCCCCCCCCCCGCCCACCTCCAAAATGGTACCAATTCATCTATTTGCACTATTGCCTGCTTTTGAATTGCTGGGTGGGCAGGAGCTAGGGATCGAGCGATAGCAATAGCAATAGCAGTTAGACTTATATACCGCTTCATAGGGCTTTCAGCCCTCTCTAAGTGGTTTACAGAATCAGCATATTGCCCCCAACAACAATCCGGATCCTCGTTTTACCCACCTCAGAAGGTTGAAAGGCTGAGTCAACACTGAGCCAGTGAGATTTCAAGAGCCGAACTGCAGAACTGCAGTTAGCTGAAGTAGCATGCACTGCTGCATTTAACCACTGCGCCACCTCGGGAACTCACTCTGTCTCACGGAGCAGGGCTCAAACTGCTGGAGTACAGACCATTTCTGGCTGGCAGTTCCAGCATCAGTAAGTTTGTAAGTTTGTAAGTTTAATTTTATTTATAGGCCGCTCAATCCCGAAGGACTCCGGGCGGCTTACAGAAGGGAAAAGAAAGAAAATAAAAGAGAATAAAAATAAAATAAGACAAGTTAAAACGACACAGATACATTCATTTCAGTCGGGGCTGGACCTCAACAATGAGGTCAACAGCCCCAGGCCTGCCAGAAAAGTCAGGTCTTGACAGCTTTTAGCAATAGCAGTAGACTTATATACCACTTCATAGGCCTTTCAGGCCTCTCTAAGCGGTTTACAGAGAGTCAGCATATTGCCCCCAACAATCTGGGTCCTCATTTTACCCACCTCGGAAGGATGGAAGGCTGAGTCAACCCTGAGCCGGTGAGATTTGAACCGCTGACCTGCTGATCTAGCAGTAGCCTGCAGTGCTGCATTTAACCACTGCGCCACCTTGGCGCAGTGGTTAAATGCAGCACTGCAGGCTACTGCTAGATCAGCAGGTCAGCGGTTCAAATCTTTCTGAAGGCCATGAGAGTGGGTGAGGTCACAGCTGACAGATGATGTTCCAGTGTCAGCTGTGAATCCAGGAGGACCCCCAAATTGCATGCCCTCTCTGAGGGGTGTAAGTTTTTGCCCCCCAGGATCAAGGATGGACTATCTGGGCTGTCCTTCGGGGGGAACATCCATAGCCACTCAGTCTTGTCAGGATTGAGCATGAGTTTGTTTACGCCTCTACACCATACTCTTCCCCACGAAGGGGACTCTGGGCAGCTCACAATGATATTTTTATACTTCCATCAATAAGTATTTGTCCATTGTGAAGACAATTTATCAAGGCAACAGATTAATATCTGTTTGTCTCTTTGGGTCAAGTGTTGAGGGTAGTGATTATTTCCATGTTCACTATGTCTCTTCTGTCCAGAGAGTTTTTCTTTGCTTTGGTAGAAATCTTTACATTCCTACTGCACTCACTTTACTCACTGCCCTACACATACAACGATCACTCTTCATTAGCCCAGGGCATCAGCGTAGCTATGTAGCAGCTTGAATGTGGAAAGAGAAGCTGGCTGGATGTGTGTTGTGATCCAAATTTATTTCTCTCCACAATAAATAAATGTAAAGATCACCTTCCTCGTGTCCATCTGCCAAATCTTAAGAAAGAAAGAATAGGTGTAATGTTATTCTCTGGTGCTCATCATCTTCTGGCTGTTTTCTCTGACAGATTCACGTGTTTTGAGCAGAATCTCCTCCAGTATTTTGTAGAAGGCAATGGGTGAATATACCCTGCATAAACTGAAGTTCATTATTCCATCCCTGCTAAGTACCTATGGAGTCTTTCTCCTATGAGCCAAGGTGGCGCAGTGGTTAAAAGCAGCACTGCAGGCTACTGCTAGATCAGCAGGTCAGCGGTTCAAATCTCACCGGCTCAGGGTTGACTCAGCCTTCCATCCTTCCGAGGTGGGTAAAATGAGGACCCAGATTGTTGGGGGCAATATGCTGACTCTCTGTAAACCGCTTAGAGAGGCCTGAAAGGCCTATGAAGCGGTATATAAGTCTACTGCTATTGCTATTGCTATCTACCTGTTGTTTCAGAAGAGCACACTCATCGTTGATTTACAAGAAAACGAAGTCTTTGTTCTCCAGGTCAATATTGAAGAACTAGGCTCCTTCTTCTTTTGCTTAACTCAAGCTTTCCATAAGGTGGTTTACGCGTCAGTTGAATCCAACAAACACTTTGATTGTATCCTGTTTACAAGGGTGGCTGATATTCAACTGAGCAGTTCAAACAGTAAAAGGGAGGGCAGACATCCGTTCAGAAATTAGAGAGGGGAGAAGATTATTTATTTGTAGAGCGATGGGGACATTATGACAAATGATTGTAGCAAGAAGGAGGATAAAATAGAGGAAGAATACCCTTATTGAAAGTTCCAAAGATTATTTTAGCAGTTAGACTTATCTAGCAGTTAGACTTATATACCGCTTCATAGGGCTTTCAGCCCTCTCTAAGTGGTTTACAGAGTCAGCATATCGCCCCCACAGTCTGGGTCCTCATTTCACCTACCTCGGAAGGATGGAAGGCTGAGTTAACCTTGAGCCGGTGAGATTAGAACCGCTGAACTGCAGATAACAGTCAGCTGTAGTGGCCTTCAGTACTGCACCCTAACCACTGCACCACCTCGGCTCTTTAAAGAAGACAACATTAAAATAGGACCACTAGATACTCCCAGCTGCCTGCAATTTGGCAGTTCAAATCTCACCAGGCTCAAGATTCACTCAGCCTTCCATCCTTCCGAGGTGGGTAAAATGAGGACCCAGATTGTTGGGGGCAATAGGCTGACTCTGTAAACGGCTTAGAGAGGACTGTAAAAGCACTGTGAAGCGGTGTATAAGTCTAAGTGCTATTGCTACTTAGAGCTGCCTCCATCTTAAATTATTTATAGAATTTTATTTCTTCTTGAGAAAATGAGGTAGGAGGGAAGGCAGAGATTCATGAGTCCTGGATATTTGACCTAGCCTGAATATGAATGAGCTCTCCTCAATTTCACAGATTTAGAAGTTGTTAAGAAAATATCTATTATTGCCTAGAATATGTAAGTCACGTAGGAATGAGGAAAGGGGGGAAGAGGGGAAAGGAGGAAGAGGAGGAGGAATACAATGACAACAAGGTTTTGTATTCGTTGAATGTCTAAACCAAATTAATAAGTGGGAAATATTTATCACATCTTGTGACATTCCATAGCATATGTCTTGATATTCCTGCTAGCAAGATCAAAATAATATTTTGTTTTTCTCCACCCTGGGAGTAATACGAGCAAGAGTTTCTGATATCAATATAGAAATATGAAAATAAAGTGGGGATAGGCCTCATCCTCTAAATAAAGAATGTTGATGATTGGGGGGAAAAAACCTCTATTTTTCTCTTTCTTTGAATGCCTCGTGCATGAAAGGTGCATAGCAAATAATAATGGCATTAGGAAGACCTGGTTTGCCTGCTGGGGGTTATCCTCTGATGTCACTGCAAGAGGGAATGAATTTTTCCCCCAGTGCAAGGCTGTCAGCAAGGCAGCTGTGGATTTCCTTAAAGTAATAGAAGTCTGAAAATAGAAAAAAAAAGTATTGATTGAGGCTTTCTTCCCTACAAGGGAAAAGCAAAAAAGGCCCAGCAGATAAAATAAAAGACTTGTTTGCAGGAGAAAATAAAACATGCTTGAGGAAGGCAGGGAGTTGTTGAGGAAGTCTCTGCGCTTATTTATTTCCATATTTTTATTAAGAGATGGGATGATTGGGGATCAAATTAAAAAGAAAAGTCCAGTCCACAACAGTTCTTAGCCTGCAAACTCTTCCCACAGGCTACCTCATAATTCTAGTTTTTTTTAAAGAACATTCCTGGGTAGAGAAATTTTTCCGTAGGCAGAATATACCCAGGATGCAAGACTACAAGTCTTCATACCGTGTGGGTGTGTGGGTGCGCGCGCGCACACACACACACACGCACGCACGCGCACACACACACACACACTTTCCTAAAGAAAAGGAAATGTTAACTGGTAGATGGATTTTCAAAGAAGTGTGCTCCCCATCTTCATTCTGAAATTGCATAAGAAAGTTCAAGTTCCTGTTGATTTCTGTATCCTGGATACAGTGGGATCAGAGGTGGGTTCCTACCAGTTCGCACCTATTCGGTAGAACCGGTTCGTCAAATCTACCGAACCGGTTAGAAGAGGTTCCACCAGTGGACCCGGAAAGCAGGCCACACCTACAGAAGAGGTTCAAAAAAATTTTGAAACCCACCACTGGTCCTTGGATATGACTATTCTACACTATCATGCTCATATTTATAAAACTCAGTGCCTCTGTGAAAGGGAAGGATGACTATTGCGTTTGTGGTGCAATCAGAACATTGCGAGTGTTGAAGTTGTTTTAACGCAAACCAAAGATGCCTTTTAAAGAACAAGTTTACATCATATTCTTATGCATGCCAGTGCTGTGTGTGAGGTAATTTAAGGTGGTTCTGACAAGTGTCGTCGGCATCTTCATATCCGGTCACATGGGCAGCAAGCCACTCCCATCCAGTCACATGGGTGGCAAGCCACTCCCACAAAGGAGGCCACACCCACAGAGTAGGTTCGAACAATTTTTGAAACCCACCACTGAGTGGGATGTAGTGATAGCTTTAGCTACTACAGTTGGGCAAGGGCTGATCTTGATCTACTTTTGATAGTTAATAGTTTGGCTGCCACCTGAAATGATGGCTCTCTAAACATCTTCCCAGGTAGCATCAGGCAGCCCGGTGACAAGTGAGCTGCAAATAGATATAAACAAATACTAAGTACACATGGATATCAAGGTTGGAAATAGAGTTAAAATAAATTGACTCTGTGTGGATAGACATTTAAAAAAATGGTTTTTAAGATGGAAATTTGAGTAAAATTATGTTAAATTAGTAATGTAAAAGTGCTTTGGAGGTGAGTTTGTTCATTGACCAAATAAAGCTACTCTCTCATCTCTGGACAAGTCTGTGGTTGTGCAATCACTGTGCCTCGTTGATAGAATTATGGATAATATTCCAGATAATATTGCTTAAATTGATTAGCCATGCATGTTTTCCATCAATTCTTTTTTTTTCCTTATTCCAAACAAGTAGAGTTAGGTAGCTTGATTGCTGTGCATTGTCTTCTGACTGATAATACTAGGAGCTTTCAAACCGGAAACATCTTAAGATGAGAAAGTCAAGTCAAGCATGACCCATCAAAATATATTATAAAGCTGTTCAGCCTTTTCTTCCCTAGCTGATTTTTCTAGTAAGAAAATAGAAGATTTGTTACAACATACAGTAGAATTAGATATGAGAGATGGATATCTGGGCTCCTTATCATTGCTACTTTATTTTTTAAGAAAGTATTGCCTCAGTTCCTCTATTCCTCAGGCATTCAGGTTTATATACATATGGATCTGTACGGAGGTATGTTTTTATGTTTACATTCAGAATCCATTTTAACACATTGTTAAAGAGAGTTCTGTATTTCTTTGTTTTTCTCCTTGAGTAATAATTAATTCTTTCTCATTATCTGGAGAAAACCCCCCTTAAGTATCTATCCTACTCCCAACACATTTCAGACATAATTCAAAATATTGGCAATGATCTCACTTGGTCATCTCCCTTTCCCATGGTTGCAAGAAGATAAACATTACCTTATTATCTATCTATCTATCTATCTATCTATCTATCTATCTATCTATCTATCATCTATCTATCTATCTATCTATCTATCATCTATCATCTATCATCTATCATCTATCATCTATCTATCTATCATCTATCTATCTATCATCTATCTATCTATCAATCTATCTATCTATCTATCATCTATCATCTATCATCTATCATCTATCATCTATCATCTATCATCTATCATCTATCATCTATCTATCTATCTATCTATCTATCTATCATCTATATCTATCAATCTATCTATCTATCTATCATCTATCATCTATCTATCTATCTATCTATCTATCTATCTATCATCTATCATCTATCATCTATCAATCAATCTATCTATCTATCTATCTATCTATCTATCATCTATCTATCTATCTATCTATCTATCATCTATCTATCTATCATCTATCTATCATCTATCATCTATCATCTATCATCTATCATCTATCATCTATCATCTATCATCTATCATCTATCTATCTATCTATCTATCTATCTATCTATCTATCTATCTATCATCTATCTATCAATCTATCTATCTATCTATCTATCATCTATCATCTATCATCTATATCTATCATCTATCATCTATCATCTATCTATCTATCTATCTATCTATCTATCTATCTATCTATCATCTATCTATCTATCTATCATCTATCTATATCATCTATCTATCTATCTATCTATCTATTTATTTATCTATCTATCTATCTATCATCTATCTATCTATCTATCTATCTATCGATCATCTATCTATCTATCTATCATCTATCTATCTATCTATCTATCATCTATCTATCTATCTATCTATCTATCATCTATCTATCTATCTATCTATCTATCTATCTATCATCTATCTATCTATCATCTATCTATCTATCTATCTATCTATCTATCTATCTATCTATCTATCATCTATCATCTATCTATCTATCTATCATCTATCTATCTATCTATCTATCTATCTATCTATCTATCTATCTATCATCTATCTATCTATCTATCTATCTATCTATCTATCTATCTATCTATATTTTATATATATTCCATCTATCCATCTATCATTTTTATCATCTATTCTCCATCTGCCCTAATTAATGATCCCAACTGAATCAGCTATTTCAATCCAAGTGGAGCCCAATCCACAAATCTCTTGGAGATGAATTACAGGGCTTTGAACTTTATGCCAGCATGAGCACCACAGCCTCTCCGCTGTTTATTAAAGCAATCAAACTCTTTAGCCTTCCTAGCACAACTGGGGAAAAATATACAGCCACTTTAATATCACATCAATGGCTTAATATCTGGGAGCAGAAATGTTTTTCTGTTTAAGGCTCACACAAAAGGATGACAAAGTTGGATTCCTTTATGAATAGAAGAGGTGCTTGGCTCAAGCTTTTGAGCCAAAGCATGTCTCGGAACCCATTTGGAAAATTTACAGTGTCTTAAATATAGAATTGTTGAGATCAGATAGGTGAGGAATTAATAGATTAGAATCTGAAAAGGTGTTGAATGAAATCACTACAAAATTAAAAGAGGCTGGGAGCATGAAATAGACAACATTTCTCCATCCCAAGGGGGGAGAAAAAAGGTATTTTTCCAGGCCAGCTACGAATTCATCGTGCAAGTGACCTTTATAAGATTATTGTTTATGCTTTCTTGGTGCGAGGTAAAGAAGGAAAAAAAGAATATTCCAATTTATTTCAAAGGTTACCTATTAGAATTGAATATTTAGTACGGCTGCATTATCATATTGCATAGATTTTACCTAAGAGATTGGACATTCTGTTTTAGATGTCCTTGTGCCACTTTGAATTTTCTGCCATGAAGGTATGTGTGTGTGTGTGTGTGTGTGTGTGAGAGAGAGAGAGAGAGAGAGAAAGAGAGGGGGGGAGGGAGGGAGGGAGAAGACTATGAGGAGCCATAGTTTCCTACACTCAGCTATCATTAACAGATAAAAAGTAGAAGTAGTAGTCTCTAACACATCTAGAAGTAGAGATATAAAGCAAACTGTGTAGTCATCCATCTATTATTTTTGTAAGGAAAGTCTGTCCCGTATTTCTGGGTTTTTACTCAATAGCTGAACAGTCCTAATGATGATTGATTAATGATGTCTGGATTGTCAATTTTTGTTAACCTAAGTGATAATTTATTATCCCCTCATTTAAATTAAAAACAAAACAGGAAGGGATGGAAATCTAAGCAACTAGGGGATATGGCTTATGGTACATGATAGCAAAAAGAGGAGTTTGTAAAAAATTCTTCCTTACTGTGACTTTCTGAGTTTGCAAACTGAAGAACAATTATATCATTCCAAAATATCCACATTCAAAAAAGGTAATTTGGAACTACCAGTGACAGAAAGATACTACTTGCCAGAGGTGGGTTCCTACCAGTTCGCACCTATTCGGTAGAACCGGTTCGTCAAATCTACCGAACCGGTTAGAAGAGGTTCCACCAGTGGACCCGGAAAGCAGGCCACATCTACAGAAGGGGTTCCAAAAAATTTTGAAACCCACCACTGATCCTTGGATATGATTATTCTACACTATCATGCTCATATTTATAAAACTCAGTGCCTCTGTGAAAGGTAAGGATGACTACTGCGTTTGTGATGCAATCAGAACATTGCGTGTGTTGAAGTTGTTTTAACGCAAACCAAAGATGCCTTTTAAAAAACAAGTTTCCATCCTATTCTTATGCATGCCAGTGCTGTGTGTGAGGTAATTTAAGGTGGTTCTGACAAGTGTCGTCGGCATCTTCATATCCGGTCACATGGGCGGCAAGCCACTCCCATCCGGTCACATGGGTGGCAAGCCACTCCCACAAAGGAGGCCACACCCACAGAGTAGGTTCAAACAATTTTTGAAACCCACCACTGCTACATGCCCTCAACTTTTTAAAGCAGCTGCATCTTTTTCAGGAGTACGTAGCTCTTGCCACATTTTATTACGTTACAGGGTATGATTTTTTTTCTTTTATGGTGTTATTATAAATCTTGTTACATTATGTTATTTCAATGCAATGCTATTTATATAATATAATTAAATTTAGAATTTTTGTGGCATTACAAATGTGAAAGAATCCAAGGAATGTATCTGTTCATTTATATTTTTATTTTCTCCCCTCCCCACCCCAAATGGTAATGAGGGCAGCAATCAATTTTTTTGATCTCCTTTTCGACTGAAAGGGTCTGCTTTAGAAGCTGAATAGATTTCCTACATTTCCTCAACATGTCCTTGAGAATGTTAGCCATGGATAGAAATGTTTATAACCCAAGTTTACCCACTGAACAAAAAGTGATGAATGAAATGTACCAATTAGTAGACTGACTGCCCAAACTGCTCATTCACCAGAATTATTAGCAATTATAGACCTCTTCTCTGACACTGTCTGGCCTTTCAAAACCAAAACCAAATCTGCAGGTGCAAAAATAAACTTGCCACCACACAAGCATTAAGTCTGCATATTTTTTTAAAAAAATAAAGCGATGCAAAAGTTGTACTATTTAGGGCAATACAAACAAGGTGTCTAATTGCCAGGCAGATGATTTGTATTTAATGGCAATGCATTTTTGTTTCTTTCCCTTTAAATCTCCTTAAATTGTCAGTGGCAATGAGCTAGAGATTTGTGCTCTTTTAGAGACAGACATCATTTAAAATTTCTATTGATGAATTCATCCTGGACGCTTAAAATGTGAATAGCATAAAGCCATTAGCCCTCCCACATAAAGCTTTGCAGCAAGATTAACTTCAGTTTCCTTGAGCTGAAGTATCTGAGAGCTAAATGTACGATTTCTTACTGACTTTATTGACTAGAATATTAATAATGCCGGATTATTGTAATGTTTTGAAGACCAGTCCAAAATTCCCAGTTACAGAATGAGAATGTAAGTTTGTTGAGAACATCCCTTGCCTATATTCAAAATATTCACTTGCTGTACATCTTTTTGTCAGACCCAATTCAGTAAAAGATAGTATGGACTTTAAAACTGATATCCAGTTGATTCTTAAGAAAATCTGTTCCTAATATCCAGTTTTGTAGGTGTTACAATAACCTGTGGATCTCCAAACATCCAGCAATAATACCAGTGTTGATGCTAAGAACTGTATTTTCCAGGATTATACCATCTGTGGTATATCCTACTCAGAAAACCATGATTAGTATCATTCTGCAGGCTATTCCGATACTGATTATATCTCCAAGTTTGGGTTATGAAACATCTCCAAGAAGACAACCAAGCTCAGAGAGCACCAGGGACCCCTAATTTCAACCCTGGGCTACAAATATTGGCTATTCTAAGGATCCACAGTTCTGAGATCATTGTGATAAAGATAAATGCAAACATAGTTTAAAATAGCTGCAAATGTTGCCGGTTTTATTTCATTTTCTAACTGTCACGCTTGGTTTTTCCATTTTTATTTATGCTGTGCTTCTCTGTTTCTTTAATGGTGTGAAAATTATCCTGGGTTTGTTATTGTTAGTCGGTCTGAGCACCTGTTTTGTGGAAGGTGTGATAAATAAATAAACATGTTTTCATTCTCTGCCCATCCTCAGTAGGACTTTCTTGTCTCGTGGACTTGAGCAAAATGGTTGATGGATAACTTTTCTGAAGCTCTAGAACAAAGACATAACAATGCTGAGGTCCATCTATTTTCTAATAATCTTTGACACATATTCTGAAAGTATCTTTTTAAAACTGTTCTAGACTAACAGACTCATCTGTTGTTCAAAGACACCAGATAAGCACTTGTTGAATTTTATAAACACTTCTAACGTTTATCAGTTAATAGATGGCAGATTCTTCTTTGGACATTAGGAGAAAAAAGACCTACCCTTCCTAACAATAAGAACAATTTGGTGGTGGAATCATTTACCCAGAGTGTTGTCCTTTGTTGGGTATTTTCAAGGAAACAACACTGGCACCTGTTGTGGGTGGATGGACTAAACAGCTTCTTTGGACTCTCTGATTATCTATTTCATTCACTTAAAAAAATAATCCTAGTTTCCCAGTTAAAACGGTTAGAATATTCATGACTGGGAGAGACATGGTAACAAGGTTAGCCAATGAATAGGCATAGCAACTAAGTCAGCCAATGAGAGCTTAATCAGATCTGAGTCTGTGCTGAGAATTGAAACTGAAACTACTCTGTCTGCTCTGAACTCTGAACTGAAACTGTTCTCTCCTACTTGTGTTCTGCTTGTAACTTCTACCACAATGAAAGAATCTACTATTGGTATTGTACATTTATTCATCTGTTATTATATATATATATAAAGAAGTTAATGAATCTAACAGACTCATCTGTTGTTCAAAGACACCAAATAAGCACTTGTTGAATTGTATAAACACTTCTAACGTTTATCAGCAGTATGTCTGGTACATCACATGGTGATCTGACAATGAAATCTAACACTCTAGCAAAACTGCAGTTTCAATCTCCTAGAAGTTTTCTTCTCCTGAAAAAGATGTGGTTTTTTTTTTTAACCTCATTCTGAGGATGATTTAGAATTTCTTTAGTCTTTTTTTATAACAATAGGACAAAAAAAAAAGTAATCCTCTCTTCTCCTTCCCATTATATATTTTTCTGATGGCCCTAGTTTCTATAGCAAAAAAATAAATAAAATTAAAACCTCATTGGATAAATTTCTCATGATTACCTTGTCATGAAATGTAACTGAGAAGTTGCCAGTTGTTCTAAAAATCATATATACACCTCAGTGGTGGGATTCAAATTTTTTTACTATTAGTTCTCCAGAAATGGTTAGAACCTGCTGAATACCACCTACTGCTGAATACCACCTGAATACCACCTAATACACATACTTATTTTAGTCACTTTATATTGAAAATAATGCAAGCACGTTATATTGTACCCATAAAAAGTTCACCACAGTTTTCTTCTTGTCTGTGTGTGTTGGGGGGGGGGGGGAGTGGTTATAAAAAATACAATTTTTAATATTTGTGTTTGCTGTTTTTATGTATTTTTAATTTATTGTTTGTGCACTTCCCAGAGTACTTTCAGTAGGGTGGATGGCTATATAAAATTGTTTAATAAATAGAGCAAAATAAATTCATTTTCCACCATATTGAATAATGAACTTTCCATGCAGCATGAAAATCAAATGTTTAGCGGTTCCACTGCCTCGATTGTGAATTCAGCAGCCCGGATGAAATTTTACAAGAAGTGGTAGCAATTAATTGGGTGGGGACCAGAAATGTTCATTAGCTACTGTCTGCCAATTAAAGGTAAAATCCTGTTGGATAGTATTTTTAGGACAGTCAGTAGTGCTGTGGAAATAGGCTGTTCATTAATGTGAAGACTGCTGCTTTAATTAGCAGAATACATCTGTCTTGATGGGTCTGTAGAAGCAAAAGGAAGGATATTGAGAGTTTTCCAAATAATAAAATTTTCAACACCGTAATCTTTTATGCCAGCCTTCCCCAAAATTGATGCTCTTCAAACTCATTGATGGAATTGGGTAAAGTTGCTACCTTGTATAAAGCTTAAAGTGGGTTTTACTTCTGAGGTGACAATGAACAGGATTCCTCTATTAGATCCTATTAACAGGTTCCTCAAGCAACAGGACTGATCTCATCTTAGCATTTCTTACATGTATTCTCCTTACTATCTTCTGTTACACCCTCTCACCTCACCCCAATTTTGCCTCCAGCTCTTCCACAGCCTTCAAGATATTCTTGTGCAGTGGATGCCTTATAAATATTGTCTCACTATCACTGGTTAATCAGCCTCTTGTGTCAACTTTCCTGATCACAGATTTTACGCTTTTCAAGCTGCTCTATACAGCACATTGTTTTTTTGTCTCCAAATCTTCTGTCTTTGTACCGGTAGAACTTGTGGTTATCAGATTTCCAGTTGCAAAGATTCAGATTAACCTGTACCAGGTTGAATTTTGCTGCATGCTTCTGCTGTTTTAAACATAATTGCCTGTAAGCAACTCAGAGTTCATGGCAATGTTTAGCAACTGAAGGGTCTGAGCTGCATTTGAGGCAATCTGGCCCAAGCTGATGAGCCTGCTTGGAAAGACGAACATGCCCCTGCGAGTCTTATGTCCAATCTTGCACTCAAGAAAGAGAAGAAAGAAATATTGTTTTCTGCTTTTCAAATCTAGCAGCAGAAACATCCCAAGTCTTTTTTGTTACACTATTATAGAAGCGGATATTCCTTTTGTTTCCTTACTTCCCTGGAAACAATGATCTTTGTTTTGCTTTTAAAGATCCATCCTTCCTTCCTTCCTTCCTTCCTTCCTTCCTTCCTTCCTTCCTTCCTTCCTTCCTTCTTTCCTTTCTTCCTTCACCATCACATGGATTTGGTACAACCGCTCTGTATGAGAGCAAAACAATAAGATTAGCTACTTGTTGAAAGATGTATTAAATATACCACTCCATCAATAGCTGCACACGCATGCAGGTATATATATACACACACACACAATGACGCAACCGGCTTTTCCGAATTAGAACATATTTTCAATTTATTAGAAATAGCACCAGGATATATATTTTTTTTAAAGCAACAGCAACTCTTTTCCGGTGAAGAGGAGATACATTCAGAAGGGAGGTCAGATGTGTTCATGGCAGGTTCTGGAATGATATGTTTAGTTTACGATCACGCTACCAAGAATTTCCCATCTGGATGTTCTACTGTGAATCTTTTCAGAGAAAAATTATTGGCAACAAATAAATGCTACTTGGAACACTTTCTGTTGTGCATAAGGCTGCAGAACGAAGCCTGATTTGCCTCTTGAACAGGCTACGTCTGTTGCCGGTGCTCAGTGGAGATGGGTCTAATTGCAGAATGAGTGGCAGAGAAAGTGAGACAGAAAGGAAAGATTACAGGCACAAAAACCAGCTTATTGGGAATGCTTCCTGTCCAAACCACACCAAAATGAATGCAGCTCAGAGCTCTTGCTTAAATCCTTTTCATTCCCATGGCGTTGATGCATATTTTTCCCCGTATGATACATTTCCATAATCTGCACAAAGGAGACACAATCGTTTTCATCAATTCTACTGAAAGGGACATCAATTTTTTAAGAAGTAACCTGAACCTTACTTTCACTTCTACTGTTTTTTTGTCAAAATAAAAGAAACAACCACCACCATAAAACAAGGGAAGGATACACTTGGTTAGAATAGTAGAAATAAATAGGTTCCCCCCCCCCAGCCCCCAGCCCCCCAGTAACTGGCAGCATAACTTTACCCAATTAAAATGATTTTTCGGCTTATCAGATATAGCCAATTAGGAATGTTAAACTTATTTTAAAAGAAAGACACTGACAGTGTCTAATTATATACATATATGTTTGGGAGGCAAATTAGTTTGTGTTAAAGCGGCACGCTGTCCCCACCGCTCTTATACAATACTTCCATCTAGTGGAGACTGCTGGGGTTATTAATTTTATTGAAAGGCAAGGCAAGGAGACCAGTATTCAAGAAGGTGCATACTGTATAAATATGGAAGGAGCCCATTCCATAAAACAAACTGATTTAAAATAATCATTCCCAAAGCTGTGCATCATTACACTTTTAACAGGCGTTTGAAATCTGTTTCCTTCCGAATCCGATGAAATGTTTGAGCAACGAGTGAGCTTAGGGAAGCAGAGCCGGGCATAAAGCCAAGCAGCTTGTAAAACCCTTGATTTCAAATAAATGAAGGCTAGACTTCAATCACTTCCCCATCCCCCCCCACCCCCCACCCCACCCTGGGCTGTGATTTTTCTTGTGGAAATGGCATTATTGGGAAAGTGACAATGGCATCCATTTTAACGCACTCCTGCTGGTAAGTTTGTGCTGTTGGCGGAGGCTCTAATTCTAAATGCATGAAGATTGGGAGCGCTTGGCAAAGTGTGCTGAGCCAGAAAGGAGTCCAGCGTCTCTGCTGCCTTTTAAGTACATCCCTTGGCAAGCCTTCTTCTAGAAGCTTTTTTCAGTCCCGAATCTAGAAATGATTGTACTCCATAGAAATTTTGAAGCATTGAGAATAGAGAGGATAGAGGATAAGAATCGGGTAACTGTCAGCAGTGGGGATATGTAGCTCTTCCAGTGTTGTTGAACTGTAGTTCCCAGCATCGCTCACCATTAACCATCCTGGCAGGGGTAGCTGGGTGTTTTAGTTTCGTAAACATCTGGAGAAAGAGTTTTTAACAAAGATCCAGAGTTCTATAGATCCTGGAAAGCCCACTTTAGCAATAGCAATAGCAGTTAGACTTATATACCACTTCATAGGGCTTTCAGTCCTCTCTAAGCGGTTTACAGAGTGAGCATATCGCCCCCCACAGTCTGGGTCCTCATTTCACCCACCTCGGAAGGATGGAAGGCTGAGTCAACCTTGAGCCGGTGAGATTAGAACCGCTGAACTGCAGATAACAGTCAGCTGAAGTGGCCTTCAGTACTGCACCCTAACCACTGCGCCACCTCGGCTCTTTCCCCACTCTGTTGCCACAGCGGGCTTCTATATTCCGATCCAAGTAACACTGCCCTTCCCAGAAACAGCCTCTGAAAGTAATCTTGTGGTAAACCAAGCTTTTACTGCTCTACCTAAGTTGTTTAATGACCATATCACGGTTCAGAAGGTGAGCTGGTATAGCTCTGCTTCTTCTAATTTGGAAACATTTGGCACGAAGCCGTAAGGAGTGTTATGCAATGGCCATTCGTTTTTCCAAACCAAACCGAGCTAAGTAGGACTGGTGATATCATTTCCTGCAAAGATCTTCCAGTCAGATTATTATATTTGGACTGTCTGGAAAATATGCAGATATTACTGTACAGTTGCTATTCCACAGTCTACCTAGATGGGAGGGAAAAACCAAAGCCTACCATACTCATTTATCCCACTTTTTTTAAAAAAAATAAATCCATGCGCAACTTCTGGTGAGTATGATCTTGTGCCTGACAGTGTTTTTATTCCAGGAAGGAATCCTTATGATACATTGTTTTTCTTAATTATATAGTAGTCTGTTTTTTCATGATCTCTGTAGTGTGATTCCACTAACTTCATGTTCTGCTGTTGGTCTTTACAGCAACATCTGCATTTCTTTTATCCAAAGAACTAGCTCCTTGTCAATTATTTCTAGTAATAAACCCAGGTCTCTCTTATTGACTAGTAACTTGCATATTTCATCCTTGTAGCATTAGTGATTCCTTCAATAACATGGAGAGTCAAGAGTTCCAACTCTGATCCTAGAATCAAAATTCTCTATAGATCTTTATCAGGAATGAAACATATTCAAAAAAGCTGTTGGTGAATTGAATTAATTTCTAGAGGCATGTTTTGTAAGCAGTTGGGTACAGCATCAAGAGAAACCATGTGTAAATGAGACACACCAGGTGAAATAACACACTGTAATATATTTGTGTTTGACAATTTTTGTACCTGCTATTGTTGTTGTTTAGTCGCGAGGTTGTGTCCGTCTCATTGCGACCACATGGACAATGTTCCTCCAGGCCTTCCTGTCCTTTACATCCCCCCAAAGTCCATTTAAGCTCATGCCTACTGCTTCGGTGACTCCATCCAGGCACCTCATTCTCTGCCATCCCCTTCTTCTTTTGCCCTCAATCGTTCCCAGCATTAGGCTCTTCTCCAATGAGTCCTTCCTTCTCTTTAGGTGGCCAAAGTATTTGAGTTTCCTCTTCAGGATCTGGCCTTCTAAAGAGCACTCAGAGTTGATCTCCTCTAGGACTGATTGGTTTGATTTCCTTGCAAGGGACCCGCAGGAGTCTTCTCCAGCACCATAGTTCAAAGGCCTCAATTCTTTGGCACTCAGCCTTTCTTATGGTCCAACTGTATGTACCTCTAAATCACCAGAGTAATCAAATGATGAGACAATGAATTATAAGCATGCATAAACCACTCTGAAGCCCACATCTCATTATTAGTTAAATATATATAATCATGTAACATTATCTTATACTGATTTTTTTCTTTAGTAGACACAGTATGTAGCCAAGATATATATGATGATACATCATCGTCATGATCTGAATTTTATTATCTGATAACATCACCACTTTACTTTCTATTTGAAACAGAGTTGGTTTGTGATTTTCACCAGAGTCATGGCTGATAGGGAGCCTTAATGCCCCTCTCTCAAGGTAAAGACTGTGGTCCCAATTCTGATCGTATTTCCCCTAAAGCAAATACTCTAACAACAAAAATTGGACATGATGAATGTCTGCCTGCATTTAATGTGCCATCTAATTTGCCATTCAGTCTCCTCTGTTTTCTCGGCAAAGGTCAGGCCCTTATAATAAGGCTGCAGATGATAAGTAATCTAGTAAGAGAGCTACTAGGGGAATCAAGTATCAAGCAGCATAAAACAGGCAGCTAATGAAAATCAGATTTCATAATAGCAGAATGATAGTCCTCTGTCTTTCCCTCCCTCCCCCTCTCTCTCTCTTTCTGCCTTTCTCTTTCTCTCTCCCTTTCTCCATTCTTCTAATGCAAGAGAAACTTTTCTGATTTTTCTGTGCTTTTTCATAATCGCCACTTTACCACAGAATGTCAGAGTATAAAGTGCAAAAAAGATTGCAACAATTGGGATTTCCATGGCAACACTACAGATTTGCCATAAAAGTTTGATCCTATGTAGACGGTACCATCCGTACTTATTTTCCAAGTGGGTGCAACGCCGACTCTAAGAAACACTCCAGGGTATCCCATTAAGAATTAGAAACGACATAATTTGACACCCAGGCTCTCGGTGACTATACAAACAGAAAAGGATGTTTCACACAGAGTTGTTGTTTTTTTCCACATCGCCAGAAAATTAGTTTCTATGATTGCAATGGATGCAATTAACAATGGTTTAAAATAGAGACAGCCAAATCCCCTTCTTCCACCCCACCTCACAAAGCAATTTTTCTGGCCCACAGTAACCTACTAAATCAAAGTTTAGTCCGTAATGTCCCATTTCTTTTCTGTTTCACCTAAACTATATTGATCATATTTATTCCTATAGAGTATTAGGCTCTGATTATGAAGTGAATTTGTGTGGAAAAATGAACACAATAAGGCTCTCCGAATCAGCCCAGGCTCTTCTCATTAAACAGAATACAGCAATTGGCCACCCTGGATTTGGAAGCATCCATACATATTCAGGATGGATATTTTATTTGAAGTGCTTTTTAAGAGGAGGGTGAAACACAGAATCCTTTTTTCTCTAGCTGCTTGTAAAGATAACAGATGGACTGCTTTGCAAACAAATCTATTCAGTAGGTATTACAATTCAGCTTTAGCAAATCCTGAATGTCCAAATGCTAAAATATAATATGTTTGCTTAAATTATGCAAATCAGGAAGGATAGCCTTTTAAACTGTTTAATGTTCTCCTTACATTATTTCTGCGGTTTTAAATTGCTGATTATATTAGGTAATTTCTATTTTAATTGTGTTTTAATTAATTTGATCTGTATATCTTTTCATTATTATTATTCGCCGCATGGGTGACTTGTTTATTATAATCCCAGCTCAGCAGAACCAAATGTATTTTCTGAATCAAAATTGCTGGCATTAGCAATACTTTAAATTGAATATTGCTTTTCAGTACAGTTCTCAACTTTCTGATGAAAACTATTCTCAGATATATTTTAGACATTGTGTCTCACAGTATTGGACACTAGTTTATTTTTTAAAAAAAGTCCTGTGTAAATTGAATCAGTTCATTATAAGAATAAAGAGCGATCTATAAAGTTCACATCTATAAGTTTTTTGAACTAGTTACATACATACTGTATCCGCAGATCCATTGATTTATTTCACTTTCTATTCTGTCCATTCCTACTGCCATAGCCACAGGTTAGGAAACATGTATGGATGTATCTCATATACATTTACGAATATAGATAATCCTCCTTTACAACCACAATTTAGCCCATTGCTAAGCAGGGCACTGTTAAGTGAGTGGCCCCCTATTTTATGAGCTTTCTGCCACAGTTGTTAAGTGAATCACTGCAGTTCTTAATAGTCATTAAAATGAATCTGGCTTCACCCATTGACTTCGCTTGTCAGAAGCCATCTGGAAAGTTACAAATAATAACTGCATGACCCCGAGACAATTTAACAGCATAGCAATAGCAATAGCAATAGCAATAGCAGTTAGACTTATATACCGCTTCATAGGGCTTTCAGCCCTCTCTAAGCGGTTCACAGCATCAGCATATTGCCCCCAACAACCTGGGTCCTCATTTTACCCACCTCGGAAGGATGGAAGGCTGAGTCAACCTTTGAGCCGGTGAGATTTGAACAACCGAACTGCAGAACTGCAGTCAGCTGAAGTAGCCTGCAGTGCTGCACTCTAACCACTGCGCCACCTTGGCTCTAGATAGATACATGACAATTGCCAAGTGCCCAGATTTTGATCAAATGACCATGGAGATGCTACAATGGTGACAACCAGTCGTAAGTTTTTTTCCAATGCCATTATAACTTTGAATGGTAACTAAAACAAATGGTTGTAAGCAGAGGTGAGTTGCTGCCAATGTTGCTGCTGGTTCACTTCGCATGCGTGCCAGACGGGCGTTGCTCACGCATGCGCAATTCAATATAAATTGTTCTGCGCATGCAGAAGGACCATTAAAAACTAATAAAAAACATGCTGGAAACAGCAGCAAAGATCAAGGAATCGGTTTGGGGGGCGTGGCCAGCCTGGGTCACTGCCAGTTCTGTGATCCAGGGAAAAATACCACTACCAGTTTGCCCAAATCAGTGTGAACAAGTAGCAACCCAACTCTGGTTGTAAGTTAAGGATTACCTGTATATATTTTTCTATTTGTCATGCTCAAGGACAAAGATGTTTAATTTGGGGGTCCATCAGAAGTGGGTTGCTCCCGGTTTGGCCTGGTTTGGCCGAATCAGCAGTGGCGGTGGCAGGAGGCTCCATCCACCCGCCAGATGCTTCTGCACATGCACAGAAGTGTTGTGCACACAAGCACAATTGAACCGGTAGTAAACCGGTTAGCAACCAACCACTGGGGTCCATCCATGGTCTCCTTGAAGGCCAAATTATAATATTGGAGATGAGGTATCTGTGAACTTGGATGGGAAAAATATTACAACTTTTCTTTTACTAAACCACTAACTGGAATGTGGCTTTTCATTCAATAGTTATCTGTGTAGTAATTTACGGTCACTAAACTCCATTAATATTTCTTAACACCAATAAATCTCATTCTCTAAAATTATTCTTTTAAAAAAGAGTGTGAGAGCCAGTTTCGGGTAGAGGTTAAAGGCATCAGGCTTTATCCTACCTTAGGTGTTCTGACCCCCTCCTCCGTCCATTAATGAATGCCGAGACAAGCTTAACTGGAATTTCACAGCACTTTATTAGCAAGAAACCAAAACCTCGGTGGCTGAAAGCCAAGCATAACAAACAGATAAGAACTTTGGCAGCAACTCAGACTTCGACAGATAACAGCTTCTCCAGCGTTAGGAATGACGTTGAATCCTGCAAAACCAGGCTCCTCCCAGTCTCTCTTCAAATACTATCTTGGGAGGAACCTAATTACAATCACCTGGGTCCAATTATCTTTTGTAACTGCATAGCTGCTCTCTATGTCCATCTGCCTGGCGTTGTCTTGTCTCCTCATCACTACTCCAAGGCATGACATCAGGAGCACACTCCCTTGTCTCCTCCCCACTGGTCCAAGGCTCAGGTGCCTCCTAGTGGCCAACCAGCCTCTCTGCGCCCTGCTCGGATTCGGAACCCTGTCCAAGGTCCTCCACATCCTCCAGAGCCGACTCATAGGGCCCCTCGCTGTCGGAGTCTGGTGGCAGCTCCAACGGCTCCTGCTGGGCCACAACACTTAGGCATGAAGCCAGTTGGTGATTTTGTCACTCTCTCTCAGCCCTAGGAAGAAGGCAATGGCAAACCACTTCCAAGAACCTTGATAAGAAAACTGTAGGGACATACAAGACTCAAGACCAATTTAAAGGAAACTTCCCCTCTCCACTGATGTCCTGTTGGGTTAATAATAAAGAAGTACATATGTGTGTTATTTTTTAATAACTTTATCCATATTTGAGCATAATTGGTTTCCTTTTTAATACCGCGTTGGCTGTCTGTTGTTTATGCACTTGCAAGCAGCAGTATGCAGTATATGAAAGTACCTTTGTATAGATGGAACGATGGAATGGAAAATAAATGACCTTTTCAAGAGGTGCGATACATTCCCTGTAGATTTCTGCACTGCACTTCAAAACACGAGGATAAATTTTGTCTATAGGGGAATAACTGTGCAAATTTCAAGTTTCAGACTTTATTTTTTAACAAAATGTGCACAACCCAAAAGGTGGGGGGGGGGGTGGAGGGGGAAACCAGCTTGGGGAATATATTGATTTAGTGTATGGAACTAGCACACTGCTTCTAAAAGCTTTGACATACATATAAGGATAAAGACTAAGAAGTTGGTATTTGTCAAATAAATTGAACAAAGGTTACAATGGAAATGAAAAAAGTAGAGCCTCGAGGCAAAATGTATAGGTCTAGGAGAGAAAGAAGAAGAAATAAAGCATGAGATATCATAATTATCTGTTTCTAAACACAAGAGACTCCCCTTTGGGATTATTTGTGGGTATTTTGCAAAATACTATAAACTCAGGCTATCTTCTAATCTCCCAGATCTTAGTTATGCATTTAAGAGAACCAAAAACATGAGGCTTGTTTAAATACCCTCAAGAACAACATTTTACACAACAAACTCCCAAATATCTTGCAGTAATGTTGTAGAAACCAAGTAGCAGTTCAGTTGTTTTGCCCCCAAAGCTACAAGAATTTCATATAAAAGAGATGTAAAATGTAGATAATTATTAGTGTCTTACTACAAAATCATTTACAGCATCTTTTCTGTAAACATAGTGACTGAATCCCACAATTGGTATCTTCAAAAATAACTAATATTAATGTAGTTAGTATGCAGTGGTGGGTTTCAAATTTTTTTAGAACCTCTTCTGTAGGTGTGGCCTGCTTTATGGGAGTGGCTTGCCGGCCAAGTGAAGGTGGGAGTGGCTTGCCAGCCATGTGACTGGGTGGGCATGGCCAACTTGTAAAATGTGGTGAAACTCACTTAACAATGCTCTTGCTTAGCAACCAAGATGTTGACTCAGAAACTCTGGCATTTGAAGCACGCAAGTCTTAAAGCTGTAAAGTTACAAGACCCTTGCTCCCGTAACCCTTTAGGGGAAAAAAAACCCCAGGGGTGTTCAAACTTGACAGCTTTAAGACTTGTGGACTTCAACTCCCAGAATTCCTCCTCTCGCTCTTCATCTTGATGATGTGCGGACGGGCAGGGGGAGGGAGCTGGAACCGGTTCTAAATGGCACTGTAGATTTGTGGAACCTCTTCTATAGAAGAGCTTAGAACTGGCAGGAACCCACCCCTGTTAGTATGGATATATTTTTGCCCAGCAAAAATAAAGGAGGGAAAGATGGAGGAATTGTGGTTTAACAAATGGCATGCCGCACATGAAACCAGGTCTTGGATTCAGTGCAGAGGTAGGTTTCTGCCAGTTCACCCCAGATTAGGCGAACTGGTAGTGGCCGTGGTGGAAGGTTCCACCCATCCACATGCACAGAAGCGGCACACCAGCAAGCGTGCATGAGTGAACCAGTAGTAAAATAAATTAGAACCCTAATTCAATGGGCCTTCTCCAAGAAACTTTTTCTCAGGTTGTTCCCCTGAGTAATGGAAATGAGTAATAGAGTAATGGAAACAAGTAGAAGACTTTAGTCCTAGAATTAGGGATTAGTAGAATAAATATGAAACTGACCCAACTGATTGAGTTATCCATTCCCCCAGTGGTGCACAATTGCTGATCACCTAATCAACTATGGAACTACCAATATTCAAGACTTCCTACACCAGTGGTGGGTTTCAAAAATTGTTCGAACCTACTCTGTGGGTGTGGCCTCCTTTATGGGAGTGGCTTGCTGCCCATGTGACTGGATGGGAGTGGCTTGCTGCCCATGTGACCAGATATGAAGATGCCGACAACACTTGTCAGAACCACCTTAAATTACCTCACACACAGCACTGGCCTGCATAAGAATATGATGTAAACTTGTTTTTTAAAAGGCATCTTTGGTTTGCGTTAAAACAACTTCAACACACGCAATGTTCTGATTGCACCACAAACGCAGTAGTCATTCTTACCTTTCACAGAGGCACTGAGTTTTCTAAATATGAGCATGATAGTGTAGAATAATCATATCCAAGGACCAGTGGTGGGTTTCAAAATTTTTGGAACCTCTTCTGTAGGTGTGGCCTGCTTTCCGGGTCCACTGGTGGAACCTCTTCTAACCGGTTCGGTAGATTTGACGAACCGGTTCTACCGAATAGGTGTGAACTGGTAGGAACCCACCTCTGTCCCACACCCTACCAAAGAAGCCATCACTTCATTTTGGAGAGGTCCTCTCCTCACATTTTTTTTAAAACTTCGTATTTAAAAAGCACAGCCAAGGTTAGTTCAACCACAGAGAGAATCAAGGAAACCATATCAACCTCTAGTCTGCTGGGACACTCTACCCTTCTATAGTGGGTGAGGACAAAAAGTTAAAATGAAGATGCAGGACCTGGAGAAGGATAAACTGTGGAAGGATACCCTTTTTGTCTGTATCAGCAGCAGGGAGAGGAGGCTTACTTTGCATGAATCTTCTCAGTCCTACTGGCTAAGAAATAATGGTGAAGAGTTACTTTAAGATAAAGTTTCCCCTCGCACATAAGTGCAGTGCTCATCTCCGTTTCAAAGCTGAAGAGCCAGCACTGTCCGAAGATGTCTCCATGGTCATGTGGCCGGCATAACTAAACACAGAAGGTGCACAGAACGCTGTTACCTTCCCACCAACGGCGGTCCCTATTTTTCTACTTGCATTTTTTACGTGTTTTCGAACTGCTAGGTTGGCAGAAGCTGGGACAAGTAATGGGAGCTCACTCCATTACGCAGTGCTAGGGATTCGAACCACCAAACTGCCAACCTTTCTGATCAACAAGCTCAGCATCTTAGCCACCAAGCCACCACATCCCTTGAGTTATAAAGAGTTACTTTATCCCCATACAATTTCTTAGGTTAGGTTTGGGTCAAAAATATTAACCTGTTCTATTCTTGTCCTTGATTTGGTAGGGTATTTGAACAACATGCCAAGCCCCATTCTTGACCATGGGGTGAACAGACCAACAAAGAAAGGAGCAAAAAGATCACCTTTCGAGACCAAGAGAAGCTTGAATAAAGTTGGAGAGCTATAAGGGCAGAAGAAGAAAATCCAGTGGATCTCATATTCAACCACAGTTACAAACGTTTCTGTGGTTTTGAATCTATGCTCCATATGGCGCAGACCCAAACTAATGTTTGTTATAACAAAAATCAAAGGAGATCCTTATCTATGTTTTGTTTGATGTTATGAGGTACAAATAAGCATCAAGCGTCAGCATGCAAATAAAAATGTACTATAGTAGCAATAGCAGTAATAGCAGTTAGACTTATATACCGCTTCATAGGGCTTTCAGCCCTCTCTAAGCGGTTTACAGAGTCAGCATATTGCCCCCAACAATCCGGGTCCTCATTTTACCCACCTCGGAAGGATGGAAGGCTGAGTCAACCTTGAGCCGGTGGGATTAGAACTGCTGAACTGCAGATAACAGTCAGCTGAAGTGGCCTGCAGTACTGCACCCTAACCACTGCGCCACCTTGGCTCTTGCCGAGATATTCAGCTGGCATCCACACATTGCAGATGGAAATGTTCCAGGATTCTGATAATTCTTCTGTTAGGCCTTTGAGTTGACTATTAAAACAGATTTTTTTTTTAAAAAAAATGTATGGAGTCAGCGAAGCATATAGGTATTTATGCATCCTGGCAATTTTATGGGAAGACTTCCTTTAATCACTTGAAGTATAGCTCTCTGGAAATTAATCAACGGGGAACTGCACAATAAATTAGGCTTGTACCTTACTGTAGCCCTCATGTGAATCATAAAACAATTTATGCTAGCCATAGAATAAATAAAATCAATCATAGGTCAGGTCACTAGCTAATGCAATTCACAAAAGACTGTCGTACAGCTGCTCAAGGTAAGGAACTGGTGGCAATGTGGCATGGCCATATGGAACAAACGGTGCAAGCTCTCTCCAGCCACAAGATGCCATGGCTGTGGTGTTTATGTGACAGCTGGATTATTAGCTTCCTACTGAAATTCAATACAGTTCATTTTTTGTTCATAGTTTTTGCCCACCGGTAAGTTTGCTCATCATAAGGAAGATACCTTTGAATGCAGTCTACATTACACAACTGTGCAATATTGACGTAACAAAGTTGTTGATTAATATTCATGCAACTGAAATGTTGATTAGTAAAAGTTTGTAGAACCTGCCTATGCGAATTTATCTGCTGTCAGGCGAAAACTTTTCATATGCGAGATTTTTTTTTTCCTCTCACTAGTGGCAGGCAAAAAAGGGAATAATAATAAACATCTCCTTCTTCCTTTCTCCACCACGGCATATTACAAAATCAGTTAAAGCTGAAATGGGAGGCTCATCCTAATACCCGCAGCATCTCAAAACTATGGGACCAGAGTTTCATTGAAGCCCAGTATCAGAATGGTTTGATTCATTCAAGTCGACAATCTCTGGGATTTTGAAATCAAACTCAAATTTTCCTGCTTCTGCTCCAGACCTTATCCATGACGGTCAGCATTCGCAGTTATTCTTTTATTTTTTGTAATTGCTGTTCTTTACAGTTTTCGATAGAATCCTTATCTTGTAAAAATGGCTAACTGGATCCAAGGAAATCAAGGAGCCAAGGTGAGGACGGGAGCTCATCCTGTCAACCTGGGTACTTGAGAGACCGCCTACTGCCAATTACCTCCCAAAGACCCGTTAGATCACACAGGGTCGGCCTCCTCCGGGTTCCGTCCACCAGCCAATGCCATCTGGCTACCACCCGGGGGAGGGCCTTCTCTGTGGCAGCTCCGGCCCTTTGGAATGAACTCCCCGCAGAGATTCGGACCCTCACCTCTCTCCAGGCCTTCTGAAAAGCTGTCAAAACCTGGCTGTGCCGGCAGGCCTGGGGTTGATGAGTTCCCCTCCCCTCTCGACCTGTGTGGCTGTGTGATTCTTGGTTATTTTAATCACTTGTATTGTGTTCTATGTTCCCTTTCCCCCTTTGAGTTGTTCGCTGCCCTGAGTCCCTCCTGGAAAAGGGCGGCATACAAATAAAATAAATCTAAATCTGTCATGTAGCACTTGGGTTTCGAACCTGGGCTGCCGACTTTCAAACCGACAAGCCCAGCGTCTTAATGGCTCATCCACTGTGCCACCCCCCATAATATTGTGCTAATACAAGAGTGGGGAAGCTGACTTGTTCCAACAGCAAAATGATCCCTATTCGTGGCTACTGCTTGCTATGCCAATTCTGATATTCCCTTGCATTTCTTTCCTCATTTGGATTTTTTTTTTAATTTCATTGGCTGCCTGGAAATGAGAAAGGGAAGCATTTAGCCTTCAAAATATACACCTGAGCTCCCAGTACTGTATAACAGGTGAACACAGAGCTATATAAAACCAGCTCCATTTTCAGAATGATAAGTAGCCTGGGAATGTTTCTGCATGCTGCAGAGTAAGAAAAAGGCAAGAAAACAACAGCATATGTCTTGGGGGTAAGAGAATCTCTGTGCAGGTTGATGAAAATCTGTGGAAGGAAACAGCCAGAGCTGTACATAATGGGACTCTGCTTCTGGGGATGGCTGGGCTTATCTAGGTGACAAATTGATGAGAAGAGACTAGGGAAAAAGGTTGATTTAACACAATGATTCGAAATTTGGGTTGTGCAGATGTTGCCTACAGACCTACCAAGATAAATTCAGGAGCCATCTCTCTGTGGTGGTAGATTAATAGCAATAATGTTAAAAAGTGTGCTGAAATTCTTGGTGCAGAAAAATCCTTATGGCAGATGGCTGGGAAAAACAAAATCTAAGAACTTTAGTACTGACTGGGAAAAGCTGAGGTATATAAAGGAGAAACTATTCCAAATATAACTAGTTTCTAATCTTAGCTGTATTGTTTAAAAGAAAGATGGAAAGAAAATGAGATGGGCTTATATAGAATACCAACAGAAGGGAATATCTTTAGCTCGGAGTTGAATTATGGAGTCCTTGGTTCTCTCTGGTCTTGGTTGTTCTCTCGCAGATGTTTCATTACCCAACTAGGTAACATCAATGAAATATCTTCAAGTAAACAACCAAGCTTAGGAAACTCCAAGGACTCCATGTATACAGAATTATAAATTAAATGTATAGCCAAGTGACTAAAAGAAACATGAAAAATTCCTCCAGTGCTGGCCTACAGTTCCCATTATCCCCATCTTTGGGAATATTGACTGGAGTTAATTAGACCTGCTGGAAGCCAATACTACTAAAACCCTAAATCCTAGAATAAGAATTTTTTGGGGGGACATAGATCAAGTTTTCAATAGAAGAAACTAAGTCATGGGTCAAGCACTGGCTTCCAAGAAGAAAAAAATGATGACTTGTTAAGAAAGGCAGTGTTGTGGCCTGCCAGTGGCCAGCAGAGCTGGCAGCAGATTTGGACAGTGAGGAGGTTGGGGAGGAACATGGGCCAGTCCTGGAGTGTGGGGAAGGCTCTGACGAGGGCTCTGTGTCGGAGGCAGAGAGGGGGCCAGAGCCATATGCTAGTTATCAGCTGCCTTCAGAGTCAGACATCAGTGAGGCAGACAAGCAACTGGAGCCTGTTCCCAGTGTGCACATGCGCAGAGTTCCCAGATGAAGGGAACAGCTAAAGAACCGAGGTCGACTTGGGAGTAAGGCCACAGGTGGATGATGAATGGCCCCTCCCAGAGGAAATAAAAGAGGAACAAAAGAGGAGTGGAGTTTGCAGGAGACAATTACTTCACTTAATTGGTTCGTGACTCTTTGAGACTCCTTGCCAAGTTTTGCAGATATCGGCCTGGCAACTCTCCAAGCCAGATAAGGTCTGTGACTGTAAATCCTCCCTTGAAAGACTTTGTTGGATTTGAATGAGAAGAATTCACAGTAAATTAATAAAAGGGGGTTTTGTCGCGACAAGGAATTTGCTTCATGCTCTTGGGAAACCTAGGTCAGAACAGGCAACAATGAGGAAAAAGATGAATATTTTGTTCTGGAAACTAGTCTCCTCCTTGAATTTTAAAGTATAACAAAGTCAATACAGGTTATCCTGTAAATCCACAAAATAAGACAAACTTTATTTAGTGACTGCTTGCAGTTATAATGATGATGAAAAAGTAATTTTACAACCAATGTTCACATTCATGACCTTCACTGGTCGGTAAAGCCAAGGAAACCTAAAGTAGGATTATAAGCACAGTTGCCATTTTACTTAGCATTGGTTTCACTTAATGACCAACTTACCAATTGTGGTCAATGAAGGAGGGCTACTTGTAAAGGCTCAATCAATTCGCAACATCTACCGACTAAAAAATAGTTTACTCAACTGCAAATTATCACAAATTCTAATGGATGTTAAAAATGTGCTCTTACTATAATAGATAACACATAAATGTCATTTAGTCCATGAATTCTGATTTAAAACAGGTCATAATTTGAATTCATGCAGTAAAAGAACCCAACCGTTTAAACCAGAAGCTCCAAAAGAAGTGATCTGCTTGATAGACCCAACAATCATCTCATTCTGCTTTTTCAATGTTGAAGAACTACTCCTAAATGTCTTCACGGAAGTCCTCAAATGCGGCCTGTTTTATTCAGTTCCGTTGAACAAAATTCTGGACATCTTTCACATACAGTAGAACAGCCAGCAGTTTTCTGAAAGCTGGATATTCTATTCAATGACCTGTTTGGGATATAGCTGCTAGTTTCCCAAAATTGCTCTAATACTGTCCGGCTCAAAAGCAACTCCTTATTCACCAAAACTTTTCCTTCAGTGTCTCTTGATTGGATTTGTTGATTGGATTTATTCCTTATGCTCCCTACTGCTACGCCATGGCTCAGCTAGCACCTTAGTGCAGAGGAGAATCTTCTGAAGGAACACATACCAAAAAAAGATCTCCCACACTAAAGTAGGAACTCCCTTTTTATTATCAGTGTTTCCAGGAGGAATGGTGTTGTTGATACTCTTTCAACACAAGGAACTTAGGCTCTTTCCTTTTGGAGGATATTTCCAGGAGGACACAAGAAGTGTCAACGTAAGACCCTGCTATTGTGTAGTTATTTCTGTCCTGTACAGTGGTGGGATTCAAATAATTTAACAACCGGTTCTCTGCCCTAATGAACGGCTGTGTGGGCGTGGCTTAGTGGTCATGTGAATGGGTGGCCGTGGCCAACTCAATGTCACTCATGTCAATGGGTGCTTCGCCTTAGTAGTTACAATGTAATAAGGGTTAACGGGAGAGGCAGTTTCTGTAAGCAGGGCAATAAAGATTAGGCTAGAAACAAAACCAGAATGTTTCCTTCCTGCCTTCCTTACAGGATTAGCCCTGTAAAGTGGGAAAAAACAAAAGGAGGTTTCTTCCAACAATCAGTTCTCTGAACTACTTAGAAAGTTACCAACCGGTTCTCCCGAATAGGTGCGAACTGGCTGAATCCCACCACTGGTCCTGTAGAAAATTATCTACTGTTTTCTACTCTTTCATATTTCCTTTAATGTTTCAAGCATATAATACTAGCTCCTCCACTGTGTGCTGAAAACAAATAGAAATCTGAGGACTACGAGGAATTTCCTAGTTCAAATCTCCCTTCGGTCATAAATTACCTCGCAAGTACAGTATCCCTTCAATGTTTGCTTATGGGGACACTATTAGTGTAACGTTTTGCCCAGAGTGCTTTGGGCAATAAATCATCATTACCATGTCAGGATTTTCTCCTCACTTCATCTTTCCTTGGTCTACCTAGGAGGAAGGGTGTCACTACTTATTTTCATCACTTCCCATTTATTAGGACAGATTACATGCACTAGCTTGAAGAGCAAGAGACATTCATTTAGAATATGAGCCTTATCAGAATTCTAGGGCAGTTGTGAGATTGTAAAAATAATCCTTGTGTATTGAATATTTGAAATGTGAGATTATATTATCGTGATTAAATTCCTTTCACTTCTTTTAAACGATGAAATACGATACCTAGCCAGCATCTAACCCAACCTGATTCTCTGAAGATTGAAACATTGGTTTATTTCTCTCCTTTAAAAACGAGAGACTAAATGCACCATAAATGAGCATAGCACTTCAGTCCCATAAGTGGGAAGAATTCAAAAATCCACAGTCGCCCAATTCCATCTTCCACCAAGGAAAAAGAAAATTATACATCTCTAATATGAAATGAGTGTCTAAATGGCTACAGAAGACATTTCACTGTAGACTGATGGGAAACATACTATACCTGCATTGTCATTAGTAGAAAATCACAAACCCAACTTTTCACAACAGAGATTTGTACAAAACTGGCTAAATATCACAAGGGGCAGATTGTGGCGCTGCTGCAATCTTATCACCCCTTACTATTTATAATGCAGCAACAACAAAACTAAGATAGCAATAGCAATAGCAGTTAGACTTATATACCGCTTCATGGGGCTTTCAGCCCTCTCTAAGCGGTTTACAGAGTCAGCATATCGCCCCCAACAATCCGGGTCCTCATTTCACCCACCTCGGAAGGATGGAAGGCTGAGTCAACCTTGAGCCGGTGAGATTAGAACCGCTGAACTGCAGATAACAGTCAGCTGAAGTGGCCTGCAGTACTGCACCCTAACCACTGCGCCACCTCGGCTCATAAAATGTGGGTCAGGTCTTTTCTCCAAAGCTCCTGAGGGAAGGACAAGAAGTAACAGATGGAAACTTATCAAAGAAAGAACCAACAAAGGAGAAATTTCCTGTCAGTGAGAACAACTAATTAGTAAAACAGCTTACCTCCAAAGTTACGAGTGCTTTGGAGGTAAGCTGTTTTTTTTAAAGAATGGAGCACTTTAAAGAAGAGATTGGGCAGCCACTTATCCAGAAGGGTATAGGGACCCCCCCCCCCGCTGAGTCAACCTTGAGCTGGTGAGATTAGAACCGCTGAACTGCAGATAATAGTCAGCTGAAGTGGCCTTCAGTACTGCACCCTAATCACTGCGCCACCTCGGCTCTAAGAGTCGAATTAAATATGATGGAATTAATACAATTCATAAATGTATAGCTATCATACAAACGAAAATAGTAGGCATGAGAACACTCATCTTGGCTTGGGAACTGGTGGAGAAACTGCTCTACACTGAGGTTTGTACACTAGTTGTTTGCAAAGAAAGAAAACTTGCATTCACATTAAAAGTTCTGTTCTTTCAGTACAAATAGCAGGTGCAAAATCACAGTTCCAGAGAATGAAACCAGGACTGGAGCCATTTTCCTCATCCAGGTTCCTCATCCAGATTGTCCTCCATCCCAATATGTATTTTTTTAAAACATTCAAGCAGGTTTTTTTTTTTAAATAGCATCATTCTGTTTCGTCCCTGAGGAAGAAAAGGCTTTTCAACAGCAAAACAAAAACAGATATACTTCAGTTGCAAAATGAGGTGCTATTATATGTCCCATCTTTGTTGTTATTTTTTTTCCCAATTAACCAGAAACAAAAGCCAATCTTTAATCTTCCATTATAAGGAGAACTTCCAATTCCGCCATAATTTTAGACCCTTTCCCCCCCCCTGTATTCTTTCCAACTCCATATTCTTCTCTGAGTGGGAAGGAGGAGGGAGTAACTGGAACTGTAACCACAATGAAAATATAATTGCACTACATCTGAACAAAGAAAAACAAATTTCCGACATCTTTTTAAGAAGTTCTTTGTTTGGCAGCGCTTTTCATCATATGCTGCAGACATTCTCGAAACACTTGAAAATTGTATCAGCATTCTTTATTTCTGCTAACCAATTTGGAAAACCCTTTGGCAATTAAAAATAAACAAGAGGGAACAAGTCAGATGCAGGGAAAGAAACCCAAGGGTGTTTATAGCTGTGCCGAAATGCTTGCAAAACCTTTTTTCTCTACCCCCCAACCCCACCCTTTAAAGATTTTTTTTTCTCCACAATTTTTCAAGATGCTGATTCCCTTAGCTTTCCCACTGTGGCGGCCCAAGGCTTTTTGTCATGCTGCAGCTGTGATCTGATAAAATAAATGACACTTGGAGGGGCCCATGTCCTTAGTAACAGTTATAATAGAGTTTCTAATGTGCAATAATATTCAAATGAATATTAAAACATCACAAAGCAATAATAAAACCGCAGCTGTGCCACTATAGAAAAACCACGGATTCTAAAGGAATAGGAGGCAGCTCAGCACCGAGTTACGCATTTATACCTGAGGGGCAGCCAAGGTTATCTCTCAAGCTGATGGGAAATAAGGCATATGGAATTCTGCTCACAAGGAGCCAAAGGATGATTCCCAGAGGAGCCAAGGGGAGTCCAACAAAAGAATATTCTCCAGCCTCTTGTTGACTTCCCTGTTCCATCTTTCCATCTCATTCTAAAGCTAGAGCTTTACGAATTCATACTTAGGATTAAATTACCCGAAACAAATGTGCAGTTGCTCCCCACAGCAACCACTGTGCTTAAACTCTCCAACTGCTTTTTTTTGTGTGGGGGGGGGAGAGATGATGGATTTTGGAAGCGAGCATGCTAGCAAATGGCTAGGAACATCTAGCAGCATCTGGCCAGTGATGGCTACTATTGGAAGGTAAGCTGGGTTGACTCCAGTTTGACTTTTAGGGAAGCCCATTTAGCTTTTGGCTTGATTGGGAAGTTGAAAAGCATCCAGGAAGATACAAAGGGAAATCACCTTATAATTTTGCTTTGTTTGTGTCCAAAGCTTGATTTAAGGGATTTATTTTAGCCAGTAGCATAAAATTTTGAATTGAATTGAATTTATTATATTCCTATGCCGCCCTTTTCCCAGAAGGGACTCAGGGGGGCTCACAACCAAAGTTGGGGGGGGGGAATAGGGGATACAAATAGGGGGAAAGAAGACATAGACGAACAATACCACAATTTTTTAAAAACAACTCAAGAGGCACATCATTCGAGCGGGGACAGGAACTCAACAGCCCCAGGACTGTTGGTACAGCCAGGTTTTAAGGGCTTTGCGGAAAGCCTGGAGGGTGGTGAGGGTCCGAATCTCCATGGGGAGCTCATTCCAGAGGGCCAGAGCAGCCACAGAGAAGGCTCTCCTCTGGGTGGTCGCCAGTCGGCATTGGCCAGTGGATGGAATTCGGAGGAGGCCTAATCTGTGGGATCTAATCGGTCTATTGGAGGTAAGGCATGTTTTCCCTTTGAAGATACACATGCATCTTCAAATCTTTTCCTACCAGTTCCATTATGAGAGCGCGCTTCGTCCGTGCAGCACTCAAAACTGCCCTCGGTGTCAGTGCTGATGAGTTGAGCTGTTTTTTAGCTCAGCTGAGGCACAGCAATCTGCTCTGCCATGCGAATCAGCAGAGGTTAAAAAAAAAAAAACCAAGGGAATATAGGACAGGGAACGGCTGAGGTAGGAGGGCGGGGCCAGCCACAGGTGGTATTTGCCGGTTCTCTGAACTACTCAAAAGTTCCGCTACCGATACGTCAGAACTGGTCTAAACTGGCTGAATACCACCTCTGAATATCTTCCTCATGCCATCAGTCCCTCATAGTTTGAGGTGATACAACCCATATGTCTTCCTTCTGCTGGTTGTATAAACTAGTTGTTGCGTTCAAGTAAAGGTGAAGCCAGGTCAAATTAAGATGGTAGCTAAGAACTTAATTAGCAGGTGCATAGGGAGGATGAAATGAAGAATATACGATCAAGTCTGTTCGGAATTCAGAGGACCTTCTGTTTCCCAATCACATAGGCTTTTAATACCTTCCTTCATAGATGAAGAGGCTAGTGATTAATAAATGATTACTCTTACTTATTATAATAGAAGAAAAGCGCTGAATGCATTTCTTCTATGTAATAAACTCACTCATCATTAAAAAAAAATCAATGAGAAGCTATTAGCTCCATCATTTATTTCTGTTCCCCTTTAATGTTGTGAATAGTCAAGGGACATATTCACACGAGGGACTAAACCACACTGAGATTAGCTCAAGCAAGTTACTCTGGACTGAACACATTCACATTTTTCTCATTTTTGTTCACTGTGGGACACAGATCTAGCCCACACCTTTCTCCTTCACTTATCATTTGGAGAGGGCGAGTCACCCCCCAAAAATTATTAGCATTCTTATAATACCAACTGGAGCAAGATCCAGCGCTGCAACATTTTCTGCTGTTCTCTCAGGCCGACAACTTAAATGAAGATATCAGGATACAAACGAGGGTGGATGTGAGATGGGGTACTTTCACTGTGTTACAGCCTATCTTCCAAACTAGAGATTGTAGAGGAAACTCCAACCAAATTACTTACAGTCACTGATGCCAGAAAATCCGTGTTTTTAAGGCAAATTGCCCAGGGCGTTCAGTAGAATAAGTAGCAGAGCTGGCTTTCTGCGTTTTCAAATAAATCAATTAGTAGATATTAATCTCTAAACCAAGCACCTTTCTTACAGCAGTTAAACCAAGAATCTAAACTTACCTAACTGAATTGCCATTTGCAGTCTTGCACCTCACATACCAGAAACACAGTCGTAAAAACAGACCCATTGCTATGTTGGTTATTTAATAGATTAACAGAGTTGGAAGGGATCTTGGGGGGTGGGGTCCCTATACCATTCTGGATAAGTGGCTGCCCAATCTCTTCTTTAAAGTGCTCCATTCTTAAAAAAACAGCTTACCTCCAAAGCACTCATAACTTTGGAGGTAAGCTGTTTTACTAATTAATTGTTCTCACTGACAGGAAATTTCTCCTTTGTTGGTTCTTTCTTTGATAAGTTTCCATCTGTTACTTCTTGTTCTTCCCTCAGGAGTTTTGGAGAAAAGACCTGACCCACACTTTATGAGCTGAGGTGGCGCAGTGATTAGGGTGCAGTACTGCAGGCCACTTCAGCTGACTGTTATCTGCAGTTCAGCGGTTCAAATCTCACCGGCTCAAGGTTGACTCAGCCTTCCATGCTTCCGAGGTGGGTGAAATGAGGACCCAGACTGTGGGGGCGATGTGCTGGCTCTGAAAACCGCTTAGAGAGGGCTGAAAGCCCTATGAAGCGGTATATAAGTCTAACTGCTATTGCTATTCTCTGTGACACATGGGGATGAATTCATTTTGTCTTTTTAATACGTCATTCTGAGAGCTTGCTGTGATGAACAGTAATGTCCTTATTTATAAATCCTCTTGGCCAGCAGAATTTACATTACAGTAGAATGCATCCTAACACATTCTATCGTTTATTTCTACCCATAGCAATATTTTCTTCTGCAATCTATGAGACAAAAACTATACAAGTGCTATCCACAGGATGAGGTGATGGTGAGAGACTATTTTCAAAGATTTTTTTTCATGAGAAAATTCAACCATTGCTCTCTCCCCATCCTCACACTCATAAATCTGGATTAATGATAAAAATCTAGTAACATGACTATACATCAGAGAAAAAAAGACTGTCAAATATTTTATGAGTGTATCCTATTCTTCCAGTTTTGGGGAACCAAGCATTTGTGCAAAAAAGAAGCCATCTTAAAGAGAAAATACAATACAATAGCAGAGTTGGAAGGGAGGTCTTCTTGGAGGTCTTCTAGTCCAACTCTCTGCCTAGGCAGGAAACCCTACACCGTTTCAGACAAATGGCTATCCACATCTTCTTAAAGACTTCCAGTGTTGGGGCATTCACAACTTCTGGAGGCAAGTTGTTCCACTGATTAATTGTTCTAACTGTCAGGAAATTTCTCCTCAGTTCTAAGTTGCTTCTCTCCTTGATTAGTTTCCATATTATTTTTCTGGGGTTATTGAAAGCTATGTTATTTTGCTATGCTATGAAAGCTATGTTATAAAATCTTTCAATTAGAGGGAAGTAGAAGTCAAAAAAAGAAGTACAAAGAGGGAGGTTCCTCACTTGCCATGTTTTCTCCTTATGCCTTATAAAAAGTGGGATTGATTTGTCTAAATTTAACTTTTCCAGCAGAGTCAGGCAGAAGATGGCAGAAGAAGAGATTCTGAAGAATAAGACAATAGTGCTATGAATACTATGTGTCCTGATCTGAACCTCTAAGCTAGACATTGGCACCAGAGAGAAAGTTTTCCCATTCAGTGTCATTGAAAGTTTCAACTGCCAATCTGATTAACTTCATCATAAGGAGGTACATCTGGTCTTCTACTTTAAACCAGAAAATATCTCATTCTGGGTTCTGATTCCATACATTTACTTCTTTGTCTCAGAATGCAGAGAGTCCCAGTTTGTTCCGTCTCTTGCTAGCCTTGAGATTGATGTCCTTAGAGTGAGAGTAACACATAGAAATCCTTGCATGTTAATGTTGTCAAGAGATATAATGCAATCTTTTAATTCAGGCAACTTGGGTTCCATTTCCCCATTCTGCCCCAAAACCTATAGCAGCTTATTCTCTGTGCTTCAGCGTCTGTGTTTCAGTGTATCAAAATTAGCAGAATGTGGCGTATGTTCCAGCAATAGCAAGGCAAAGTGATAAATTGCTCTCACTTGCTTCTTGCTCCTGTGCTTTGGTGGGATGGAAGACAGTGGAATAGTGTTGCATACATTAGGACTAGACAAGAGACAATGGAGGTGCATGGAAGTTGCCAGGCCATTCTGGAGATAGTGTAAATAACTAATGAACTCAGTCTAATCTACCCACAGGATAAAATAAGATAACACATACACTTCGGCCTTCGCTTCTGGAAGAAAACAGGATGCATCGATAAAAAAATAAATAGAAAAGGAGGGAAATGTGGCATCTCTGTAGACTCTATACAAGTATCTTTCATGAATGTTCTTAAAATGTGTTTTCAGAACCAGACAATCTCTTATAGATATCACCTCTTAGAGAAGAGAGATCTTTTCAGTAGCAACCCAATTCCACACCCGTTAACCCCGGTTAACCCCAGCGCGCCGACAAAAGCGCACCTTCAACGAACAAGTAGTAACAACCGAATAACCCTAACCCTAACCCTAACCCTAACCCTAACCCTAAACAAAACCCTGAACCTAACCCTTACCTTAACTGAAATCGTGGTTTTGTGGGCGCGGTTTTGTCGGCGCGTTATTGTGGGCGCATGTATGACATAGCGGTTTTTGTCTCAGCAGTTTCGTCGGCGTGCTTTTGACATGCACGCATTTGTCAGGTCACTATTAACCCCAAGATGTTTGCCTTCTCTTCTCCTTATTAAACTCATGATTTCAAAATATTTTCCATTTTAATTTTGTATGATGCAAAAGCAATAATTCTACCTTAATATGCTTCCCATTCAAACATTCAGGCATTTTAGTGTTTCTGAATTCAAATCAAAATACTCTGTGGTCTTTACCTGGCTTGACTGTACACATTCCTTATCATTCATTAAAATAACAACTTATTGATAGTTTTTAAGTAATTGCGCTATGATCAGACATATAACAAAGATCAATATTACACTCTTGAAATTGGTGATATAAAATCGATCTTTTTTAAGCTCCATTTTTTTCTTTGCTACATCCCAATATTATTGAAATTGCATTGTGAGGGTTTAAAAGATAAGCTTGTTTGTATACTAAGGGCTTTTCATTGCTCCACTTGTATATTGCCTCTAGCACTCATTGAAAAAAGAAGGAATCAAACATTAAAAAAAAATAAACCCACAAAACCTCACACTTTGTAATTTCATTACAATTTCATCCATTATTTGGATAAAAATAATATCTCCATCTAATAAAGCAACAGAAATGGGGATGAAATTCAGTCGGTTGTGTCGTTCTCCATTTCCACTTCATATTATATTTCAGTTTATAGTCTTATTGTCAGCAAAATATTTTTTTAGCTACTTAATTAACTACTTTACTTAATTAACAAATTGCTTAATTCTGGGGTGACTTGGAAGAAAAAAAAGTGACAAATGTTTTTTGTCCAGTAGCTAAGTTTGTGCATTTAGATACTAGAAGTTAAATAATAGAAATTAAACCCCACTTGTGTCTTTTCTGAGTAATTAAAAGTAATCAGAAATGGATCGGTTGATGTTAGAGAGAGGCTGATCAAGAGAGGGGAGGAATCAAGCAAGAAATCAGTCATTATGTAGGCATAAGATAGCAAAGTCTAACCCTCTTGAATGCCATTATATGCCATTATCTAGTCTGGCACAGGTGCAGACTGGGAAGATTCCTGTGAAATTAGGTATGAGCAATAAAGTGGCTAATTCTTCCTATCTCCAACCGGTTGTTTGTTTCTGACAAGTCAAATCCAGGTTGCAGAGGGATAGCTTGATAAAATGGTTGCACTGATTATAACTACAATCCTTTGCATATTTACTTGAGAATAAAATATTCAATGAACACAAGGCCCCTTGTTACTGAATAAGCATGTATCAAATACGAAAGCTGTATTTTTAAATCGCTTTTGAGGCCATCTTAGTCTGTTTATATTGGATCTCCAATATAACATTTTTTTTCAGTCTTATCTGTACATGTTTTCTCAGAAATAAATTCCAGAAAAGTAACGAGACTTAATATAAAGTAAAAAGCATATATGATTTTAGATTGGATATAGCACGTGATCATCTTTTTGAACTTTTGAGTCTTCTATTAATTCTTGACAGCAATAGTACTGGAACCGGTCTGGGAAGTAGATGCCATTTCCAAAATTAATTATACAACCCATATAGAATACAGCCACTTTTGTTCTAAACCTTGCACTCAAAGGCAGCCAGCTGCTGGCAAACCCCTATGTCCATCATTAACTGCATCTCAATACGCAAAGCCTACTAGGAATACATTAGGAAAGTTTGCCAAGTTAAAGTTTTGCTGATGCTTGTCCTTGATTTTTTTAAAAAAAGGCTCTTAGCTTTATAGCTTCAAAGAGTAAAGTTGAGAGAGGGGGGGGGAGAGGGAGAGAGAGAGAGAGAGAGAGTTAAGAGAGAAAAACACCTGAAAGCAAGTTCCAGAATGAACATTGCAATCAGTCAAGATTGCAAGACTTTGTGAAACAACCTTTCAGAAGAAGTTTATCAATGGTCATCTTCTTAACCACTAAGAAATAAATGAAAGGGCCATTTATTGTGTAGAACGCCAGGCAGGAGGGCCAGATCAAGTTAGTTTTCAGGATTAACTTTTGAAGCACTGACGGATCTGGCTTGATTATTGCCTTGTAATTTCTTTTTAAAGGGTATGGTTTTTGCCATATTTCTATAATGTTCTTTAAAAAAAAAAAACTAGAACTCCCTAGTTGTCTTAATTTAATTACTGGAATGATCTCAGGCACATATTGATAAACAATATGTGAATCATAAAATGATCATAAGAATAAATCAATATTTATTTATTTATTTATTTATTTATTTATTTATTTATTTATTTATTTATTTATAAATAAATAAATAAATAAATAAATAAATAAATAAATAAATAAAATTTATAGGCCGCCCAATCCCGAAGGACTCCGGATTCCGTACCTCCAAGGATCCAGAAAAAACTGCAGAGATGTTTGCAACAGCTTTTCCATTTGTTTTGATTTTAAATATCTCAAACGATGGCTTTTTTTTAACTATAGCAATGCTCCAGGCAGATAAAGCAATCATCGCTTCTCACAATCCTGAATATCTATGAAAATTAGCAAGATATGAAAATTTGGAATGAGACTAACTTGGGAGAGGGAAAGGAGAAGAGGTCTTAGAAGGAACCAGGAATAATCTGCAGACCTGCAAATTAAACAAACTGAAATATAGTAGTGATGTTAGGTAAAGGTTCCCCTTGAATATATGTGCTAGTCGTTCGGGACTCTAGGGGGCAGTGCTCATCTCTGTTTCAAAGCTGAAGAGCCAGTGCTGTCCGAAGACGTCTCCGTGGTCATGTGGTGACTAAACACCAAAGGTGCATGGAACGCTGTTACCTTCCCACCAAAGGTGATCCCTATTTTTCTACTCACATTTTTTACATGCTTTCGAACTGCTAGGTTGGCAGAAACTGGGACAAGTAATGGTAGCTCACTCTGTTATGTGGCACTAGGGATTCGAATCGCCGAACTGTCGACCTTTCAATTGACAAGCTCAGCATCTTAGCCACTGAGTCACCACGTGTACCATGTTAAGGTACACCCAAAACTCTCACAAGTCTTGCTGGGAGGAAGAAAGAAGAAAATAATATTGGCTTCACAGTCTTGAAAATGTAGTGTCTTACGACAAAATAAAGAGGTAAAAGGGATGAGGATCAAGAAAGAAGAATATAAATTACAAGCATTCGCAGATGATTTGGTGTTTATTATGGAAGATAAAATAGAAACAGGGCCAAAACTAGTTGGAATAATAGAAGAATATGGAGAAGTAGCAGGCTTGAAGATTAATACAGATAAAACAAAAATTCTGGTGAAAAATATGACAGAAAAACAGAAAAGAGAGTTGATGGGGAAACTGGACATACAGGTGGTGAAAAAAGTGAAATATTTGGGTATTCAATTGACATCAAGGTGTATAACACTAAAGGAGGATAACTATTATAAGGTGAGAAAACAAATAGAAATAGATTTGGAAAGATGGAAAAAACTACAATTATCACTGATGGGAAGAACAGCAGTAGTAAAGATGAATATACTACCAAGATTGCTATACTTATTCCAAACAATACCGATAAAATTAGAGAAAAAATACTTTGAAAGTATGAATAAAATAGTGGGAAAATACATATGGTGGGGGGGGAGCAAGAATTAATATAAAAATGTTGCAAAATGCAAGAGTTTGAGGTGGATTTGGATTACCAAACTGGGAATTGTATTATCAAGCAGCGGGATTAGCTTGGATGAAAGAATGGATCTTTCTGAGTAATACAAGATTATTGACATTGGAAGGTCATGCTTTGCAACTAGGTTGCCATGCTTTTTTGTGGTATGGTAAAAGTAAGGCACATGGCTATTTTCAAACACATTATGTAAGGAATGGATTGTTAACAATATGGAAAAGAGTCAAAAGAAAACACTATTTAGAAATATCAACAATGGAAGCATTGACACATCCAAATATTAATAATATGAAAAATGTCATTAAATACAAAGATATCTTAACAGAAAGGAGGGAACTAAAACAAAAACAAGAATTAGAAAAACAAGGGATTGATATAGGATGGTTTTCACAATTGCAAATACAATCAAGATATGAAAAAGATAAAAGGGAATACAGTTTTAGGAAGTTCGGAGTTGGATAAGATACTTATGGGAACGGAAGAAAGAATAATTAAGAGACTATATAGCTGCCTATTAAGAACTAGGTTAGAAGATACAATGGTAACTTGGGCAAAGAATTTTGGTCACACGATTGAGTTAGAAAAGTGGCAACAACTATGGGAAAGGAACTATAAATTAACCATGTCAACAGCTTACAAAGAAAACTTATACAAAATGTTTTATAGATGGCACATGTCACCAGAAAAATTAGCAAAGATGTTTAAAGACAAATCAGCGAAATGTTGGAAGTGTCAACAAGCAACAGGTTCCTATTATCATATGTGGTGGACATGTGCAGAAGCAAGGGAATATTGGACTAAGGTAAAAGTATGGTTAAAGAAAATGCTACAACAAGAAATAGAATTTAGACCAGAGATATTTTTACTAGGTATTGTCCCAGATAAACTCAAGAAAGAGGATACTTATTTGATTATACATGTAACTAAAGCAGCAAGAATTGTATTTGCCCAAAATTGGAAATTAAATAAGCTACCAAGAGATGAAGAGATAATAAAAAAAGATATTAGATTGTGCAGAGATGAATAGGTTGACAATGAAAATAAAGGATAAAGAGGAATCAGTACTTCAAGACATTGGGAAGATTTTATGATTGGCTAGAGAAAGGATACTAGAAAAGAAAGTAGGGAGAAGATATAGAAGCCAAACAATGCACTGTTAAATGGAAAGGGGGGGGGTATAAGAAGGGGAAAAGAGAAAAGAAAATATTAAATATATAAGTATATATCCCAGAGCAAGACATAAAGAGGGGGGGATATAGTTAGGATAGATTAATGAAGGTAAGGGAATAAGAAATGATATCAAATTATATTTGGGTTTGCAGAAATACCATCCCAAGGAAACATAAACTGAGACCTGAAAGAGACACCTACAATAATAGAAAAGAAAGAGAGAGAGGAGGAGGAGAGAATGAAAGGAAGATGGGGGAAAGAAGAAAGGGGTAAGGAGAGGAGGATAAAGATGAGAAGGAGAGAAGGAGAGAGGATAGGAAGGGGAAGAGGAAGACTAGGATTAGGAGAAAGGGAAGGGAAGAAGGAAGGGAAGGAGAGGAGGAAGGAAGGAAAAAAGGAGAGAAGGGAGGGAGGGAGAAAAGAAAGGGAAAATAAGGTGGTGTTACAACAGGAGGAAGGGATGGTGAACAAACAACCCAAACTGTATATTATAACCTATTAAATGAAATAACAAATGTATAAGAATGATAAATGTAAAAAAGAATAACAATGATGTGAATGTACACTTAAAATGGTATGTAAGAGAATTAAAAATTATGTGTGTGTGTGTGTGTGTGTGTGTATATTTAGTGTCACAACCCCTGGTATGCCCAAATATGGGAGGAGGCATACTGCTTCCTTTCTCTGTCTATCGGCTCGTCACAAGAGACCATCCAGACAGAAAGCCAATATTTTTACTGTTGCCTTTGTTACATTTGTGTTGTATTTGAGCTGATAAATAAATAAAGGGAGACTAGTATAGATCTATTTCAAGCTATTTAGCTCTCATCAGCTAGCCATACCCTTACTGGGATTTGAACCTGTGCTGTATTACATATTAAGCAGTTGTGTTAACCACTAAGCCACAAGGTTCTCCTCCTTTATCAGCTGAGCCAGGGAAATAGGTACGTATTTAGTGTCACAACCCCTGGTATGCCCAAATATGGGAGGAGGCATACTGCTTCCTTTCTCTGTCTATCGGCTCGTCACAAGAGACCATCCAGACAGAAAGCCAATATTTTTACTGTTTTGTATATATAATACTAATTTGTATATTTAATTTTAGATTTGTTTTATCATAACCATCAAGGTTGTAGCCTTCATAGCCATCAATTCTGAAAGTGAAAATTCAAAAGTCCAAATGTAGAAGAAAATAAAAACTTTGAAGTCCTTTTAAGACAATCAGCAGAAAACAATACAATGAAACTAGAATATGCTTCTTACAAAGAAAAGTTCAATATTAACAAATTATGGTGGAAAAAACCCTCAACTTTTTATAAACTCTGTTTAGAAAGAATTTACAGATTGTAAGCATCAACTTTAACTAGAGAGATATAAAGATTTTTTTTTAACATATCACGGTTTTCATACAGCGTACACAAAGTATTCAAAATAAGTTGTTTAAACAATCCAGTTGTTTTTATTTCACCTATCCACCATTCAATACTTCCTCCCCTTTATTAAAAAAAAAAAGTTGAAAACTCTTCCCCATTTTCTATTTGAAATAAAAATGCAACACCTGCAGAAAAATTAGATGAAATTTTCCTATTATTCTGTATCGTGATAACTCCACTCAATTTCTCTCCCACTTCCCTCCCACTGGCAAGATTCTCTAGAAATGAGTTTGCAAGATCAAGGCTGTTTTTTTTAAAAAAAAAGCTGTGCTGAGCAGTTCTGTTTTCTTCTCAGGCAGGGAACAAAGGAAAGATTCACTGTCCCTCCCTCTTCTTTACTGCTGCCACTGAGTTTAAGATAAATGAGTGGGAAATGAATGGAATCTGGAACACCGTGAGCTTCACTATAAATGGTCAGAATAAGTTTGGGAAATACTGTAATTCTGAGGTTTCAGACTTCTCTAAGTGTTGTGGGATTCATAGGACTCTTAAAAAATCACGCCCATTCTCTCATTCCTTTCTTTGAAAGTAGATGAGAAATCAACCTCTCTCTCTCTCTCTCTCTCTCTCTCTCTCTCTCTCTCTCTCTCTCTCCTCCCTCCCTCCCTCCCTCCCTCCCTCCCTCCTCTCTCTGTGTATATGTGTACTGAAGTAAATGGCAATAACAAGAGATTTTATAAGTGGATTTAAAGACCTCAGTTTTTTTTTAATTAAAAAAACCCACAAAGAGATCTTCCATTGATTAGGAGTTTTAGACTGATTATAGCAGGGGTGGGTTCCTGCCGGTTCTAACCGGTTCGGTAGAAGAGGTTCCACAAATCTACCGAACCAGTTAGAACCTGTTCCACACGGAGCGCCTGCCCCACCCCCTCACTCGCTTCACCCGCCTGTTCCATTGCAGTTCGCAGGTGGTAGCTTGCGCGGCGCGGCCAACCTGCTAGGACCTCCCTGAACTTACCTAGGAGGCATGGATGCCAGCATAGTACGGGGGCATTCCAGGGCATCCCACCCCACCACTGGTTCCCCGCCTCCCTTCCCGGTGAAGTTTTCCAAGGTGTGGTTTCAAAAGCAGCCTCCCAAGCCTTGTGCCCGGCTCCTGCTGAGCTCCAGGAAGGAGGAGAAGAGTGAGGGAGTGAGGAGGAAGAGCTGGCACGCACGCGGGGCCATGCCAGCTGGGCAACCGGTGCTAAGAAAGCGCCTCACAGCTTTTGAAGGGAGGAGGGGCGAAGGAAAGGGAGAATGCGGAGTCACTTTTCAGGGATGCCGAAGTGGCAGGAAACCAGCACCGCTGCCAGAGTCTAAAGCTTTCAGTGGCTTCAGACAGGTGAGGCGGGGAGCAGAGACCCAGGCGGTTTCCTTTGATCCCCTTCCAAGGGAGTAGTAGGGGTCATTTTTGCATTCCTGCATCCTCTCGACTTCACGCTCTTCTCCGTGCTCTCCTCGGATCCTCACGACTGCAATAGACATCCAGAAGTGGTGGGGGCTGTCGGGCTGGACACCCAAGCCCCATTAGCCCCAAAAACCGCTTCTGGATGTCTATTGCAGTCGTGAGGAGAGCGTGGAGAAGAGTGCGAAGTCCAGCAGAGGCAGGAAGGTTCTCGGTACTCCAGAAAGCTGCGCAGCTCCAGGGAGGCTAAACCAAGCCGCACACCTCTCCCAGCCGCTTTCGTGGCTTCCCAGAGTGCCAAGAACCTTCCTGCCTCCGCTGGACTTCACACTCTTCTCCGCGCTCTCCTCGGGTCCTCCTCCATCGCTCGCTCGCTCTTTCGCCCGCCCGGACCACCTCGGTGCCACTCCGGCTACCTCCGTTCTGCCACGCCCACAAGTCTTAAAGCTGTCAAGTTTGAACATCCCTGGGAGTTTTTTTCTAAAGGATTAGGGATGCAAGGGTCTTGCAACTTGACAGCTTTAAGACTTGCGTGCTTCAAATGCCAGAGTTTCTGAGACAACATTTTGGTTGCTAAGCAAGAGCGTTGTTAAGTGAGTTTCACCACATTTTGCAAGTTGGCCACGCCCACCGTCACATGACCGGCAAGCCACTCCTACCCAGTCACATGACCGGCAAGCCACTCCCACAAAACAGGCCACACCTACAGAAGAGGTTCTAAAAATTTTGAAACCCACCACTGGATTATAGCCATTGCTTATTCCAATAGTTAACACTATACAGGCAGTCCTTGAATTATGACCACAGTTGAGATCAAAATTTCTATTGCTAAGTAAGGCGGCTGTTCAGTGAGTTGCATGGATTTTACAAGCTTTTGGTTGAGAAATGGCTACACTCAAACCAATCACTCAAGTTGTTAATGTGAACCATGGTTGTTAAGCAAATCCAGCTTCCCCCATTGATTTTGTTTGTCAAAACTTGGCTGGGAAGGCTGGAAATGGCAGTCACATGGCACTGTAACTATTATAATGTCTGACAGTTGCCAAGAGCCTGAATTTTATCATATGACTATGGGGATGTTACAATGGTAAAAGGAGCCGATGTGGCGCAGTGGTTAGGGTGTAGTACTGCAGGCCACTTTAACTGACTGTGATCTGCAGTTCAGCGGTTCAAATCTCACCGGCTCAAGGTCGACTCAGCCTTCCATCCTTCTGAGGTGGGTGAAATGAGGACCCAGACTGTGGGGGCGATATGCTGAGTCAATTTGCTAAAAAAATTGTAAACCGCTTAGAGAGGGCTGAAAGCGGTATATAAGTCAAATAAATAAATAAATAAATAAATAAATAAATAAATAAATAAATAAATAAATGGTCATAAATGTGAGGATCAATGATAAGTCACTTTTTTCAAGCTGTTATCATTTTGAATGTTTGCTAAACCAATAATTGTAATTCAACACTTATACAGCACGTGGCACGACATAACCGCGATGTCAAAAGCGCGCCCACAACAGCGCGCCGACAACAGCGCGCCGACAGAAGCGCGATTTAACTTAAGGTAAGGTTTAGGGTTAGGTTTAGGGTTAGGTTTAGGGTTAGGTTTAGGGTTATTTTTAGGGTTATGTTACAGCGCGCTTCTGTCGGCGTGCTGTTGTCGGCGTGCTGTTGTCGCGCGGTTTTGACGGTGCAGTTTTGTCACAGCGCTTTAGTCACACGCGCTTTAGTCTACCGCAGTTTTGTGGTGGAACCATACAGCCACTTAAGGAAGCATCCTTTCTTCTGGTGCTGTTCATCACTCTTCGCTTTTGAAATAGGAATATTTCCCCGTAAATTCCACATTCTACACAGGATGACTAAGGTGAATTGATGAACAAAAGGGTTGCATTTCTGTGGGAAACATGAAGTAAAGTTAATGGAGTCTATATCATCTGAAAGGTCTATTGAACAAGAATTGGCTATCAGTAATATATATATAGATAGATAGATAGATAGATAGATAGATAGATAGATAGATAGATAGATAGATAGATAGATAGATAGAGATAGAGATAGAGATAGAGATAGAGATAGAGATAGAGATAGAGATAGAGATATATAGATATAGATATAGATATAACTGATAGCCAATTCTTGTTCAATAGACCTTTCATATGATATAGACTCCATTATATAGACTCCATGATATAGACTCACTCTCTCACTCTCTCTCTCTCTCTCTCTCTCTCTCTCTCTCTCTAGAGAGAGAGGGGGGGGAGAGAGAGAGATATTAGCTGTTGGGAAACATGCCAAAATCATACCAAAAATGTTCGTGCATAAGTTATTTCATGTCCAAAGTTTGCAAACTACAAAATAGAAAGAGTAGGGATGGCCTAAAAATGGGTTTGCATGAGTCACCCACAATATTTTACTTCAACAATGAGGAAAAAAATGTGCTTTCTGGAATGGTTTTGCTTTGCTGGAAATGGGACCGTGCAGTTAGAAAACAGCTGATCCCTGGGTTACTGAGTTAAAAGTGATTGAAATAAGAACTGACAGGTTAAATGTCCACATATATTTTCCAGTTAATATAAATTGCCAGAAACAAGTGAATGTGAAATTGTTGGGGAAAGTGTTTTGTCTTCTCCTCAGTAAGAAATACAGAGTTTATCCTAAATCTCTTGGGTTATAAATACTTGTTATTGTTTCCCCCCCCCCTCCCTTTTCAATTCTTTTTCTGAAATCATTTGTACAGGAATAGCAAAAGCATGACAAAAATAAACATACAAATGGGTTGTTTTTAAAACACCACAATTCACCCAAGAGTTCCATCCAGATGTTAAATAACATACCGCATGATTCTGTGAGATTCCATTGGTGTGGCCAATGGGTAGCTAAGGAAACAATATCGCGGACCATAGTTTTTGTTAAAATAAGAGCTTGGTGGTTTTTGTAAAGCATTTCCTGTAAATACTGTAGATAGCATTTTCAAGCTAGATATATAGATATATATATTCTATTCCTGGGGACAAAATGAGGTGCCTTTTAGCTCAAACTCTGTGAAATGGGATTGACAAACATATTCCGCAGGACATCGAACTGATGTTCTGCATCCCTGGCTTTGTTCTACGGCATTTCCAGTGTGAATTGACAGGAGAAACTACAATTTTGTTGCTTAAGTGCACATATGAAGGTAGCTGCAGTTGAGGGGCTACAGGTGATTTGTTGTTGTTGGGTTGTTGCGGTTTTTTTGGTTCTTTATACATAGCCTTGTTCTCTGACCCACCCCTTCATACACCAAAGCACGCTGAGACAAAGATACTTCAAGGATTTATTAATACACAGACAGGACCTTGGCAGCAATCCAGCACCATCCAGGCCTGGGCAGCAATCCAGCACAGACTAGACATTGGCAGCAATCCAGCACAGACTGACCTTGGCAGCAATCCAGCCTGCCAAGCTAGCCACGATAGCTTTTCCAGCTCTAGTAAATACGTTGATTCCTGCCAAGCGTGTGGAAAGTCATTCCTTTTATAGCAATAGCAATAGCAATAGCAGTAGACTTATATACCGCTTCATAGGGCTTTCAGCCCTCTCTAAGCGGTTTACAGAGAGTCAGCATATTGCCCCCAACAATCCAGGTCCTCATTTTACCCACCTCGGAAGGATGGAAGGCTGAGTCAACCCTGAGCCGGTGAGATTTGAACCGCTGAACTGCTGATCTAGCAGTAGCCTGCAGTGCTGCATTTAACCACTGCGCCACCTCGGCTCTTATAGTCTTGAGAGGAGCCTAATTACCACCAGCTGAGTTTAATTATCTCCTCTAACTGCGTAACTGTTCTTTGCACCTATTAGCCCTCCGTTGCTGGGCATCCAGGACCAACTCCCTTGTCTCCCCCCTACTGCTCCAATGCATTACGTCAGGATCACACTCCCTTGTCTCCTCCCCACTGGTCCAAGGCTCAGGCGCCTCCTGGTGGCCAACCAGCCTCTCCGCGCCCTGCTCGGAATCGGAACCCTGTCCAGGGTCCTCCATATCTTCCAGAGCCGACTCATAGGGCCCCTCGCTGTCGGAGTCTGGTGGCAGCTCCAACGGCTCCTGCTGGGCCACAACAGCCTTGTATTTCTTCTCTACTTCCCCAGAGAGGCTTCTGCTTTTCTATTTTACTCCCAGGATGCTTGAAAATTTATTTCAAATTTCTTCTGGTTGCATTTGAGGCTGACTTTATTGTAAGAGATGGGCAACGCAATATTACTATCTGAAAAAAAGGGCCAGGCCTTGAAGTTTCTTCATTATTTGTAGCCCAAATCAGGGAATGCTGAAATAGATGGGCCCACTTTATCTGATACAGATAGTCCTTATTACAGATAGTCCTTATGCTTGCCCATCATGGTTGTAAAATGGACCAATCCTGTGATTCTTTGACCTTTTCTGGAGCGGTCATTAAACAAACCAATGCACTGTGAAGTACATAGTCACATGAGCATGACACAACACATGGTCATGTTGCCAAGCACCCAAAGGTGGACTAGGTGACCACTGGGGGAGGGGGGAGTAGGGCAGCTGTCGGACCTTGGAATCCAGTTCCTGTCAGCTTCTGCTTTGCTGTTGCTTCAGCTGCCATGAAACGGGGAGGGAGGGCATGGTATTTGGGTGGGGTTACTCGATGTGCTGGAGGAATGTTCTGGAGTTCTCTGGATAGTCAGACTACGCATGCGTGGGTGTTTCCCGCCTGGACTAACGGCACCAACATTCCATCTTCGTGATGCCTTTTGAAGTTATCTCACACCTGACACTTGAAGGACTTATGATTGGACTAAGTCTATGATGCCAGGGGGTGTGGAATGGGCTATTCTATATATCAACTGCTTTCGCGCCTAATTAATCAGACTTCGCTATGCAACCGCTCTTTAACCATTTTTAATTAGTAAAAGTACATTTGATTTTCCACGTATGGAGTCTCATGATCTTTCTTTCCTAATTATTAAATGGAGAGGTGCTGACAGTTCCATTGTAACTTCAAATGGTTGCTAAGCAACAAGTCACAAGTTGAGGACTAACTGCACTATACAAGGCAGCAACCGTTTGTGTTCTTAACAGCTTCTATGTGTGTTCATTGGAGCAGAGTGTGCTATTAGTTAAAACTCAGTGGAGCAACCTGAAGCCTAAGAGCTGCTTGTCAAAAAACCCTTTCTGTATTCCCCCCGACTCTCTCTTTAATTAAATTTGGGCCTTGTGCATGAGAAAATATTGTGACATATCTTTTCCCCTGCCAATTCTAACTTGGGCTCCCAATCATAATTTCCCCATAAACCCTCTGGTTGCAGGCGAATCTTTACATACTCCAATTAACTTATTTCCAGGTCAGTTCGGTAGCATTCAACAGATTCTTGTTAGCCACTGGTAGAGTCTTTTAAACCATCTGCTTATTACTTGAAAGGGAAACCATAAGAAAAGGCCTATGGGAAGCCAGCAGTGGTAAATTGCTGTCCTGTACAGTTGCCAATGCGGATGTACCAGAGGTGGGTTCCTACCAGTTCGCACCTATTCGGTAGAACCGGTTCGTCAAATCTACCGGACCGGTTAGAAGAGGTTCCACCAGTGGACCCGGAAAGCAGGCCACACCTACAGAAGAGATTCCAAAAATTTTTGAAACCCACCACTGCTAAAGGGTTAGGAATGCAAGGATCTTGTAACTTGACAGGTTTAAGACTTGCATGCTTCAATGCCAGAGTTTCTGATCCAACATGACTGGAGGAGGAATTCTGGGAGTTGAAGTCCACAAGTCTTAAAGCTGTCAGGTTTGAAGACCCCTAGTTTTTTTTCTAAAGGGTTAGGGGTGCAAGGATCTTGTAACTTGACAGCTTTAAGACTTGCATGCTTCAATGCCAGAGTTTCTGAATAGCTACTTGGACCGACCTAAGTACTAATTCATAATTTCATATCCCGTCACATGGGTGGCAAGCCACTCCTATCCGGTTACATGGGTGGCAAGCCACTCCCACAAAGGAGGCCACACCCACAGAGTAAGTTCGAACAATTTTTGAAACCCACCACTGGGATGTATCCACCTGATCGAAGAACTGAGCTTAACTTGACAAAATCTTCAATTAAAATGTGATGGAGTGTTGAAGATTCTTAGCAATAGCAATAGCAGTTAGACTTATATACCGCTTCATAGTGCTTTCAGCCCTCTCTAAGCGGTTTACAGAGTCAGCATATCGCCCCCCACAATCTGGGTCCTCTTTTTACCCACCTCGGAAGGATGGAAGGTTGAGTCAACCTTGAGCCGGTGAGATTTGAACCGCCGAACTGCAGATAGCAGTCAGCTGAAGTGGCCTGCAGTACTGCACTCTACCCACTGCGCCAGTTATGTGGGACAATCAACTTGAACAAAGGCAAATACTAAAAAAAGGAGCTATTTCTGATGCAAGGAGGTCAATATAAAACTGGGATAATGAATCCATAATTCTCCAGTTTTATCTAAATTGCAACTCAAGGAGCCACATCCAGCAGGACAATTGCAAATAATGGTGGGAGCTGTAGGTCAGCGATATCTAGAAAACAACAAGTCTCTGAAACAGACCTTTTAATCTATCAGAAACACTGATTGGGTTTGGGAGGATTTAGTAATCAGATGGTGATAATCTTTAAATGCATCAAAGATGAATTATTTCCATGGTAGATCTATAATGTAAAAAAAATTCTATTCTATAACATTGTTCCGGTGACTGGTTTGAAGTTAGATGTTCATCAGGACAAATCCTAAATCCTAATGTGTTTTCCTAAAAATTAAGGGAAATGACATTTATAGAGTAGTAGCTGTACAAGACAACAGACATTTTTCATTCTTGAAACACTGTGCTCAGTTATCTGTAGGACAGAAATGTATGGAATGAAAAATCTAAACGTCAGCATCTTACCAGGTAAGTACTAGATTTGCTATTGAATATGAGCCTAAAAGACATTAATGAATCATTTATGGCTTGTACATTTCCTAATGTTTAAAAATACGTGGCACGACAAAACCGCGCTCGTCAAAATAGCAGTGATAAAATCGCGTCGCTAAAGCCGCAACGTCATCACCACGCGTCATCACCGCCGCGACAACAGCGAGGCGACAGAAGGGCGCTTTAAAACAGCACGGCGGCAGAAAGCGGATTTAAATTAAGGTAAGGGTTAGGATTAGGTTTAGGGGTTTGCTTTAGGGTTAGGTTTAGGGTTAGGTTTAGGGTTAGGTTTAGGGTTAGGTTTAGGGTTAGGTTTAGGGTTAGGTTTAAAATGCTGAGTGCTTTGGAAGGCGCGGATTTGCCCTCCGCGATTATGTCATCGCAGTAGGGTCACGTTTTTCCTTAGCGCTTCGAACGGCGCGAATTAGTCTTCGCGTTTATGTCTCCGCAGATAAGGGCTTCGCGGATTTGTGGTGGAACCTAAAAATAAACCCAGTTAATCAGGAAATATTTCCATTCTTTGTACAGAATCATCTTCATTTTTCCCTCTAGTAAACACTAAAAGTGAATATTTTTTACACTTGGATTAGTATATGTAAGGTACAACCAACTTGAACAAAGGCAAATACTAAAAATAAGAGCTATTTCTGATGCGAGAAGGTCTATATATAATTTCATAAATGTGAAATCGTGTCACCAGTCTCTTTTTTTTAGTGCAATATCATATTGGCACAGATCTGGTGAAAACCAACTCTGAAGGCTTCAGCGGTTTCCACTTAATTAAAAGTGGAACTTTGGTCACTAAATGAACTGTTGTAAGTCCCTGTACCAAAATATTCTCACTCTACACCTACTGTAAGTATGGAAACCCCCCAAATCCCCAGTTAACTTTTTTTTTTTTTGGTATGGCGAGCAAAGTTGCAGCTGTTCAAACATCCTTAGTCGACAAGCATCATTTCCATGGGGTTATGCTGAATTGCTCTTTAGGGCGGAGGGAGTACAGGCAGTCCTCGATTTACACTTAGCGACCAAAGTTACAACGGCACTGGGGAAAAAGCGACCTATGACCATTTTTTCACACATACGACGACCATTGCCGCATCCTGTGATTTACACTGGGATGCTTGACAACTGACTCACATTTACCGTGGCACGACAAAACCGCGGTCCACTAAAGCGCGCCCGATTAAAGCGCGTACCTGACGTCAGCAGCAGCGCGACAAATAAAATTAAAAATAAATTAAATTAAAATTAAAATAAAATTAAAGCAAGCCGATTCACATAAAGGTAAGGGTTAGGTTTAGGGTTACGTTAAGTGTTAGGGTTAGGTTTAGGGTTAGGTTAAGGGTTAGCGTTAGGTATAGCGTTAGGTTTAGGGTTAGGTTAAGGGTTAGCGTTAGGTATAGCGTTACGTTAAGGGTTAGGTTAAGGGTTAGCGTTAGGTTTAGCGTTAGGTTAAGGGTTAGGTTTAGCGTTAGGTTAAGGTTAGCGTTAGGTTTAGCGTTAGGTTAAGGGTTAAGTTTAGCGTTAGGTTAAGGGTTAGCGTTAGGTTTAGCGTTAGGTTTAGGGTTAGGTTAAGGGTTAGGCTTAGGGTTAGGTTTATGGTTAGGTTTGGAGGGGTTAGGTTTAGATTTACGCGTTAATTTTAAATTTACCGCTCACAGCGTGCTGTTTTCATCGCGCTGTGATGACGTCACGTACGCGCTTTCGTCGAGCGTGCTTTAGTCCACTGCGGTTTTGTGGTGGAACCACATTTACAACAGGTGGCAGTGCCAGTTAAAAAGTGTGGCAAGAAGTCGTAAAATGGGCGGAAAGCTCACTAAGTGGATACATTTCTCACTTAGCAAAGATAAATTTGGGGCTTACTTGGGATGGCAAGTGGAGGACTACCTGTATCTCCAAATGCCTGCGCATCCCACACCCGCACCTGTTCAAAGGTTTGCCCGAGGGAGCCTCAGTAGTAGAGGTCTTCTTCTGCCTTTCTCGGCATTCCCGGCATGGAGACGGAGAGGGCACCGGCAGCGATCTTAAAACCAGGCGCCCAAAGGAAGGCGGGCTTCGGTCAGGACTTCGAAGGGACGCCCCGCTTCGCCGCCTTCCCTCCGTCTCTCTCCGCCCCTGCGCAGTGCGAGCAAAGGGGCGGCCGGGAGCTCCGCCGGCCAATTGCCGAGCCGAGAGGAGGAGCGCAAACCCGGGCTCGTCCGCGGGCGCCCCGCGCGTTACATACATACATACGCGCAACCCAAGCCGGGGAAGGATGGAGGGCGAGCGGGGCGAGTCGCAGTCGCCGCGGCCGTTCTCCTCCCCTCCCCTTGGCGGCGAGGCCAAGGCAGCCCGTGCCGAGCCGCCAGCGCCCCGGCCGCTACTGCTACTGCCTCCCTCCTCCTCCACCTCGGAGCTGCTGGAGTTCGACGACGACGAGGACCTGGAAGTGTTCAGCAAGGTACAGGCTGCACGGGGGAGGCTCCACCGGCTGCTCCCGGAGAGCCCGGCGGCCCTCCGCTTTCCCCGTGGGGTGCTGGGGGTGGGTGGGTATCAAGGCAGGTTCCCTTCGCCGCCTTCCCTGCGTTCACACGGACCCCGGGACACTCGGGAGCGTCCTGCGGCTTGTGGAAAGTCCCCCCCTCCACGGCCCGCCCTTTACTCTGGAGCCGAGCTAAGCTCGCTTGTCCCGATTTGCGCTTGTGACGGCCACATCCAAAGCTGCAAAAGAGAAGGAACTTAGCGGAGGGGGGGGGGGAGTTCTTCCCGGGCCAGAAGTTTGCAAAAACACGGCCTGCCCTAACAAGCCCTCGGAGGAAAACCACCTTCCGTTTAGGTAGCGAGCAGGAGGATGGGATAGACAGAGAGAGTGTGGACAGCCCGAGCCCTGGCGTTGGGTTTGGGGTTCCAGGAAGGGCTTCCAAGTTGCCCCAGAAGAAGCAGGACAAGTTGGAAAGGATTTGGGATAAGGGGAGTGTCCTTTTTTAAGAATGTCCTCCCCCTTTCAGGATAGCAATAGCGCTTAGATCTATGCCAAAGGTGCTTTATCAGGAGGCCTATGGACTTCCTTGTTTGTTTGTTTTTTCCTTTAAAGATGTTTCACTTCTCATCCAAGAAGCTTCTTCAGCTCTGACAGGATAGTGGGGAATGGAAGGATTTATATCCCTTGCTGGTCATTTGCATCCTTTTAGAGGGTCCTTGAAGCACTTGGAGGTTTACCTGTGACCCTCGGGGTCACCTGAATGGCGCTCCTGGTTCCTGTAGGCTGCAGGATTTTTTCTCTGGAAATCTATTGAAAGGGGGTTCATCCTAAATCCAGTCGTGGCACGACAAAACCGCGGTCCACTAAAGCGCGCCCGATTAAAGCGCGTCGCTGACGTCATCAGCAGCGCGACAACAGCGACCGCGGAGAAAAAAGGGTGCTTTAAAAAGCACTTTGAAAGCAAGCCGATTCACGTTAAGGTAAGGGTTAGGGTTAGGGTTAGGGTTAGGTTAAGGGTTAGGGTTAGGGTTAGGTTAAGCATTAGGGTTAGGTTTAGGGTTAGGTTAAGGGTTAGCGTTAGGTTTAGCGTTAGGGTTAGGTTTAGGGTTAGGTTAAGGGTTAGCGTTAGGTTTAGCGTTAGGTTAAGGGTTAGGTTTAGGGTTAGGTTATGGGTTAGGTTTAGGGTTAGGTTAAGGGTTAGGTTTAGGGTTAGGTTAAGGGTTAGGTTTAGCGTTAGGTTAAGGGTTAGGTTTAGCGTTAGGTTATGGGTTAGGTTTAGGGTTAGGTTTCGGGGGGTTAGGTTTAGGTTTAGGGGTTAATTTTAACTTTAGCGCTCACAGCGTGCTTTTTTCGTCGTGCTGTGATGACGTCAGGTACGCGGTTTCGTCGAGCGCGCTTTAGTCGACCGCGGTTTTGTGGTGGAACCAAATCCAGTTGCCTCCTGGTAAGGCTCCTTTGGGACAACCATGACCTAAATGATTAAGAATCTCTACAGGCACTTAGACTTATATACCGTTTCACAGTGGTTTACAGAGTCTGCATATTACCCCCAACAATCGGGATCCTCGTTTTACCGACCTCAGAAGGATGGAAGGCCTGAGTCAACCTTGAGCTGCTCAGATTCGAACTCCTGGAGTGAGCACTGAGTTAGCCTGCAGTACTATATCCTAATACTATATTCTAACCACTGCCATCAAGGCTCTTAACACTGTTTCTGCCGGATATTGTGTTCTGCAGCTCACAAAAAAATTAAGATCCCAAACAGTTTCCCATACGGTAAAGCATTCTGCCAGACTACACTTCCCATTGTTCCCAACAAGTTAACCACCGTTTTGGCAGGGGGTAATGGAGATTGGAATCCACCACATGTAAAAGGCAAACAAGCTGCATTTCAGTGATCCAAGCTAAAGGATGATTTCTGCCAAAGGCCTGCTGTGGGTATTGGCCTCCTTTCATGTATTTGCAGGCTGCAGTGGAATAAAATATTTGGGCCACACGCTGCATAGGCACTGTAGTATCTTGATGCTGTGTTTCCATGCTTGGCAGATTAGAGAGAGAGAGAGGGCCTGGGGATGAAGTAGGCTGGGTTCATGGGTTGAGCTGAGCATTTCGAGACTGGAGGTAGCTAATGTCCTTTTTTTTTTTTTTTTGAGAACAAGATTACCTTTGTAATGAGGCACAGTATAATAGGGAGAGAGAGAGAGAGATTTGAGTCTTGCCTTTGGCTCTGTAGTTCTGGCACGGCTCAGGAATTTGATCTGGATTTGTCCTTCACTGTCGCTACTATGCCAGAAAAGACAGGCTCCACAATTTGCTATTTGTCGCACTTAGCAGGACATAATTTGTGGTCACCACTGGCCCTTCTTCCATACACAGAGAATACAGCGCTGAACAAATACATCTGACATTGTGAGAATCTTTGTTGTAGGGCAACAAAAGGAGCGTACGCTTTGTTTTGAAATGAAAGTTGGCATAACAAAAATTTGCCTTCTCTGCTTCCCCTCGTGTTGTGCTGACCTTTAGGAGAAACGGAAGTATTCTGTGGCCGATTTCGCCTGTTCTGAAGCCCAGGACAATGACATCAAGTTTGCCTTTCCTCCTGCTCACAGAACATTTGCAAGATATTCTGACTATGAATCATTGCCAGGACTGGCAAGTGGCATTGAGGAGAATTAAGGGAGGTTTTTCCTTTGCCAAGATTGTTGGAGGTTCGAGGTTCGAGGTTCATTTTATTTATATGCCGCCCTATTCCCAGCGGGACTCAGGGCGGCGCACAAACCCAAGGAGGGGAAGGGAAACACAAAAACTACAACAAAAAGTACAGGGCATTTAAAACAACCAACAGCTACACGATTCGAGAGGGGAAGGGAACTCATCGACCCCAGGCCTGCCGACACAGCCAGGTTTTAACGGCTTTTCGGAAGGCCTGGAGAGAGGCGAGGGTCCGAATCTCTGCGGGGAGTTCGTTCCAAAGGGCCGGAGCCGCCACAGAGAAGGCCCTCCCCCGGGTAGTGGCCAGATGACATTGGCTAGTAGACGGAACCCGGAGGAGGCCTAATCTGTGTGATCGAATGGGTCTTTGGGAGGTAATTGGCAGCAGGCGGTCTCTCAAGTACCCAGGTCCAATACCATGAAGGGCTTTATGGAGATGGAGCTTTTGCCTCCATCTTACTTTTTATAGGGGATATCTCAAAAACTTTGAAGCCACTCATCCAAATGGACCTAGCGATCCTCAAGAATTTTCTACCTTGAGTGCTTCAGAATTTCTTTCAGATTTCTCCTTATTGACGGTTTTAAACTTTATACTTGGGGTAGGGAGTGGGGTTGCTATGTCATTATTTTGCCATATATCCCACACAGAAGGCTTTCTGATTGGCTTCCATTTCCTACCTGAGAGAGGAGAAGGAGGTTCACGGAAAGAGTTATTTTGTAATGCTTTCCCTGGGGATTTAATGAAAGGTTTGGAAACAAGGAAGGGTGCAGACATCTGAAGAGATAATTGCGTCATGAAAACCAGGAGTTTCACAAACACTCCTTGGCTATCTAGGCATGAAATAAGTGCAAGTGCATGTATCTTTGAATTTTCTTCTCTTCTGAAATAATTTCAAAAGCAAATTCTCTTTCATCAGATTGACTGAGAATTAGTTGGGGAAAATCAGGACTTGGGGATTTGTTCGTTCATTCATTCATTCATTCATTCATTCATTCATTCATTGTACTTGAGAGACCGCCTTCTGCCAATTACCTCCCATAGACCCATTAGATCCCACAGATTAGGCCTCCTCCGAATTCCATCTACCAGCCAATGCCGGCTGTCGACCACCCGGAGGAGGGCCTTCTCTGTGGCTGCTCCGGCCTTCTGGAACGATCTCCCCGTGGAGATTCGGACCCTCGCCACCCTTCAGGCCTTCCGTATAGCCGTTAAGACCTGGCTGTCCCAGGTTGTTGAGTTCCACCCCTACTCGGATTGGTTGTGCTTGTTGTGTTTTTTAAATTGTCTGTATTGTTGTCTTATTTTTGTCTTACTTTTTGTATGTGTTCCCCTCCCCTTGGCTTTTGTTCAGCCACCCTGAGACCCTTTGGGAATAGGGCGGCATACAAGTCGAATAAATCCAATCCAATCCAATCCATTCATTTTTGTGTATTGCGCTAGTTACATTACTTGGAAGGAGAAGGGATGTGGGGCCAATTAAGTTTCTTTCTCTCAAGGTAGTTAGCATGCTGCAACTGATTATTAGGAGATCAAAGTCCTCAGTGAAAGGTCATAATTGGAACTGAAAGTTGCACGCAACTTAAATAACTCTCTGGTTCTGCTACTAAATGTTCTCTCTGCTACCAAAAAGAATTGGGCTGCCAATTCACAGAAATCTTCTCTGCTGTTTTCTCATAAATCTACTCCTTATCCTTTGAAAAATCAGGCAGGTTGATACAGGTGCTTTCTGTATGGCTGGTGCATTGCGTTAGCTGAAGTGTGAAAAACTAGTCAAACAGGTGAAACAAACAGCGTTGTCTGTATCGGGGGTTGAATTCTACGACTTGTGTCACCTGTTCATAGGTCTTCAAAATTTTTGTCATGCTATGTTGTGTACTTTATACCCATACAACCTCTCTCGGTTTTGTGCAGAGCAGATACACTCAGTATGGCTGTCCATCCTGCCCCTCTTGAGAATGTCAAGGATGAGCAGATCAGATGTTACAAACCTTCAGAAGATCCATTGTCTCCATGAATTAACCTTTTGCCGGGAGACAAAACAGCTGTGATAATAAGATGTGTTCTTAATTAGCAATAGCAATAGCAGTTAGACTTATATACCGCTTCATAGGGGTTTCAGCCCTCTCTAAGCGGTTTACAGAGTCAGCACATTGCCCCCACAGTCTGGGTCCTCATTTCACCCACCTCGGAAGGATGGAAGGCTGAGTCAACCTTGAGCCGGTGAGATTTGAACCGCTGAACTGCAGATAACAGTCAGCTGAAGTGGCCTGCAGTACTGCACCCTAACCACTGCGCCACCTCGGCTTAATTCTGCTATGGTTGATTATGTACAGGTGCCATTCAGTTGGTGTCAGCTCTTCATGACTTCAGGACATACAGTAGATTTTTTCCATGACAATATGCCTTAACCTAGTCTTCCAATGTTGCATCTATTAATCTCTGCAATTGAGTGTAGCAATAGCAGTTAGACTTATATACCGCTTCATAGGGCTTTCAGCCCTCTCTAAGCGGTTTACAGAGTCAGCATATCCCACAGTCTGGGTCCTCATTTCACCCACCTCGGAAGGATGGAAGGCTGAGTCAACCTTGAGCCGGTGAGATTTGAACCACCGAACTGCAGATAGCAGTCAGCTGAAGTGGCCTGCTGAAGTGGCCTGCAGTACTGCACTCTACCCACTGCACCAGTTATGTGGGACAACCAACTTGAACAAAGGCAAATACTAAAAATAAGAGCTGTTTCTGATTCAAGAAAGTCTATATATACCTGGGATAATGAATCCATAATTCTCCAGTTTTATCTAAATTGCAACTCCAGGAGCCACATCCAGCAGGACAATTGCAAATAATGGTGGGAGCTGTAGGTCAGCAATATCTAGAAAACAACAAGTCTCAGACCTTTTAATCTATCAGAAACACTGATTGGGTGTGGGAGGATTTAGGGATCAGATGGTGATAATCTTTAAATGCATCAAAGATGAATTATTTCCATGGTAGATCTATAATGTAAAAAAATTTCTATTCTATAACATTGTTCCGGTGACTGGTTTGAAGTTAGATGTTCATCAGGACAAATCCTAAATCCTAATGTGTTCTCCTAAAAATTAAGGGAAATGACATTTATAGAGTAGTAGCTGTACAAGACAACAGACATTTTTCATTCTTGAAACACTGTGCTCAGTTATGTGTAGGACAGAAACGTATGGAATGAAAAATCTAAACATCAGCATCTTACCAGATAAGTACTAGATTTGCTGTTGAATATGAGCCTAAAAGACATTAATGAATCATTTATGACTTGTGCATTTCCTAATGTTTAAAAATAAACGCAGTTCATCAGGAAATATTTCCATTCTTTGTAGAGGATCATCCTCGTTTTTTCCTCTAGTAAACACTAAAAGTGAATATTTTTTATACTTGGATTCGTATATGTAAGGTTGTTTAACCTTAGATATTTATCAAATGTTTCTTGATTGGACAAGTGGGATAACGTTTATTCATATCTGAAAAAGAGGGGTTGGTGCAAAGGGGTAACCCGACCTATTCTCCTGTTTCTATTCTCTTTTCCAACTTCTCATCACCTTACCCAAATTTATTACTATTTCCAACCCAATGGAAATTTATTACTATTCCCAGTGTATAAATGTTGATGATGTCAACACCCAGGTATCTATTAAGCTATGGGAAAATAGAGAAAGAAGTGCCAGGTTGAAACTGCAGTGGATAGGAGACTATTTTCTCATGTTGATACAGGCGATCAATTGCTTCAAGTGACCTTTTTCTAATATGTAGTAAAGATCTTTATCTAGTTGGACTTCTGCCAAGTTTGAATTGAGGACAGTCACACAACTTGTTGAAGTACAAATTACCCAATCTCACTTTCATTTAAGCCTATTATAGTGTACTCTACAAACGAATCCTGGTGACTTGAAGGGGATCACTATATCTCAAATATATTTATATGGCTTGGAAAGATAAGATAGCATAGTTCCATTAATATTTTTGGGGGGCAATATTGGCCTAAAGGGCACTGAAATCGCAAATAACTGAGGATGAACATATTACATCTGCTGGAAAATTACCTATATTTGTAATGTGCATAAGAAACTATTAATATATGTTTGTTAAATTTAAACCCTGCACACCTTACCGATAAAGTGACTGTGTTGTTTAAGGTTGCTTAAGATGGGTGGTTATATAAATCTTTATCATAAATCAGGTTTTCTATTTATGAGTCACACTATGTGAACCAGTAAACAAGTCCCATGTGAACCAGTAAAATGTGAATCCAGTAAAATCTCAATAGAACTCAAAAATTAATATTTAGCAAGAGGTGGAGTCTGCCCGAACAGCCACGCAAGCCAGAGATCCCTTCCTAATACCCCATTTTGGATTGGTGCTTTTTGGAATCTCTCGTCCTTGTTTGGAAACAGATTGATCTAGAAAAACTGTAGATATTAAGCAAATTGAATATTTCATTTAAATATTGCAGGATGTAATGCTAAATCGCAGATAGCTGTGGCAAATCTTTTTGTTTTGTTTTTTTTCTTTTCATAAAGTTTATTTAGAAAAAAAGTGCAAACACTTCTTAAAAACTGTCTAGTCACCAAATAAGGAAGAGGTTATTGAATGCAGGGAAGTGAGTGAAAACGAGGGTGCTGGATTCATTTTTGTTAATGTTTTACTGCAGAAGGTTCTGTTATTGATTATTTAGGATTATTGTTTGATAAAGAATGTCATGCTCCTTCAGGAAGGAAAAAAACGTGAAAGTCAGGTGTGATTTCTGACGACTATAGAAACACATCACACAATGTGTGATGAATATGATTCATCATCAATATGATTCGCAATTCCCTTCTTTGAGGATATTGTGGTTTTTTTAAAGGTTCCCCCTGCACACGTGCTAGTTGTTCCATACTCTAGGGGGCGTGCTCATTCTCGTTTCAAAGCCAAAGAGCCAGAGTTGTCTGAAGATGTCTCTGTTGTCATGTGGCCAACATGACTAAACACCAAAGGTGCACGGAACGCTGTTACCTTCCCACCAAAGGTGGTACCTATTTTTCTATTTGCATTTTTTACGTGCTTTCAAACTGCTAGGTTGGCAGAAGCTGGGACAAGTAACAGGAGCTCACTCTGTTATGCAGCGCTAGGGATTCGAACCACCAACCTTTCTGTTTAACTGTTTAATAAATTTATAGGCGGCCCAATCCCGAAGGACAAGCTCAGGTCTTAGCCACTGAGTCACTGCGTCCCCATTTTTAAAAGTTTTTTAAAAATACTTCCCAATCTTTCTTATAGTCCAAGGTTTTTCCTAACCTCTCACTAACCAGATCCCATCTTGCATATTTTTCTGAGATCAATCATGGCCCAGCCACCTTCTATGACTGATTCAGAAAAGCAAAATACTACTAATAATAGCAGTAATAATCTGAACGACAATTTTTATCCACTATTTGCACCCTAAAATTTCTTTTTGGGTTGGAATACAGAAACAAAGCATCATCTAGGGTTTTGCAAAATGGAACATGGCATTTCAGACCTTTGAGGATTTGGTAGGAAAAGGAAGTTAAGAACAAGGGAAAGAGTAATCATAAATATTATGCTCTCCATTTTCTGATGTTCTGGTTTAGTTTCAGGAATGATTTTATTTTATAGGTAGTGAATGGCGAGTCCTGGAATGAGGCATTTCATTTTTTTTTTCTCATAGAGACAATAGGGTGGGGAAAATAAATCTTCAGCTTATAATGATTTATGCAGGCATTTGGAATTCATATATTAAATCACTGCAGTCTAAAATTCACCTTGGTTCAGAGCTTTTCAGCTTATTTTATAGTTAAGTACCTACACTTTTCTCAGATCAGTTTTCCAGCTCTCCAATCAACTGAGGGTTTAGTTCCAAGCCTCCGTGAACACAGCTTGCTAACTAACTCCAAAAATTTTAGACAACAAAGCCTTGAAATACCGCTTCGGGTGCTGGTATCGCTTATTTTAAAGACAGCTTATTGTTGTCTCCGGATTTTGCAAACATTAATAGAAGTGTTCCTGCAAAATCAATATTAATAGGAAGGAAATTCCCTTGTTGTCATACTTCTCCATGTATTCATCTGGAAAGTTTGCTGCCTAACCAAAACATTATTTTCTTAGCACACAAATACCTGGAAACAAATTGACTTCATATATCATTCCTTGCTGCTTGCTCAGTGGAAATAAAATAGCTCTCTAAGTAGTGAAAAATGAGAATCTTAAAACTGTCAAGTTTAATAATCCAGATTATTACTCAAAATATAAACTCAAAGTACATACATTTTAGAAAACGCTTGGCTGCGTGGCATAAAGATGCCCCCGGAGCACAAAAACTTTGAATGGAGTCTTAGAAGATGATAACGTGGAGCATATCATGTTCCTATTGTGCATGAAAGTTGGGATTCATATTCTTAGATCCTTTCTTTGCTGTATCTAAGGAAAAAAATATGTTTCTAGTTGCACGCTATTACCTTCTTTGAAATTAGTTCAAGGTAATTAGCACAATGACTTCCTGGAAAGTAGCATCATGTAGTGTAGTCAAGGGATGTGAATTATGAGAAGATGAGGTCCCAGTTGATGCCTCTTAAACAATCCACATTCTTTTAGTCTTAATCACTCATGTGCAAGATATGAAAATACAATAACATGCTAAGAATAGCAGTAGCCCTTAGACTTATATACCACTTTACAGTGCTTTATAGCCCTCTCTAAGCGGTTTAGAGAGTTGGAATATTGTCCCCGGTTCCACCACAAAACCGCGAAGCCCTTATCCGCGGCGACATAAGTGCAGAGGGGAAATCCGCGCCGTTGGAAGCGCTAAGGAAAAACGCGACCCTACCGCGATGACATAATCGCGGAGGGCAAATCGCGCCATCCTCCGCGAGCTGCACTGGCTACCTGTTGATCTCCGGGTGCGCTTCAGGGTCCTGTTGACCATCTTTAAAGCCCTTCATGGTAGTGGATCTGAGTACTTGAGAGACCGCCTTCTGCCAATTACCTCCCTCCGACCGATAAGATCGCACAGACTGGGCCTCCTCCGAATTCCATCCGCCAGTAAATGTCGACTGGCGACTACACGGAGGAGAGCCTTTTCTGTTGCAGCTCCGACCCTGTGGAACGATCTCCCCGTCGAGATACGCACCCTCACCACCATCCAGGCCTTCCGCGCAGCCCTTAAGACCTGGCTATCCCAACAGGCCTGGGGATAAGTCTCTAATTTGCCCCACCCAAGTGTTGAATGTTGAATGCAAGTTGTGTTTTTATTACTTTATTTATTTTGTTCACATATTGTTTGTTTTGAATTGCACCCCTTCCCTAATGATTGTAAGCCGCCCTGAGTCCCCTCAGGGAAAAGGGCGGCCTATAAATCCAAATAAACTAAACTAAACTAAACTAAACCTAACCCTAACCTAACCCTAAAGCAAACCCCTAAACCTAACCCTAAAGCAAACCCCTAAACCTAATCCTAACCCTTACCTTTATTTAAATCGGCTTTCTGTTTTAAAGCGCCCTTCTGTCGCCGTGCTGTTGTCGCGGCGGTGATGACGCGCGGTGATGACGTCGCAGCTTTAGCGACGCGGTTTTATCACCGCTACTTTGATGAGCGCGGTTTTGTCGTGCCACGATTGTCCCCAACAATCTGGGTCCTCATTTTACCAACCTGGGAAGGGTGAAAAGCTGAGTCAAAGTTGAGCCAGTGAGAATCGAACTGCTGGCAGTGCGGTAGAATTTGCCTGCAATATTGCATTTTAACCACTGTGCCACTATGGCTCATCACTCATGGCTCTGTGAGTGTGGCTTGAGATAAAGTTGTGTAAGTACTAATGATGAAGTGTAAGTAAACAATAGTCAAGTGTGATCTGGACAGATTCAGTGCTATTGGTGTTAAGGAAATAATTACATAAGTCTACTACGGATTCTGAATTAATTTAAGGAATGTCCTGGAAACAATACTTCTCTAGAAAGTTATGAGGTCCTGCCAGACAGTTCAGGATGCTGCTTTCAAGATTTTCAGAGCTGCTAAAAGAAGAACTTACCCCAATTGTGATTTTAGAATAACAAAGACCATGGTTCCTCATTTCTCCCTCCAGCATTTCCCTCCTCCTGTTTGCCCCAAATAGAGCTTTTTATATATTATCCTCAGATGGTGCTGAATACTGAATTTGTAAGCCAAGAGGTCATAGGCACTGACTGCAAAATAACCATTCTGTTCTGAAGCACACCAGAATCGGACAGGGATATCCAGTTAGGAAAAAGGGCCCCGGAAATATTAGTAGCGACAGGGAATAAAATTTATATTAAAAACTTCGCAAGGATGACCTTTCCACTCAGTTCGTTCTGTTTGCCTCACTGATTGCTGGGTTTTAGTGGAATAGTGATACATGTAGCAAAATGTTATCTGTATAAGCCAGTGGTGGGTTTCAAAAAATTGTTCGAACCTACTCTGTGGGTGTGGCCTCCTTTGTGGGAGTGGCCTGCCGGCCATGTGACCTGGTGGGAGTGGCTTGCTGGCCATGTGTTTTCTCTCTCTCTCCCTCTCTCTCTCTCTCTCTCCTTCCTTTTGTCTCTCTGTCCCTTTTTCCTTTTTTTTCTTTCATCTCTCACTTTTTCTTTCTTTTTTTCTTTTTTCTTTATTTCTTTCTTCCTTTCTTTCTCTTTCTCTCTCTGTGTGAGTCTGTGTGTGTGTGTGTGTGTGTGTGTGTGTGTGAGAGAGAGAGAGAGAGAGAGAGAGAGAGAGGTGGGTTTCAAAAAATTTTGGAACCTCTTCTGTAGGTGTGGCCTGCTTTCCGGGTCCACTGGTGGAACCTCTTCTAACCAGTTCGGTAGATTTGACGAACCGGTTCTACCGAACTGATGCGAACTGGTAGGAACCCACCTCTGGTATAAGCTAATGTCAAAACCCTGAGTCATTTCTTCTATTAATCAAACCAGCAAGCAACTTCTTTTCAATTACTTTTCCTCGGAGCTTGTTTTGATAATTATAAAAAATTTGGAAAGCTTTCTGGAATTTCTTTTGTTTTGCCCACAAAGGGAGTGGGGGGAGTATTAACCCAATCCAATCATTGGCCCCACCTTCACTCCAACTCTTTTATTTTGTCGCGTCTCCTTTTCCTTAACATTGGCCATGTCTTTGGTTGCCTATTTTTTTCAGGTATGACCATCTGATCTAGCAATACTTTTGACCCTTTCGGTCTCCCCCTCTTTTTATCTCCATGGGGTATCTGAAGTCACTCAGAAGAAATGCAGAAGGGACAGCCAGCTCTGAAGTTTCCTTTCTTTTGCCAGCTTTCGGTTGATCTCAGAGAGAAACATGTGTGTGTCATCTGAATCCAACCCAGTGGTGGGATTCAAATAATTTAACAACCAGTTCTCTGCCCTAATGACCATCTGGGTAGGTGGGGCTCGGTGGTCATTTGACTGGGTGGGCGTGGCCAGCTCAAGGTCACTCAGGTCGATGGACGCTTCACCTTAGCTGTTGCAATGTAATAAGGGTTAACCCGAGAGGCAGTTTCTGTAAGCAGATCAGTAAAGATTAGGCTAGAAACAACACCAGAATGTTTCCTTCCTGCCTTCCTTACAGTATTAGCCCTGTAAAGTGGAAAAAAACAAAAGGAGATTTCTTCCAACAATCGGTTCTCCGAACTACTTAGAAAGTTACCAACCGGTTCTCCCGCATAGGTGCAAACCGGCTGAATCCCACCACTGATGACTTCAAGATGACTTGAACTAGCCAGTATCCTCCGCAAACAAGGATGATCCACTGAGTTGGATTTGCAAAGCTGCTCTCAGAGGATTGCTCGATTTTACAGGAATTTTTCCTTCCTAGACACTGGAAACCTGGTTTTCCTGGATGTTTGATGGAAATCTACTGACCTGGATTTTCCTAAGTCAGACAGCTTGAGCCAGAATCCAGACTCAGAGAATTAGTTTAATACTTTGCAGTCTTTAAACTAGTCTTGATCCCCAACCAGAGGTTGTATTCTGCCAGTTCAGACCGGTTCGCCCGAAGTCGAAATTGCGGGTGGCCCAGGGTCTATGGCATCCCATTTAGGCCCTTTTTTTTTAGCCAAAAGCACATGCGCGGAAGACTGAGCACATATGCGGAAGTGGCGCGTGCGCTCACATTTGCAAACTAAGTGAACTAAGAGTCTGCAACTCTAAGAAATCTGGTATTTCAGGAGCCCAGGAGCACCCTGCCTAAACCCAATTAAACAGCATTGACAAAATAGTTATTAACAAGGGGTGCCTACTTTTCTTTCCATACCAACTATTTGATGATCCATATAGCAATAGCAATAGCAGTTAGACTTATATACCGCTTCATAGGGCTTTCAGCCCTCTCTAAGCGGTTTACAGAGTCAGCAAATTGCCCCCACAGTCTGGGTCCTCATTTCACCCACCTCGGAAGGATGGAAGGCTGAGTCAACCTTGAGCCGGTGAGATTTGAACCGCTGAACTGCAGATAACAGTCAGCTGAAGTGGCCTGCAGTACTGCACCCTAACCACTGCGCCACCTCGGCTCTTCTATAATATATAATCCTAATCTGCATGAACTCCGTGCACAAGTTGCAAATAAATTCTTTTCTCGGGGCGTTCTCTTTTCAATGCAAATATGTGCTATTTTTAGCCCCAAGTGAATTGATATTTGTGCAAAAGGTGACCTTTGACGGCCATTGAATGTGTTACATGTGTAATATGACATACTGTGTAACACATTTCCTGCCCTCTTTCCAGTGGCAAACAGCCTCCAAAATGATGGCTTTCTTTGTGGTGAAAAGAGTCTCTCTGATTCCCGTTGTGTATCTCCTATAGCTAAACACTGTGTAGAACAATTTACTTCAGGTAAACGTGCCCTATACCCCCTGCTCAGAGGTGGGTTCCTACCAGTTCGCACCTATTCGGTAGAACCGGTTCGTCAAATCTACCGAACCGGTTAGAAGAGGTTCCACCAGTGGACCCGGAAAGCAGGCCACACCTACAGAAGAGGTTCCAAAACTTTTTGAAACCCACCACTGGTCCTTGGATATGATTATTCTACACTATCATGCTCCTATTTATAAAACTCAGCGCCTCTGTGAAAGGTAAGGATGACTACTGCGTTTGTGGTGCAATCAGAACATTGCGTGTGTTGAAGTTGTTTTAACGCAAACCAAACATGCCTTTTAAAAAACAAGTTGACATCATATTCTTATGCATGCCAGTGCTGTGTGTGAGGTAATTTAAGGTGGTTCTGACAAGCGTCATCGGCATCTTCATATCCGGTCACATGGGCGCCAAGCCACTCCCATCCGGTCACATGGACGGCAAGCCACTCTCACAAAGGAGGCCACACCCACAGAGTAGGTTCGAACAATTTTTGAAACCCACCACTGCCCCCTGCTGGTCTTTGGGTTCCTTGCGTTTTTCTCAGTGAATTGCATAACATACTAAATATACTGCACAGCTACTACTTATTTGAATACTTTGAATGTTAGCTTTAAATATCCTTTAGTATCCTTTATCCTTTAGGTAGTAACCTTTCCCATAAATTTTCAACTACTCATTATCTGTTGCCTTTAAAGCAAAGTCTCAAAAAATAGTTAATAGGTTTTATTGATTAGTTATTCATTACAGTTTTGTTTTTAGTTCTGGAACACATAAACCTGTAATATAAAGGTTCGGACAGAATTGGCACGGAAGAGAAAGAGCTAATTTTTGTACTAGCTGACTGAAGTGAGAAGAGATGGGTTACTTAGCTACAAAAAAAATTCCTTGAGGTGGTTGGTTGGTTGGTTGGTTGGTTGGTTTAATTTATTTGTATGCCGCCCTTTTCCCTGAAGGGATTCAGGGCGGCTCACAACTCAAAAAGGGAGGGGAAATACAAACAGAGTTACAAAAACATAGAAACCATACATAGTTAAAAGCACAACAATCATACCATTCGAAGTGGGGCAGCGAGTCTTTAGCCTCAGGCCTGTCGGAACAGCCAGGTTTTAAGGGCTATGCGGAAGGCCTGGAGGGTGGTGAGGGCACGAATCTCCACGGGGAGTTCGTTCCAGAGAGTCGGAGCAGCCACAGAGAAGGCTCTCCTCCGGGTAGTCGCCAGTCGACACTGGCCAGCTGATGGAATTTGGAGGAGGCCTAGTCTGTGGGATCTAATTGGTCTAGTGGAGGTAATTGGCAGTAGGCGGTCTCTCAAGAACCCAGATCCAATACCATGAAGGGCTTTGTAGGTGACAACTAGCACCTTGAAGCGTACCCGGAGATCAACAGGCAGCCAGTGCAGCTCGCGGAGGATAGGTGTTACGTGGGTGAACCGAGGCACATCCACGATCGCTCGCGCGGCTGCATTCTGGACAAGCTGAAGTCGCCGAATACTCTTCAAGGGCTGCCTGTCCGTGGCTTTGTTTTCCCACGTTATGCAGTAGATTTTTGGATAAAGTTGTATGAGTTTAACTGTGACGAGTGACTAATGGGGGAAATGTTTTAAATTACTAGTGAAATCACTCTGTCAGGCATGAACAACCAGGATCACACGTGAAGAGTCCAATTAGCTGGTTTATTGCTCAAGCCTAAACACAGGAATATTTTGACAGACAGCTCGTACCTGGGTAAGATTAGTTAAGGTTCAACAGCAGTAGAGGGGGAATTGGAGTTTGCCCTCTTATGCCGTTGTAGGGATTCCAGGCTAATTCCTTGCTTGACTCCACCCCTTGGCTCTGCCAATCTCTCTCCAGCATATCCACAGCTTCAAAAAAAATGAAAATTAAACTAGGCTTGTCTACAGGATTACAATCAGCAGTGAAAGACACATTGTGGAAGACACAGAGAGGAAAAAAAGGAAAGTACAAATGAAATCGATAGAGAGAGAGAGAAAGCAAAAGTGAATAGATGTGAAGTAAGAAGATGCTCGACTATAATAAAAGATAAAGGATTTCAGAAGGAAGGGCATTCATCGGGAACAAGCTGCAAGAGAAAGGGAGAGAAAATTTAACATAAGGTCAGAAAAATGGAGAAAGAAGAAAATTGAACTTGACAGATCGGCACAGATTTTGTACTGTTACCTTTATTTTTTCTCCTTCAACTTCACTTCAGGTTTCTTAGGCCTTTCCTTAAAAGTCTCTGTGGTTTTAGTAGACTGGAACTATCTTTTCTTTTTTGTCTTTTCCTTCCGTTTTTGTAGAGGAAAATTTCCAGTCTTCGTAATAAAAAGTTTGTCTCCAATCTCCATAATCAGGAAAACAATCTATCTCAGAGAGAAACATCTGTGTGTCTTCTGAATCCAACCCCACGAAGAGGACTTGAACTAGCCAGTATTCTTCTCAAACAAGGATGATCCACTGAGTTGGATTTGCAATGCTGCTCTCAGAAGACTGCTCGATTTTACAGGATTTTTTCCTTCCTAGACATTGGAAAACTGGTTTTCCTGGATGTTTGATGGAAATCTACTGACCTGGATTTTCCTAGTCAAGACAGCTTCAACCAGAATCCAGACTCAGAGAACCTCCATAATCAGGAAAACAATAAACAGAAAAAATTATTTTGATCATGAAGAGGAAAAAAAAACACTACGCCAAAGGATATAATTATGTCCTAATGGATATACTGTCTCTGAAGTGTTACTCGGCAGAACAGTTGTGCCACAGCAAGAAAGTTTCTTCTGACCAGTTATATCTTATCCTTGACTTACAACCATAATAAAGATCAAAATTTGCTAAGCAAGGTGGTGATTAAGAGACTTTTTTTGTCACAGTTCTTGAGATAATCACTGTTAAATGAGTCATGCAGTCATTAAGGTACACCCACGTTACACCTATCCTCCGCGAGCTGCACTGGCTACCTATTAGTCTCCGAATCCGCTTCAAGGTGCTGGTCACTACCTATAAAGCCCTACATGGCATCGGACCTGGGTACCTGAGAGACCGCCTCCTGCCGATTACCTCTCTCAGACCAATTAGATCGCACAGATTAGGTCTCCTCCAGATTCCATCTGCCAGCCAATGTCGGCTGGCGACTCCCCGGGGGAGAGCCTTCTCTGTTGCAGCTCCGGCCCTCTGGAACGAGCTCCCTGTTGAGATCCGGACCCTTACTACCCCCCCGGCCTTCCGCAAAGCCACCAATCCTGGCTGTTCCAGCAGGCTTGGTGGGGGGCTGAGAAGCATTTACCTCCACGGAAATTGTGAATGTTGGTTTTGTTTTTAATATGTTGTCTTTGTCTCGTTTCCCCCCTTTCCCTTGTCTTTTGTGAGCCGCCCGGAATCCTCCGGGAGTGGGTGGCATACAAGACAAATAAATAAATAAATAAATTAACCAAATCCAGCTTCCCCCTTTAATTTTGTCTGAAACTGACTAGGAAAGATTGCAACTACTAATCACATGGATGATTAGGATGCTCTAACCATCATAAATATGAACCAATTGCTAAGTGCTCAAATTTTTATTGTTGTAATCACGGGAACTAATCATAAGTCACTTTTTTTCAATGCCATTGTAACTTTGAATGGTTGCTAAATGAATAGTTGTAAGTCAAGGATTGCCTGTAATGGTTGAACTAGTATCTTTTAGTAGAGCTATCTGCTGCTGAAATATGAATTACAGTAGTATCTGCGCTCTACATGGGGCAGCCTTTGAAGAGTATTCGGAGACTTCAACTTGTCCAGAATGCAGCCGCGCGAGCGATTGTGGGTGCACCTTGGTACACCCACGTTACACCTATCCTCCGCGAGCTGCACTGGCTACCGATCGGTCTCTGGATATGCTTCAAAGTGCTAGTCGTAACTTATAAAGCCCTTCATGGTATTGGACCTGGGTACTTGAGAGACCGCCTGCTGCCAATTACCTCCCAAAGACCGTTAGATCACACAGGGTCGGCCTCCTCCGGGTTCCGTCCACCAGCCAATGCCACCTGGCTACCACCCGGGGGAGGGCCTTCTCTGTAGCAGCTCCGGCCCTTTGGAATGAACTCCCCATGGAGATTCGGACCCTCACCTCTCTCCAGGCCTTCCGGAAAGCCGTTAAAACCTGGCTGTGCTGGCAGGTCTGGGGTTGATGAGTTCCCCTCCCCTCTCGACTTGTATGCCTATGTGATTCTTGTGTATTTTAATTACGTGTATTGTGTTTTATGTTCCCTTTTCCCCTTTTGAGTTGTTCGCCGCCCTGAGTCCCTCCCGGAGAAGGGCGGCATACAAATAAACTAATCTGAATCTGAATCTGAATCTGTTGTTGGGTTGTTTTTAAAGAAATGCATATTTTAAATAACATTTTCACCAGTATTGAGCTACCAAAATGTAAGGTTCCATAGACAGATGCTGATAATCATTGGACCCCATTCAGTTACACTTTGCATCAAATATTCTTTGAAAGCCAAATTCCCCCTGGGATGAGGAAAGTTAATCTATAATATTGTACATATTTTAGAATGGGATATTGAGGTCGAACAAGCAGCATTTTAATAAGAAAACGGTGCAAGAGGAATGAGCTAAAGCATCACACTTCACGATCAAAAAGCCTGCAGCTATGATTTTTGAAAATTGGGTAGGATAATACCAAGTACTTCTTTAAATATCACATGCTTAAGGTCACCTCTGGGTTAAGCTTTATTATTATTATAGTGCAAGGCTCATGAAAAATGGTGGCTTGGTTAAAATTAGTTAAGTTGATTGACTACGTTCATAATAAAAACAGAGAAAAAATATTCATGCTTGTTATTATAGTGTGGTTAAAGAGCTGATCTAGGAATCAAGAAGCTATGAGTTCTAGTCCTGCCGTAGGCATAAAAACCAACTGGATCACTTGGAGCCAGTCATTCTTTCTCAGCCCAACCCTCACAGGGTTGTTGTGGGGAAAACAGGAAGAAGAAAGAGTGTTGGATATGTTCGCTGTCTTAAGTTGCTTATAAACAATAATAAAGTGTTCTGACCCCCTCCTCCATCCAGTAACGAATGCTGAGACAAGCTTAACTGGAATGTACTTTAATTCAGTGTTTCTCAACCTTGGCAACTTGAAGATGTCCGGACTTCAACTCCCAGAATTCCCCAGCCAGCGTTCGCTGGCTGGGGAATTCTGGAAGTTGAAGTCTGGACATCTTCAAGTTGCCAAGGTTGAGAAACACTGCTTTAATTAGCAAAACACCAAAACCTCGGTGGCTGAAAGCCAAGCATAACAAACAGATAAGGACCTTGGCAGCAACTCAGACAAACTCAGGCAGCAATAAACACAGATAAGGCTTGGCAGCAATCCAGCCTGCCAAGCTCACAGTACTGTCCTCCGACATTGACTCCTGCGTTGACTTCTACAAAGAGGGCCGTGTGCATAAGTAGCTTTTATAGTCTGGAGAGGAGCCTAATGACCACCAGCTGAGTACATTCACCTCCTGTAATTGCGTAATTGTTCCTGACGCCTAGTAGCTCTTCAATGGTGTGCATCCAGGAACAACTCACTGCTGGCTTCTGGATTACTCTCCCTTGTCTCCTTCCCACTGGTCCAAGGCTCAGGCGCCTCCTGGTGGCCAACCAGTCTCTCTGCTCCCTGCTCGGAGTCGGAACCCTGTCCAGGGTCCTCCACATCCTCCAGAGCCGACTCATAGGGCCCCTTGCTGTCGGAGTCTGGTGGCAGCTCCAATGGCTCCTGCTGGGCCACAACAATAAAGGCAGGACAAAAATCAAATAAATAAATGTGTCTTTGATAGCACCAAATTGGAAACCGTGTTCATGTGTTATATACTTATGTTCTGCAAGACTGAGTATATATGAGGGTTTCTGTAGCAATTTGGTGATTTCCAGAAGCACCATTATTGTTTTTTGAGTTGTTCAACAATTTGTAGAGCCAAGGTGGCGCAGTGGTTAGAGTGCAGTACTGCAGGCTACTTCAACTGATTGTTAGCTGCAATTCGGCAGTTCAAATCCCACCAGGTTCAAGGTTGACACAGCCTTCCATCCTTCTGAGGTGGGTAAAATGAGGACCCAGATTGTTGGGGGCAAAATGCTGACTCTGTAAACCGCTTAGAGAGGGCTGTAAAAGCACTATGAAGCAGTATATAAGTCTAAGTGCTATTGCTATTGCATTATAATCTCCAAGGAAAAGATACACGCAACATTACCATTGTATTAAAAAAATGTGATCTGCAGGGCTAAATTCAGTGTCATGTTACAATGGAACTCTTGCTGCAAAGAAGAAGAAAACCAGTGAACTTTGGAGATCAAGGAAAGTTTTAGACCCCAATTCCAAGTGTATTTTCAAGACAAAAAGGCTATTGTAGTTGATTGATTGATAGATTGATTGCTATATCTTCCCACCTCTCTCTGGCTGATTTTTGAGAAGCAAGCTGCCTGTTTTCTAGGCCAGAAAAGAACAGAACAGCTGGCTGTGATCTTTTTGCCAACAAAGTGAAATGTTACAGAACCGCCTTTAAAAACTCTGGAAGAATTGTTACAGAGAGAAGTGGTAAAAAAAAAAAAAGGCTGGTCAATTCTAGAGCGGTAATGCTTAATATAATTACTTCTCTAAGAGACATAATTGTCAGTATGTACACATAGCCCTATTGATACTGTTCTTTCTCACCAAATAAGGAGCTATATAAAGTAAATCTATTATTTAAGCTGAAATTTCACAACTCTCTCAATATATATCATTCCTTCAAACTCCTGGACAAAGCAGCATGACATTCATTAATGGCAACTAGTCTGTGACTCATTTAAAAAACAAAAAAACAAGCTGAGCATGAAATACAAGTCTTGTGTATTTTGCCTTGCAAACTGTGATTCATCCATTGTATATTATAGCAAGCCATCCCACATTGCTTTTATGGCATTATCTTTTGGTAACCCTGATGACTTCTTTCCAATTGCCTTGTTTATTTTCACAGGATGCGTCACTCATGGAGGCAAACTCGTTCAGTCCTTTAATGCCAACATCTCCATCTTCGATGATAAATCAGTACAAATTTGAGGATGAACCAGAAGGAAAGGATCTTTTCATAACGGTTGACGAGCCGGAAAGCTATATTACGGCCATTGAGACATTCATCACTTACAGAATTGTCACCAAGGTTTGTTCCTTCTTATAGCAAAGTACCACTTTAAAAATATATATATATAAGGCCTTATGGATCTTGTTAGAGCAAACCATAATATAATTATTCATTGACCAATCAGTAAATGCATAAATTGCCCCAATTGCTATGGCAACATTGGGCAACTTATAATGTACGTTAAATGCAGTTTTAGACCAAAAAAATGAAGAAATGATTTCATTTACATGGGTGCTCATGGCAAATTGTCAGGGTAAAGTGTTCAGAAGAAGACAGTAAGTTTTAAAAAGTAAGTAAAGAGCAGTTGTGACATTTGCATTAGTTCCAGAAAGTGATAAAAGTGCAAGCTTTTCAAACCAGGTCTTTTCCAGATTGCAGCTGTCCAAATTATAATTGCAACAGATTTCCAAAGAGACTCTGTTTGGACTTCCCTGACAGTGGTAGCAAACTGTTTTTTGAAACTGCATGAAATTTCAAATGGGACTATTTGTTTACTTATTTATTTAAGCTATGTCTAACCTGCCTTCATTAAACTTATTCCTGATTGCAGATGAGACGGCAGATGTAATGCTTTTCAAGGGGAAAAAAAATGATGCAGCCAGCAGGTGCTCTTATTAGTTCTCAAGAAAATACAATGACTCTGTTTATAATTATACAGAGGAAGTTCCTTTATTTATTTTTTCAAGTTTCCAGGTCAGTCAGTTACAACTCCTCTGGGTAGCTTAACAGCCAATTCTGTCTTCTCCCCATGTTGATAGAAACAAATGATTGACTTCCCCAAACATCCTACCTAAGAGTTGCATAAGAGTCATATTTTAATGCTATTCTAAAGGGTTCCATCACAAAACAGCAGTAGACTAAAGCGCGCTCGACGAAAGCGCGTACGTGACGTCATCACAGCGCGATGAAAACAGCACGCTGTGAGCGGTAAGCTTAAAATTAACGCGTAAATCTAAACCTAACCCCCCCCAAACCTAACCCTAAACCTAACCCTAAGCCTAACCCTTAACCTAACCCTAAACCTAACCCTAAACCTAACCCTAAACCTAACGCTAACCCTTAACCTAACCCTAACGCTTAACGTAACCCTAACCCTAACCCTTACCTTTATGTGAATCGGCTTGCTTTAAAAGCGCTTTTTAAAGCGCCCTTTTTCTTTCTTGTCGCGCTGCTGATGACGTCACGTACGCGCTTTAATCGGCCGCGCTTTAGTGGACCGCGGTTTTGACGTGCCACGATTCTAAAGGCCAGTAATGGGGGGAAGGGGGGGATGCTGCAGATGCCTAGAAGATTGCTGTTTAGAGAGTAGGTGCTATGGCAGACCGTGGCACGACAAAACCACGCTCGACTAAAGCACACCCGATTAAACCGCGTCGCTGACGTCATCAACAGGGCGACAACAGCGAGCGCGGAGAAAGAAGGGCGCTTTAAATAGCGCTTTGAAAGCAAAGCGCTATTCAAGTTAAGGTAAGGGTTAGGTTTAGGGTTAGGTTTAGGGTTAGGGTTAGGGTTAGGTTAAGGGTTAGGTTTAGGGTTAGGTTAAGGGTTAGGGTTAGGTTTAGGGTTAGGTTAAGGGTTAGGATTAGGTTTAGCGTTAGGTTAAGGGTTAGGTTTAGGATTAGGTTTAGGGGGGTTAGGTTTAGGTTTAGGGGTTAATTTTAGGTTTAGCGTTTACAGCGTGCTTTTTTCTCCGCGCTGTTGTCGCGCTGTGATGACGTCAGCTGCGCGGTTTCGTCGAGCGCCCTTTAGTCGAACGCGGTTTTGTGGTGGAACCATGGCAGACAAGGCCCATTTCCTGGGATTTGCTAGATGATATGACGAGGGAGGATTGCATATGTTCATCCAAACTCCTATTTTGGTACTTGAACATTGGATCTTCAAACATACATGATGACAGTATTCGGAGGCAAATCTCTTTGCTTTTCATTTTTTATTACAAATGTAAGAAAAATGCTTTGGTGGGACATTAATTTTTCAGAAGCTAGGATGTGGCTACTTAAGCCATGTCCCTGTGCAATGCTAAGTTTAAATGTCCATCTTTTTAGCTATGCCTGCTGGCCCTTAATTTAATCTCCTGTGCAAGATGTCAGCCATGACCAGTGACATCATTGTTCAAGACAATTGATGAGACTCTTGGGGATAAACCATCCTTGCCCGGGCAAGGAAAATGTGATAAGCACGGGCAGTCCAAAGAAAACATCCCGGATATTATGTAATCACAATTTGTGAACAAGAATAGAGGTGGAATGCAAAGAGATACACCCATAGAAAGAATTTCTAAAACCTAGGACTGAAGAAAAGCTGAATTTTCTTTCCGAGGTGGCGCAGTGGGTAGAGTGCAGTACTGCAGGCTACTTCAGCTGACTGTTATCTGCAGTTCGGTGGTTCAAATCTCACCAGGCTCAAGGTTGACTCAGCCTTCCATCCTTCCGAGGTGGGTAAAATGAGGACCTGGATTGTTGGGGGCAATATGCTGACTCTGTAAACCGTTTAGAGAGGGCTGAAAGCCCTATGAAGTGGTATATAAGTCTAACTGCTATTGCTATTGCTAAATATTCAAAAAAAAAAATAACCCTGGTTTATATTGGTGATAAGGTAACTTGATGAGTCTTGGCTTTGTAACAGTTGTAAAAAGATCAGAGGAAAGCAAGCAACTGAATAGCAAGTACAACTCATTTGCTTTGCATTGAATGTATTTATCATTTTCCCCAACTGTGTTTGTTTATCTGCAGCCTTTATGAATTACTTATGTCACTTACAGGATTTGTAAGATCTGTCAGGGAATACAAGCCCAGAACAGAATCTCTTGGGAGGTACACTGGAATTACAGTCCTAAGATACTCTCTGATGAAGAATTGAAACCCTATTAGAAGACAGGGATCTCACTGAGGAGAATTCTACATATTCTGTTACTAATAATCAGCCAACGCTTCTTATTGATGACTATCATGTTCATTAAATTATTTGGATTCCTCTGTGCATATTTGGCACAAGATTGAAATGTGTTTACTGAGGAGAATCCTGCGCATTGTCAACATGACACAAAACTCTTTTTTTAATTGAAAGAAAAGTTTCCTCATGTGTTAACTTTCTATCAAAATTCACCTGAGCCAGATTTTCATCTAAAAGGATTATCTTAACTAGGATTTTAGGCCAAAATTCCTCATTCAGGCTGCTACAGAGGAACTTCCTAATACTATCCAAAGGAGAGCATTTGGAATAGAGAGAGGGATTCACAGTATAATTATAATAAATGTTGACTGAAAAGATTCAAAAAGCTATATAAGTCAGAGTACAAAACAACAAAAAACTCAGTATTTTTGCATTGTATAGATTGATTGCAACAAGAATCTAAATATTTGCATTGTAGCTAGGTAATATAATAATGCATATACTGTGGCTTCACACATTTTCTACGTTCAGGAAATACTCGAAAAGTGTATATAAATGTGAAAGTATTTATGAAAAAATAGCTGAAAAAGTATCTAAATTTGAAGGTAATTTATGGACATACTTGAACATCTTAATCTGCTCAATTTGGAAAACATTTATTTCCTATTATAATCTTTAAGAATTTTCTTAGAGAAAAGGAGCACCCTCATTTTGAAGCCATTAAATCCCAATTCTTTGTTCTTGGATTAAGATCAAATCTGTGTGGCATATTGGCAAAAATGTGCCCAAACTAACAAGCATTACTCTTAATAATGAACAAGATATGCTAAGTATGGGGTGGGCATGATTACGACTAGCAACATAGCCTACACTTTATCTTATTAAAATGTGTTAGATAAAAATGTGATGATTCTACCTACAACTATAACATCCTTATGGAAGACAGTGAGGTGGAATGCAAAAAGAGTTAATGATAAACAGCATGAATTAATAAGTGAAAGTAAAGAAAGAAAGTTTGTGTCTCTGAATTTCAGGGAAAGGAAAAGGAGTTAATACATCTGAATGAAGGTGATTGCATCTCGTAGAACGGAGTTAATGAGTGTGTGCACAGTGTCTTTGGAATCCAAAGATATATGTTTAATTTAATAGGTTTAATTGAGTGAATGGTTAATTAAATGAATGGCCTTAATTGTATGTCAAAAAGTAGGAAGTTGTGCCATCTAGGTTGTTATGTGTATGAATGAAAGCAAGAATCCCATACATTGGCAATGCTGCCTATTGTGCTACAGTGAATGCTGATAATTGAAGAATTAAAAATATGATTTGGGAAAGGTTATGCAACATTCAGAATTAATGGCAGTCTAATATGCTGTTAACTGATGTGAATGGATGAATAGCAACATGCTGAGAAAATGCAGAAAAATGTGATTAGGCCATTGAGAAACCTTGCTTAGAAAAAGATCTTCTGTTAATTTCAAATACCTATTTTAATCATAAGCACATCCATTTATACACCTGAAAAGGCATGGAAGAAAAAAAAAGTGACTGATCTTATTGTTTGTGATGAAAACCTGTGAGCATTAGTGAAGGATACAAGAGTAATGAGAGATTTTGAATATGGAGCAAATCACTACTTGGCACTACCAAGAGATAATCTTGAGAAATAGGGAAAGAAAATATAGACATTTGAGAATATGAAAATAGAATGACTGCGGGGAGTCCTATATGAAAAAGCATTAGGAAATAGCTTAATTTAAAGCTGGCTTTAAAAACTTGATTCTTTTCTCAGGCATTGGGCCCATGATAAGATGGCTTTGCTGTTATCTCTCTGTTATTTTGCCTCTTTGACCATCTTTTCCTTTGTATGGTTTTGATTAATTTACTGATCTGTTACGTTTTCAGTTTGTACACTACCGTGAGATGTGCTGAGTGGGTGATCTAATAGATGATAGATAGATAGATAGATAGATAGATAGATAGATAGATAGATAGATAGATAGATAGATAGATAGATAGATAGATAGATCGATCTTTGGTGGTGCAGTGGTTAGAATGCGGTATTGCAAGCTAACTCTGCTCACACTGCCAAGAGTTTCGATTCCTTCTTTCCTGACTGGCTCAAGGTTGACTCAGCCTTCCATCCTTCCGAGGTCGTTAAAATGAGGACCCAGATTGTTGGGGGTGCAATAAGCTGACTCTGTAAGCACTGTGAGCCAGTATATAAATCTTAAGTGCTATTGCTATAAAAATATAAATGGAATTTTATTAAATTACTAAACATTGAGCAGGGAGAAAGGTACTGTGGGATTTCTCCTTGGTTATTTAATGTATTGGTGGTTAAATACATAAGGAATTGTAGAAGTTGGATCTTAGGGATATATTACTTGGGGATGTGAATATGCCTGTCCTTCTGTATACAGCAGATGTCATGTTGTCGATTGAGATAAATTATATGATGCCATGCAAAATATGGTTCTGAAAATTAATGCATCAAAGTCCAGAGTAGTTGTGTTTGATGGGGAACATTGAGAGAATGATGTCAAGTTATGCATATGTTTTTTAAAAAACCAAAGCAACTAGATGAATTTGTGTATTTTGGTCAAATATTTACAAAAATGGGGAATTGGGCCAAAAAGTTTTGAAATATGTACAGTAAATGACGATAGAAAAGCAGTGGGTGGTATGTAGCCCGCTCTAGGGTAGGAGAATTTATAGAACAAGATGGCTGTAAATCTGTTTCGGTACAATTTGTTACAGGAAGTAAGAGTTAGGTATTGTTCTGACCCCCCTCGTCCCACACCAACACACACTCCGAGCCAAAGATAAGTTACAACATTTAATTAACAGACAGAGAGGTCCTTGGCAGCAAACCGGCACAGATAAGACTTGGCAGCAATCCAACACAGATAAACCGTGGCAGCAATCCAGCCTGCCAAGCTCATCATAATGTTCTCCAACATTAGTTCCTGCGTTGACTTCTGCAAGAGGGGCGTGTGCACAAGCAGTCTTTTTATAGTCTGGAGAGGAGCCTAATGACCACCAGCTGAGTGCAATTACCTCCTGTACTTACACAACTGTTCCTGACGCCTATTAGCTCTTCATTGCCAGGCATCCAGGAACAACTCACTACTGGCGTCCGGATCACTCCCTTGTCTCCTCCCCTCTGGTCCAAGGCTCAAGCGCCTCCTGGTGGCCAGCCAGCCTCTCTGCGCCCTGCTCGGAGTCGGAATCCTGTCCAGGGTCCTCCACATCCTCCAGAGCCGACTCATAGGGCCCCTCGCTGTCGGAGTCTGGTGGCAGCTCCAACAGCTCCTCCTGGGCCACAACAAGTATATTAGGAAAAACAGTAAAGTAAGCGGCATGTAGTAGGAACATTGTGTACACAAGAAGTATTCATGGTCAAACAAGAAAGAAAAGTCCAAGACTCTATGCTCAGTTCATGAATGAATGTGGATTTGATGCAAAAGTAAATGACCCATACCCCAGAATATACTTTAATCATATAGAGCAAATGAAAGAGGATTGAATTGCAGAACAAGTATACAACAGGAGAGCGAGTGGAGTAGAACGAAAGAAGACCTGGAAAGTTTTATGGTTCAGTGGATTTGATATGGTATTGGAAAAAAGGAGTGGTGAGATCAAAAGTCAGTGCTGAAAGATGCGGTATATAAACGTAGTGATTATAATGGCATTTTGCAGGGATAAAAAGATAGGGAGATGTATTGTGAATGATATTAATGTAAACTAGATTTAACTTTTTCTTCTTTTTTTTTCTTCATGCCAACATTTCTTTGATTTTTTTTTGTTTCTTATTCCTTCTTGGCACTTTGCGTGTGATTGCTTATCCCAGAAGGGAATAGTGCAATTGGAATTCAGGTAGGCACTTATGAATCAATTTAAATTTATACTGCAATAGGAAATCTTGGTTTATACTGGACGGAAGAGAAGCTTCAATATGTTTTCACATTGTATACATATTCTATATCGGTGATGGCAAACCTTTTGGGCACCAAGTGCCCAAATCAGAATGTGTGTGCATGCACGTAGCACCAGAAACCTGAAGAACAGCACATGCCTGTTTTTGTGGCTGTTTTCAAGCTATTTTTCAGGCCGTTTTTGGCCCAGAAAACATCCCAGAAACGGCGTGTTTTGGGGGCATTTTTCGGGCCATTTTCCAATGCCTGCAAAGATCAGTTGGCCAGTGCACATGTGTGTACTAGAAACCAGAAGAGCAGCTGGCAACAGTGCGTGTGCCCACAGCAGGAGTGGGTTCCTGCCAGTTCTAACCTCTTGTATAGAAGAGGTTCCACAAATCTACAGTGCCGTTTAGAACCGGTTCCAGCTCCCACCCCCCCGCCCATCCGCACATCATCAAAATGAAGAGCGAGAGGAGGATTCTGGGAGTTGAAGTCCACAAGTCTTAAAGCTGTCACGTTTGAACACCCTTGGGATTTTTTCTAAAGGGTTGGGGTCCAAAGGTGTTGTAAATTGACAGCTTTAAGACTTGCACACTTCAATGCCAGAGTTCCTGAGCCAACATGACTGGAGGAGGAATTCTGGGAGTTGAAGTCCACAAGTCTTAAAGCTGTCAAGTTTGAACACCCCTGGGGCTTTTTTCCTAAAGGGTTAGGGGTGCAAGGGTCTTGTAACTTGACAACTTTAAGACTTGCATGCTTCAAATGCCAGAGTTTCTGAGACAACATTTTGGTTGCTAAGCAAGAGCGTTGTTAAGTGAGTTTCACCACATTTTACAAGTTGGCCACGCCCAGCCAGTCACATGACTGCCAAGCCACTCCCACCAGGTCACATGGTCGACAAGCCACTCCCACAAAGCAGGCCACACCTACAGAAGAGGTTCTAAAAAATTTTGAAACCCACCCCTGGCCCACAGAGAGGACTCTACATGCCACCTCTGGCACCCGTGCCACAGGTTGGCCATCACGGTTCTAGATTGTTCCTGTACATACAGTCTTTTCATTTCAACTCTATATTTATCCGCAATTTGTGCTTAAGTATTTTGGAGCTACATTTTGGCAACCATATTTTCTTTCCCATGTTCCTGCTCTAGGACAGCCAATTCATGCATGATTTCTCTTTGGAAGTGAGCCTTACTATATCTTCTAGGGCTCAAGTTTTGTGTTCATTTCAAGATCTCTGGCATTTCTTCTAAAGTTGTTGGCAAGCTTAGTTTGGAACAGCCTTCTTCAAGTGGTGCCCTGCAGATGTAGAGTGCAAAGATTTTTATGCTAGAATATTATGTAAAATTTTAGAACATGCATGGTTAAAGGGCCTGCTTGATGCGCAGAGTTGTATAGGACCTGTTATTGCTTGGAAGAATCAGCTTAAAGTATTGAGAAAGTTATATGGGCAGTTTTTAGATCACAAATATTCAGTGAAAGAAATGAAAAAAAGCATCTGGTCTTAGAGGGTTTGACCTGGACTACAAACAAGACCTGAATGATGAATCCTATACATTGTGAATTCTCAGTATTATATATGATTTCATTTGGTTCCTTCCCTAGTCATCTATTATTATTGCGACCATATATGTAACGTAAGTTTCTCATTTTGTTTCGTTTTTTTACTTTACGGTTTTCTTTTCAGACAACTCGTGGTGAATTTGACTCCAGTGAGTATGACGTTAGAAGGCGCTATCAGGACTTTCTGTGGTTGAAAGGAAGACTTGAAGAAGCGCATCCAACACTTATTATTCCTGTAAGACTTTTTATTGGCTTCCATAGAAAACCGGGTTCCAGAGATAGAGCACTAAAATTGGCAACGGCCAATTTTACCAGAGAATAGAGTTTTGGGACTGTTTCCCTATTGGGTTAGTTATAATGAGACAACAGTGTTTTTTGTAAAGTGAATGATGGCATCATGCCATTTTATTCCAATCATGTTTTGAATCTTGCCCCCAAAACAGACAAAGTTGCTAAAGTGAAAATGTGGATATGTTAACAAAGATTTCTCTCTACCCACCTTCTCTGTTACTTTTTGTGCCGATACAGAAAGAGCCGTGAGTCATTCCATTTTAAGGCATAGTATGCATAGAAATTGTATTTTTAGCGTTGCGGTTTAGGTATCTATGCATGAATGCACCTTAATTAGTTTCCTTCTTCACTTCTTTCTTTCTTTAGCCGTTGCCTGAAAAATTCATAATGAAAGGAGTTGTGGAACGATTTAATGAAGAATTCATTGAAACAAGAAGGAAAGCTTTGCATAAGTTTTTAAACCGGATTGCTGATCATCCTACTTTAACTTTTAATGAGGACTTCAAAATTTTTCTTACTGCACAAACAGAGGTAATGAAACCTTCCGATATTCAGATAGCTAATGGGGAAGCCAGATTCATTTAACAACCAGGTTTGCTAACTTAACAACTGCAAGGATTCACTTAACAACTGTAGCATGAAAGGTCATAAAATGGGGAAAACCTCTCAGCAACATAAATTTTGGGCTCAGGGCCACCTGCATACCTCCAGAGGGTGAACCTACCAATATTGCTTCCTCCTCCTATTTTCCCCACAACAACAATTGGAACAGCTTGCCTCCAGGAGTTGTGAATGCCCCAACACTGGAAGTCTTTAAGAAGATGCTGAATAACCATTTGTCTGAAACGGTATAGGGCTTCCTGCCTAGGCAGGGGGTTGGACTAGAAGACCTCCAAGGTCCTTTCCAACTCTGCTATTGTATTGTATTGTATTATAATTATGGGATATTAGTCAGGTTGACTGACCCAAAGTTACCCAACTGGCCTTCATGGCTGAAGGGAAACTGGAACTCATCATTTTCTGGTTTCTATGCCAGGACATTCACCACTACACCAAATTGGCTCTCTTTCCTCCCTTATTGCTACTTTCCCCTCCTGGCCTTACAGAGAGATTCTCGCAGGAGCCTGGCCAGAAGCTTAATACAGTCAAAATGGAAAACACTGGTTGTGGTTGCATGTAACACAAAGACAGGTTATGGCGAGCTGCAAATGATGAGCTGCATTTATGCATTCACCTTTCAGTGTGGTTTCAAGTTTTGCTATAGATAGACGTTTAGATGTTTGGGGAGAAAATGGATTGCATGGATATTGTGATGTAATTGTGATTTTATGCTTTTAATTGCTGTACACTTACTCTAAAATAAAACCACGATGTCAGCCTCTGTTTTGCTGCTTGCTTTTCGGCTGCCATTGAAATGGGGAAGTGGGGGGGCATAGTATTTGGGTGTGGGAAATATTCTGTGCAGGAGTGACTGTAAGAAAGGAGTTGTTCTCACCATCTACTGCGCATGTGGCAGGGAGGGAGTTTCCCGCCAAGGCCAACTGTCCAGCATACCAACCTGATGATGATTTTGGAACCTGGGTACTTGAGAGACCGCCTGCTGCCAATTACCTCCCAAAGACCCATTAGATCACACAGATTAGGCCTCCTCCGGGTTCCATCTATAGCCAATGTCATCTGGCTACTACCCGGGGGAGGGCCTTCTTTGTGGCGGCTCCGGCCCTTTGGAACGAGCTCCCCGCAGAGATTCGGACCCTCACCTCTCTCCAGGCCTTCCGAAAAGCCGTTAAAACCTGGCTGTGTTGGCAGGCCTGGGGTCGATGAGTTCCCTTCCCCTCTCGAATCGTGTGGCTGTTGGTTGCTTTAAATTCCCTTGTACTTTTTTGTTGTAGTTCTTTGTGCTTCCCTTCCCCTCCCTTGGGTTTGTGCGCCGCCGTGAGTCCCGCCGGGAATAGAGCGGCATATAAATAAAATGAACCTTGAACCTTGAAGATGTTTCCGACATGACACCTGTGGAGTAATTGGATTGGACTATGGGCTGGGGTTACCAAGGGGAGGGGAATGGGTCACATATTGATATCTATGATTGTGCGCGCTTTTGTCTCGGATCCTGCTTTGCTTAGTTACTATTTACTTAGAACCACTAAAAGTACTCTTAATTCTGCAAAATGGAGTTGAGTGGTTTCTTTCTTGGTTACTGAGTGAAGCAGCCCTGACACATAATTTTACTTTTACGATCATTGATTAAATGGTGACATTCAAAGAAATCGTCAGAGGGAGTTAGGTGGCAGCTGTTCTTAGTGACTCTGTGTGATTCGCTTTTCTCGCCGTGTGCATTTAAACATCCAAACGAGACTGTGCTGTTTCTGTGTGTCGTATACTACATGTGGATATATGCATGTTTTTTTTGTTTGTTTATATTTTTGTCATATTTTTTTTAATTGAGAATTTTGGAAAAAAAAAACTTTTACAAATATTTACTTCCTTCCCGCCCCCAACCCCCCCCCAACCTTCCACCTCCCCCCCTCCGACTTCCCAGAACCAATACAGGATATAAATCTTTAACAAAAACATTCTAAAATAAACTTTAAAAAAAAGTTAATATCATCTTTCATTTGAGCTTTAACTCCTCTTTGCTAGGCTAACTCTAAACAGATTATATCATTCCTTATTTCTTCAGTTATAAGCTATCTGGAATTTCTTAGTCCCATATTTATTTTGAGTATAGTCAATCCATCTTCTCCACTCCAGTTTATATCTCTCGTTTGAATGGTCCTTGAGATATGCTGATATTTTGGCCATCTCTGCTAGGTTTGTTACTTTCAATGTCCATTCTTGAATAGTAGGCAAATCTTCCTTCTTCCAGTATTACGCCACCAGCAGTCTTGCTGCGGTTATTAAATGCAAAATCAGGTTAATCTCTACAACTGTACAATCAGTAATTATACCTAACAAAAATAACTGAGGGGTAAACTTTATCCTTTTTTAAAGAACATTTTGCATAATCCACCATATTTTTATCCAAAATGCTTTAACCTTTTTACAAGTCCACCATATATGATAGTATGTAGCATCAGCACAATCACATCTCCAGCATTTAGGTTGTAAATTCGGATACATAGAGGCCAGTTTTTTAGGATCTAAATGCCTCCTCTATAAAAACATCTTATAAAAGTTTTCTCTCAAATTTTGGGCTTGTGTAAACTTTACATTTCTTACCCAGATCTTTTCCCATGTATCCAACATTATTGGTTCTTCAAAATGTTGGATATTTTTGTCATATTTATGAAGGGTAAATTGGAGGTGTTGACCCTTTGAGAGCTCTATGCAACAAAATTTCATTTTAACATATGTCGATTAGTGTACATTTAAAGCAGGGGTGAAATGCTACCAGTTCAGACTGTTTCGCCCGAACCGGTAGCAAAAAAAAAATGCTACTGGTTCAGGAGAACTGATTTTTCCAACGATCAGCTGTGCAACACGATTTATATTAGCTAGAAAGCAGGATTTCCTGCTTTCTAGCTAATCTAATCACGCAGCACAGCGGATTCCTCCCCTCACTGTTCGCTTACCTCGCTGTTCGCTTACTCGCTTGCCAGGCACGCTCAGTAGCAGGCTCCGCCCGGACACCATTTTGATGCTCTGCACATGCTCACATTGCTACTGAACCAGTAGCAAAGATAAGTGGCATTCATCCCTGATTTAAAGTAACAATAAAGTTATTTTAAGTCTAAGTTTGTGAAGCACATAGGCCTGCTATGTGTGACTTCAATATTGTTTTGAGATTGTGTTCGGGGTTCTGCTGTGGATGTGGGCTTTCGTTACATTAAATTGATTCTACAAGAAGAGCCATTTATCCATCCTGAAATTGGATTTCCTCTTTTAATTTTTAGGAACTTTCATCTCACCGGAAGCAGGGGCCCGGCTTACTTAGCAGAATGGGTCAAACAGTCAAAGCGGTGGCTTCATCAATGCGAGGCTGTGCTGTGAAAAACCGCCCGGAAATATTTACAGAAATGAGTGACTATGTGGATGTGTTTAACCAGAAAATCAATCTATTGAACAAAATCTCCCAACGAGTTTACAAAGAAAAAAAAGGTTGGTGGACCAGGAGGAAGCGGAGTGGGGAGGGGAGGTGAAACTAATCTTGGGGTATATAGATTGACCATGTTTCCCCCTGCCAAATTATAAAGCTTCATAGCAGGACAAGTTATAGACCTATAGCGTTTTTCCCCCTGTTCTGTGCACCTGACAAATGGAAAATCACAGGGAATACTTTTTTTCCTCTGAAATAATTCCAGCAGAACTATTGGTTTTAACAGCTTTGACACTGACATGGAGTAAAAAATGGAAGAAGTTAACAGCTGCTCCTGTAAGTCAGTTGGTGGGTTTCAAAAATTGTTCGAACCTACTCTGTGGGTGTGGCCTCCTTTGTGGGAGTGGCTTGCCGCCCATGTGATCGGATGGGAGTGGCTTGCCGCCCATGTGACCGGATATGAAGATGTCGACGACACTTGTCAGAACCACCTTAAATTACCTCACACACAGCACTGGCATGCATAAGAATATGAAGTAAACTTGTTTTTTAAAAGGCATCTTTGGTTTACGTTAAAACAACTTCAACCCACGCAATGTTCTGATTGCAACACAAACGCAGTAGTCATCCTTACCTTTCACAGAGGCACTGAGTTTTATAAATATGAGCAAGATAGTGTAGAATAATCATATCCAAGGACCAGTGGTGGGTTTCAAAGAATTTTGGAACCTCTTCTGTAGGTGTGGCCTGCTTTCCGGGTCCACTGGTGGAACCTCTTCTAACCGGTTCAGTAGATTTGACGAAGCGGTTCTACCGAATAGGTGCGAACTGGTAGGAACCCACCTCTGCTGTAAGTCCTGATTTCTGTGTAAGAATGGGGGTTAGTCCACATTTTTTAATTGAATTATAAAGTACCGTGTTTCCCTGAAAATAAGACAGGGTCTTCTTTTCTTTTGATGCCCAAAATAAATGCTTGGTCTTATTTTGTGGGAGGTCTTATTATTTTTGAGGTGCAGGAGGCTCCTTAACCTTGGCCCGCAGCCCGTGGATCAGCTGGTCCAGAGAGGGCCGGACGTTCTGTCTCTGTTTCTGGCACACTCTTGCTGGCCTTAGTGTCGCTGGTCCTGTCATTCTTTTTGTGGCCACCACTAGGAGAAGGGGCGCAATAGGTAGAGTTTGCAGGAGCAGCCCCTGCGAGGCTGTTCCGCGTGGATGGCAGATTCACGTGTTCCCCCCTTCCCACCCATGCATTTAAATATTTTAGGGGAAGCCTTATTTTAGCGCATGCGCTCAAAAGCCTGATAGGGCTTATTATCCAGGGAGGTCTTATTTTTGGGGAAACAGGATATTATAAAATACAAAGTAAATAGGAAAGCAGTAGATGGGGTAGGAGAGGAGAAGTGAGGAAAGATAAGAAAAAGAAAGAAAAAGAACCACTGACTTCCGACTCTCTCTGTTACGGTAAAATAAGGCATCAACATCAAATCACAACTTTTTTATTTTATTTTTCATAATATTACAAACAAGCAATTTCTATAAAGATCTATCAGTCTCATCGGTAAAACCCGAAGACAGAATTTCATTCTTTTCCACTTCGAGCATGAATTGATGTGGGAAAGTGGGTTATAAGGACAGAAGTTAGGATCACCCTTTTCCTTCTTCCTTTGAAAGGAACTGTCTGAGAAAATGCTCTATGGAGACAGGCAGAAACTGGTTGGTGTCCTTTTCAGATAATTTGTACCCTGCCATCAAAGGTGCCACTTACATAGCAGCTATTTGCTGTCGGTGGCAGATCTCTCACACCAATTCATCTAATGCCTGGCTACGTGGCCAATCACTCAGAGTTTTAAAAAGGTAGGAAGGAAGGAAGGAAGGAAGGAAGGAAGGAAGGAAGGAAGGAAGGAAGGAAGGAAGGAAGGAAGGAAGGAAGGAAGGAAGGAAAGAGAGAAAGAAAGAAAGAAAGAAAGAAAGAAAGAAAGAAAGAAAGAAAGAAAGAAAGAAAGAAAGAGGGATTGCCATCTCCTGTGGAGAGAGCAATTAAGAATGTGGGTGATGTTTTCAAAAAGACACATGGCCAACTGTATGGATCAACTTCGCCTTGATTTCCAATCTGTTTCCCAAGTCGCTGAATTTCGTTAAAAACCCATCAATATAATTTTCTCTCCCATTTAAGAAGATTGCAGCTTGGGAAAGAAGAATTGGCTTTTCTTTCCTTCTGTGCTGTAGCTCCCAGAAAAATCCACCCACCTACCACATTGCTTTTTAGATTACAGGTTTCAGATTTAAAATTTTAGGCTGGTGCCAATAAAAGGAAGTTTCCTAAAGAAAATGCTGTATATATGCGAGTGAACAAGGGAACAGGTGAATTTTCAGGCACAGAAATGAAGCGGAAGATGCTTAATTTTCCATCCCTTTAACACTGAGCTCCACTAAATATAAGCCCAATTCCTTACATGATAATTAAGCTTAGGGGGTGGAGGGGGGGGGGAACACCAGTTCCTAATGATGCCAAATTTTCAATTTTTAATTGCCAGGAAGAGGAGTGTTGCCTTGTAACACTCCACATGCATGTAGCAATTATATCCACATGCATGTAGCAATTATATACATTGCCTTCAGCTTGTGAATAAAAGCCTATATATAGATATACACTACTAAAGAATAAGTAAAGTAAACTTTAAGAAGGAAAACATTGGCAGCAATGTATAAGAAGTTTTTCTAGAGGTGGTCTCGCATTTTGTCCATGGTCTGTGTTCTTTTTCAAAAAAGCTTGTTGTTGTTGATGTTGTTGTTGTTGTTGTTAAAAAATTAACAGATGGTTCAAGTCTACTGTATCATTAAAACAATTCCTTCCCTCTCCCCGCCCCCTCGGGAAAAAGCATTTTACCAGGCTCAGAGCAATAATCGTGCCAACGGTTTTACAAGGAAAAGGTTGTTTTCTGAATCCCGAGCTGTGGAGAAATCTGTGGCCAGAGTGTAGGACTTGGCAATCAGCCTTGTCAATCCTGGATAAGGGGAGGGAAAATAATGCCAGGAAGTTGCCATGGAAGCCAATATGAAATACGAAAAGCCAATCCAGGAATTCTTTAGGATTTTAAGGACAAATTAGCAGATTTAGCAGTGCATATGCTTTTTGTGAGCAAGCTTTTTATTCTGGGTACATAAATGACGTGAAATGTTCTGTGTGCATACCCTTAATATAGCTCCTTTTAAAAAAATTATCATTTATATATTGTTTTTCAGATTTTTTTAAAAGTGCTTCAGGCACAATATTTTAATAATTCTTACATGGATTTTATGTAGCAATTCACATACTAAGCTACTACCATTTCCATAGTTCGTAATATATTTTGAATGCAAAAGCAAAAGTTTTTTTTTTTTTTTAATTTAAAGCTGGCTTAAACTTGCATCCATATGTTTGAATATCCTTAAATGGGAATCTTTTGCAAATTGATGTTTGGTAAGATGGCCCCAAATTTCTGAATTAATTAATTCAACTTACGCTGCCTGGTAGCAATTCTAGACAACTTAGAATCATTAAAATCCAATAAAAACATTAAAATGATAATTAATAACATTAATGTACTTAAAATAGACAAAGATGAGAAGGAATGGAAAAAGATGCAGGTAATCTTCACTTAATGACCAAAATTAGGACTGGACATCTGTTGCTAAGCAGTGCAGTAGTTAAGTGAAACATCCTGTGACTGTACCACAACTGTTCAGCTGCAGTCATTAAGCAAATCATTCAGGTCATTAAGTGAGACATTGTGTGATCATAATTTGTGATTTTACTACCAACTTCTCTATTAACTTTGCTTGTTGGAAGCTGGCTGTGAAGCCCACAAATGGTGATCACATGACTGCAGGCTGCTATGACATTAATAAATGCATACCAATTGTGAAGTGTCTGAATCACAGTCTCCTGAACCTGGGTCACTTCGATAGTTATAAGTTTGAGGACCTGTCATAAAGTTACTTTGTTACCACCAATGTAACTTCCAACATTTGCTAAACAGGTCAGTTGTTAACTAGGGATCACCTGTCTCTACTATTGAAGAGCCGAGGTGGCGCAGTGGTTAGGGTGCAGTACTGCAGGCCACTTCAGCTGACTGTTATCTGCAGTTCAGCGGTTCTAATCTCACTGGCTCAAGGTTGACTCAGCCTTCCATCCTTCCGAGGTGGGTGAAATGAGGACCCAGACTGTGGGGGGCAATACGCTGACTCTGTAAAGAGGGCTGAAAGCCCTATGAAGCGGTATATAAGTCTAACTGCTATTGCTATTGCTATTGAACTTTTTGATTCTATATGAAAAGCTGTGGTGGCGCAGTGGTTAGAATGCAGTACTGCAGGTTACTTCTGCTGACTGCCGGCTGCCAGCTGTCGACAGTTCGATTCTCACCGGCTTAAGGTTGATTCACCTTTTCATCCTTCCGGGGTCAGTAAAATGAGGACCCAGATGGTTGAGGGCAATATGCCGAATCTGTAAACTGCTTAGGGAGGGCTTTAAAGCACTGTGAAGTGGTATATAAGTGCTATTGCTACTGCTATATGCCAGCATTTCAGACTGTCGTACAGGCAGTCCTTGACCTATGACCATAATGGAGCCCAAAATTTCTGTTGTTAAGTGAGACATTTGTTAAGTGAGTTTTGCTCCATTTAACAACCTTTCTTGCCATAGTTGTTTAAGCAAATTAATTCAGTTGATAAGTTAGTAACCCAGTTGTTAAGTGACGTGACCCGACAAATGCACGCACAACAAAAGCACGCCGACAAAACCGCGGCGCTAAAACCGTGGCGTCATCAACACGACGTCATCAATGCGGCGACAACAGCGCAGTGACAGAAGCGCAATTTAAGTTAAGGTTAGGGTTAGGTTTACAGCGCGCTTCTGTCGCCACGCTGTTGTTGCCGCGCTTCAGCGCTCATTCGTCGGCGCGCTTTAGAACTCGCGGTTTTGTCACCGGGGTTTAGTCGGGCGCGCTTTTGTCATTCGCCCTTTTGTCGGTGAACCGTTAAGTGAAACTGGCTTCCCCATTAACTTTGCTTGTCAAAAGGTTGTAAAAGTTGTTCCCATGACCTTGGGACAATGTTCCCAGCAATGGTCCTAAGTATGAACCAGTTGCCAAGCAACTGAATTTTGATCCCATGATCATGGGGATGGTACAAAGGTGGTAACGGTGAAAAATGGTCATAAGTGACTTTTTCCAGTGCTGTTATGACTTTGAACGGTGATTGAAAGAACTGTTGTAAGTGTGGGACTATCTGTATTCTTCAGAAAGAGTTTCTGTTTCTTTATGATAATTGCTTGGGAGATTATGAAGTCCTGAGTGTCTTTTCTCTCCTCCCCCCCCCCCCCCGCTTCCTTTTCCCAAGACTATTTTTATGAAATGAAGGAATTTGGTCCAATTCACGCACTCTGGTCTGCTTCGGAAGAAGATCTGGAAGATACATTAAAAGGAATGGCTACAGGCATCGACCAGTGTTGCAAAGCTGGAGACAAATGGATGTCCGCTCTGTCCGAAAGCTTCTTCCCTGTCATACATGAATATTTGCTTTATAATGAAATATTGATGGTAAGGTGGGTTGGGAGCTGTTAAACAGCTGAATTTCCTCTGGTGTCATTGCTGCAATGGATGCTCCCATGAGTTGCTGGTGCGTTTTCTTAGTCAGTGCGAGTAGTTTAGCCCTGCAGGAAAGGATTATATTATATTTTCTTTTCCTGCATGATGTCTATGTGCTTTCCTGCAAAATACACCTCTTTCTTCTCTTAACTATACATGATCTACTGGTCCCTAGGGAGAAAATAGCAAGAAGGCAACAGAGAGCCATGATTATAAAGCTAGTTAGTTTGGGGGAGGTGTATCAATGATTGTTTTGTGAGTATCAATGATTGTTTTAACAATAGAATATTGTAGGTTTCCAGAGTATGTAAGTCTTCACATTTGAACTTCCTTCTGCATGAGATGGATGGGTAACTATATTTGGAAAGGAGGAATTCCATTTGAATTGAGATACTCTTTTAACTCACAGAAAGAATATCTATAGATATTCGTAGTTTAAAAGTACGTTATGAACAGTGGTGGGATTCAAATAATTTAACAACCGGTTCTCAGGGTCAGGTTGGCTGTTGTGGGAGGCGTGGCCCTTCCCCATCCTCCAGCTCCGCTGCCCGTGCAGGACGCGCTTCCCGCGATGGCCAACCAGACCCTGGATGAACCGGTTGTTAAATTACCTGCCCCCCGCCCCCCAATATCAAAAGTGGATAGCAATAGCAGTTAGACTTATATACCGCTTCATAGGGCTTTCAGCCCTCTCTAAGCGGTTTACAGAGTCAGCATATCACCCCCACAGTCTGGGTCCTAATTTCACCCACCTCGGAAGGATGGAAGGCTGAGTCAACCTTGAGCCGGTGAGATTTGAACCGCCGAACTGCAGAACTAGCAGTCAGCTGAAGTGGCTGCAGTACTGCACCCTAACCACTGCGCCACCTCGGATCTTGGGTGCTGCGCTGCAGTGGAGAAATGGGAAACTGAGTGGCCAGCATGAGGGATGGAGGAAGAGCAGGGAGAAAAGAGAGAGAAAGCGGCCATCTCCTGCTCTAGTGCATGCTGCTCCGTTGCCCATTTTTCCATTGCAGCACAACACCCAGGATCAGTGGTGGGTTTCAAAAATTGTTTGAACCTACTCTGTGGGTGTGGCCTCCTTTGTGGGAGTGGCTTGCTGCCCATGTGACCGGATGGGAGTGGCTTGCCGCCCATGTGACCGGATATGAAGATGCCAATGACACTTGTCAGAACAGCCTTAAATTACCTCACACACAGCACTGGCATGCATAAGAATATGATGTCAACTTGTTTTTTAAAAGGCATCTTTGGTTTGCGTTAAAACAACTTCAACACATGCAATGTTCTGATTGCACCACAAACGCAGTAGTCATCCTTACCTTTTACAGAGGCACTGAGTTTTATAAATATGAGCATGATAGTGTAGAATGATCATATCCAAGGACCAGTGGTGGGTTTCAAAAATTTTTGGAACCTCTTCTGTAGGTGTGGCCTGCTTTCCGGGTCCACTGGTGGAACCTCTTCTAACCGGTTCGGTAGATTTGACGAACCGGTTCTACCGAATAGGTGCGAACTGGTAGGAACCCACCTCTGCCCAGGATCCACTTTGAGAACAGGAGGGAGGCGGTGTAATTTAACAATCGGTTCGCCTGAACTGGTGCGAACCAGCTGAATCCCACCACTGGTTATAAACCTACTTTTGTATTGGCCCCTACAAGGAATGCAGTTTTTCATAGCTCCTCAGTTCCATGAGAAATAAGTCAAAAGAAATCCAGATGAAAATAATCCATAACAGATTTTTTTTTTTTAAGTCTACAATGGCTCAGTATCCCTCCTACTCCTGGGCGTGGGAAAATAGGCAGGGTTTCAGCAACTTTCTAAGTATCATTATGGACAGAGGTGGGTTCCTACCAGTTCGCACCTATTCGGTAGAACCGGTTCATCAAATCTACCGAACCGGTTAGAAGAGGTTCCACCAGTGGACCCGGAAAGCAGGCCACACCTACAGAAGAGGTTCCAAAAAATTTTGAAACCCACCACTGACACAGACAGACAGACAGACTCACACAGAGAGAGAAAGAGAAAGGAAGGAAGAAAGAAAGAAATAAAAGAAAAAGAAAGAAAAAGTGAGAGAGAGATGAAAGAAAATAAGGAAAAAGGGACAGAGAGACAAAAGGAAGGAGAGAGAGAGAGAGAAACACATGGCCGGCAAGCCACTCCCACCAGGTCACATGGCCGGAAAGCCACTCCCACAAAGGAGGCCACACCCACAGAGTAGGTTCGAAATTTTTTTGAAACCCACCACTGATTATGGGAGAACAGCCATATGGATCACTGCTGGGATGCTCTTCCACAGGGGAGGCAACATGACAGAAAGTAAATGACACTGTTCAATTGAAGAATCTGGAGTACATCTACTCTGCCTGATCATACAGGATAGGCAGCAACTATTGGAGATACAATGGTCCTTCAAATACTCAGGCCCTGAGTGATGCACTTGAAAGGATTGTTTAATATATATTGACAGTATTACTATTGCCCAAGGTTCATTTGTCATGTGCATGGTGACATAGTTCAGCAAATGGAAATTACACGTTTAGGAGACATTTTCAGTTGACATTTAGATAACACAATAAAAATCCCTTCGCCCAAATAGTTCTCCTAATGAAGACCACAGAAGCCTACTGAGATAAGGAGAGTCAGACAGGAAGAGCCATGCAAATTACAGGGGTTGAATTAGGATCACATTCTGTACGGCTTCTACTACAGGATGGAGGACAGGTGGGCAAACCACGGGGAACAGCAGAATGTCAGTACTTTCAAAAAGACTTTACAAAAAAAAAAAGCCACCTTATGGAGGAGACTCCGTGAAAACCGGATGAGTTGAACAAGGTCCAGAGAAACATCTGTGTGGCCCATTAGAATTCAATTTGACGGGACCCCTTATCTTGTGCTATGCTGTATGATTAATTGCAGGGAAGGTGAGATGAGAAATTAAAGGATGTTATTGCATTTGTTGGACCCTCACACTCCACCTCAGCCGCACAATTAGGCTGCATTTGGTGCAGGCAGGGGGTGGCTCATCCTTCCATTAACACAGCTTCTCGGTTTCATTTCTTTCCCATTCTATTCTGTTGACAGCTGCAAGACTTGCATTCAGCTGTAGATTCTCATACTGGGGAGCAGGCAATAGCACTCATTTAATAAATGTCATTTTTTCTTTGAGGAGCAAAAAGAAAAAAAAGCCCAGCTTTTTATGGACCCACTTGTACCAATGCAACAATAAAGCTTTTAGCCTCTCCCATCAAGCAGACAGAAAAAATGACAGCCAGGAAAACCCAGTGTTACATATAAGAGGGTTGCGGACCAAAAATCTCTTTGACTCTGAACACAAGAATTCTCAGGATTACATGGCGCTCTACATGGGGGCAGCCCTTGAAGAGTATTCGGAGACTTCAAACTCGTCCAGAATGCAGCCGCGCGAGCGATTGTGGGTGCACCTCGGTACACCCACGTTACACCTATCCTCCGCGAGCTGCACTGGCTACCGATCAGTCTCCGGATACGCTTCAAGGTGCTAGTCGTAACTTATAAAGCCCTTCGTGGTATTGGATCTGGGTACTTGAGAGACCGCCTGCTGCCAATTACCTCCCACAGACCCATTAGATCTCACAGGGTTGGCCTCCTCCGGGTGCCATCTACTGGCCAATGCCATCTGGCTGTTAACCGGGGGAGGGCCGTCTCTGTGGCAGCTCCGGCCCTCTGGAACGAACTCCCCGCAGGGATTCGGACCCTCACCTCTCTCCAGGCCTTCCGAAAAGCCGTCAAAACCTGGCTTTGCCGGCAGGCCTGGGGGTGATGAGTTCCCTCCCCTCTCGACATGTATGGTTGTGCGACTGTTGCCTATTTTTATTATTTGTATTTCGTTTTTATGTTCCCCTTTTTCCCCCTTTTGAATTGTTCGCCGCCCTGAGTCCTCCCGGAGAAGGGTGGCATACAAATAATAAAATTCTATTCTATTCTATTACCTGTGCAAAATTTCTAATGCATTTATTTCCGTTGTTTCATATTTCAGGGTGTTCTGAAAAGAAGGGACCAGATCCAAGCAGAACTGGATTCCAAAACGGATGCTATGTATAATAAGAAGGCTGAAAGTGGCCTGGTAAGCAATTGAGAATAAAATGACAAAAATTGTCTTGCTATAATTCAAATCTAGATTACACCGCAGGTTGTTATCGCTTCCCCCCCCCCCCCCCAACGTAGTTGCATTCCCATTATGTTCTTTACGAGCCACTCAAGGCTGCTATCCTTTTGGCAGATTTGTAGGTACATGGAGAAAGTCAACCTTGAATGTTGCCCTACAATGACAAAGAAGCTGTACAGAGACAGAATGTGGAGTTGAGTAATGTACGTGTTCTGAAAAAGCAGTTGGCAGAGTCCTCAGCCCACACTCTGGATCGCTTTGGAGGAAAGATTGAAGACCATCTGTTAAATATTCCTCTGCCCACAACATTCTCCCTACTGATAAAATGTGCCGTTATAGGATGGGGTTGGCTTAGTCCCTGTCACAAGGCACCCACAGAAATGGCTGTTGCTGTCAAAATGACAAAAACAGCATCATGTTTCAAGCTTTTACAACGATTTGGTGCATCATCCAAACATTGCAGTGTCTGTTAACAAAAGAGTTGGGGACATCATAATATTGCCTAAATCAGTTTAACCCCTTACAAGCCTCCACTCTGGTTTGTAAGTATGGAGGATTTATTGAGACCTGCTATATGATTCTATAGCAGTGGTAGGTTTCAAAAATTGTTCGAACCTACTCTGTGGGTGTGGCCTCCTTTGTGGGAGTGGCTTGCTGCCCATGTGACCGGATAGGAGTGGCTTGCCGCCCATGTGACTGGATATGAAGATGCCAACGACACTTGTCAGAACCACCTTAAATTACCAAACACACAGCACTGGCATGCATAAGAATATGATGTAAACTTGTTTTTTAAAAGGCATCTTTGGTTTGCGTTAAAACAACTTCAACACACGCAATGTTCGGATTGCACCACAAACGCAGTAGTCATCCTTACCTTTCACAGAGGCACCGAGTTTTATAAATATGAGCATGATAGTGTAGAATAATCATATCTAAGGACCAGTGGTGGGTTTCAAAAAATTTTGGAACCTCTTCTGTAGGTGTGGACTGCTTTCCGGGTCCACTGGTGGAACCTCTTTTAACCGGTTCTATAGATTTGACGAACCGGTTCTACCGAATAGGTGCGAACTGGTAGGAACCCACCTCCGATTCTATATTTCTCAATGATAATACCTGGCAGTCCTTGACTTTCGGTCTTTTTAAGAATCATTTGAAGTTATGCTAGCTCAGAAATGGTGCTTTACAGTAAACCATTTCCAATGTTGTAACATGGCGTGCCAATCACCACCTCTGCAGTCATGTGATCTGGGTGCTTGGTCACCTATTCACATTTATGATTGGTTGCCAGGTGCCCTGAGATCATCATTGGCAATCTTCTCTGCTGGCTTCCCCAGAAAATAAGTGGGGAAGCCAGCAGGAAGGTTGCAAGCTGCTGCCACCTGCTGAAGGATTTCCCCTCTTCTCCATAGAGTGTGTGGGGAAAATCAAGCTGGATAAAACAAAGCTCAGATTTTAAGGATCCATTTTGTTTCTCCAGCCGAGTGTGGGAGTTCCCTTCTCCCCAGTTGTCAGAACAGACGAGAGGAAGCAAGGTTTCACGTAGCAAATTAACGTATAGATTTTTTTTTAACCCTAAGATATGGGGATAGCTACTACTTTGATTGAAAAGATTTGAAAAGTTGTATACTGTTGCTCTTTAATTTCACTGTAAAAATAGGACAAGCTGAATATATTAATAGATAGTAGAAATACACCGAAGGGAGGAGTAGAGGGATAGAAGAAAGAGGGGTAGAGAGGGTGGGAGAGAGGATGGGAGGGAGGGGGAGAAGGAAGGGAGGGAGTGTACTGGGAGAGAGGAGTGGTAGAGGGGGAGGGGAAGTAGGGTAGAGGGGAAGGATGGAGGGAAGATGGAAAGTTGGAGGGGGGCGAAAGAAAGGGTGTATGGAGGGTCGAAGAGGTACATTGGGTTTCTATTTTGGGGGGTATTGTTGACAAGAGGAATGGCTGTGTTTATTGTTTAATGTTATATGGCCCCGGTTATGCACAGTATATATGTGACTGTACGAAATGAAAATGGAAAATAAAAACACATTTACAACGAGAAAAAGAAAAGATTTGAAAAGGAGGCTGAATAAATTCTTTTTTAAAAAGATTTTTATTAACAAACATGTAAAATACACACACACACACACACACACACACACACACACACAAATTAGACGTACACCACATTTATACAATACAATACGAATAGGAACTTCCTGTTCTTTATAACAGCAATCATCAATCGATACCGCTCACCTTATATTATTTCCCCTTCTATTGTATTTCATTTGGATTTCACCATTCTTAACCCTCTTATTTTACTCATAACTATTATTTATTGAGTTTTGTTATATTCCTTCATTGATTTTTGTTTCTTTCCTCCATCCACCTATACCATTTATCCCATATCTGGTAGAATTCTGATTCTTCTTTTCCCTGGATTTCTTTAGTTAGTTTGTCCATTTCGGCACAGTCCATAACCTTTCTTATTATTTCATCTTCGCTTGGAGTTAATTTGTTTTTCCATTTCTGGGCAAAGGCAATCCTTGCCGCCGTAATTATATGTAATATTAAATACTGGATTTCTTTTTTGTATTTCGCAGACATAATTCCTAATAAAAAAAAAAACTTCAGGTTTCCATTCTATTTTAACCCCTGTTATTGCCTCCAGCCAATTTTTGACCCTTTTCCAAAAAAATTTAATGGATGCTGAATAAATTCTTAACTGACAGGTCTAGGGGGGGCTGTTAGGCTTAAAGTCTCAATTGAATTTCTAGATTCTGGACAGAGCATATATCTGATATGGCAAAAATAACTTGCCAACAACTGTAAAGGATCCAAAGGATAGTTTGATTGATCCAAAGTTTGCAGGCTATATTAAGTCTCTTGCATATAGAAGTGCCAAGAGCAACAGACAGAAGGTCACATAAGTCTTATTGAGGAGGTTGATAAAAGCATGCCCACATACGTTCATTTAATTCTGCCCAACTCCATAACATCCTAATCATCATGCAATATTAACAGTACTAAAAACAAGAAAAACACAGGTTCCGAAAAAGAAAGTAATTAGTTCACAGGAAATTCTTTTTCTGTATATGCTTTTTTCCCCCTCGTTTTTACCAGATATAGAGAGAATTGGTTTACAACTTATAGGAAAGCCAAGGAAGATACAGGTATCTCTCGTGGTATGAAAACATTAGAAAAATATTTCTGGAAAGGGAAAATCGCAATTTATGATAACCAAGTTGAGCTAGGCCCTTCAGTTTTATTCTAAAAAGTGGACCTAGCCAAAAGGAACAAGGAAGTGTAGCAGCAAATGTCTTTGAACTTTGTCCCATCTTCAAGGCATGAACTTTGATTTTATTAGCAGTGGCTAACAGCTGTTAGTGAACAGCTTAGATTGACATAACAAAAAAACAAATCCATGCTGAAGGATCTTAGGGGAGAGGCATCTACGAATTTAACAGTAAAATGCAGCAATATATTACTATAGTTACGTATATGGTGGTTTTGAAACAAATACTAACGCCTCAAAATTGATAAGCTTAATTTGGACAATTAATGTAGAACAGATACAAAAAAAAGGAAACTCATTTTTGATCGTGTTATTTCAGGATCAGTTGCCAGCTAAGCTTTTGGCTCAATTAATCTGATAATTAGAGATATAAGGACAGTTAAGTATAATTTGCATTCCTAACTGGCAAGCTAAAACCAAGACCTAAGTTATGTAATGGATTAGGGTGGTTCATGCGGTAAGACGCTGAGTCAAAAGACCAATGAGAGATCAAAACTTCAGAGGTTCAAAACCCGAGAGCAAGCTGTATGATGGAATGCGCTCCCATCAATTTACCCTAACAATTTGAAAGCATGTAAATGCAAGTAGATAAATAGGTACCACTTTGGAGGGAAAATAACGGAGACACAATAGGGGGCCCCCTCAGGTGTCCCCTGGGCACCGGTGATGTCACCAGCTAATCCTTTCAACCTGGAAGCACCTTGGTATGTGCTTCCGGCACAAATGTTTTAAGTAGTAGTAATAGTAGTTATATAATTGCATTTTAATTTCAATATTTCTTCAAGACTTCAGCATAAATAGTTATATCATTTTGTCTTTGTATTGTAATAAAAATGAGGAGTAGTTTAGGCGGAGAGGACAATACTGACAAAACATTATTCAGTGATTAGGGCCAAATACTACCTTCGCTTAATCTTAATTTGCTAAATAAATGGCATAGTTGGCTTCATAAGTTGCACTGAGCCATAAATTAAAGATCTACAATGCAACATCCATAGGCACTATATTCTCAAGTGCACTGCTCGGAGAGTCCAAGCATGGGTTAACACAGCCTATCTGCCCTTGGACTGAGTGACGTTTTTCTGTTGACCACGCCTCCCTTTGCCTCTGTATGCTCAGTTTGAAAACTCAGTCCGCCCGTTGGGACTGTTTTGGGAGTGCTCCAGTCCAAGGTCAGATAGGCTGGAGATTTTTCCCACTTTGGACCACCGTTATACCTTGAATTTGGAAAGCTGATAAATTTGCAAGTGTGCAGGTTTGATTCTAGCTGAGAGGCCATCCGGGCTTCCCCTGACTCCGCTGGTCACAGGCGCCTCAGGGGACTGTGAGCCGCTTGTCCAGCGGCTGCTGACGAGCGATGGGGGTGGTGGGAGACTCACAGGTCACCAGTCGAGCTCCCAGCCCCAACCGCTGCTCAGGGAGGCCTTGCAGGCGTATTTCCCACAAACCTCATAGACAGCATGAAAGGCACCCAAATTAAATGTGCTTTGTTAAAAGGTCCTTTGAAAATTAGCAAAATTTTGGGTGACGCTTGTTAAGTGGATCCCTGCAGGTGTTAAGTTAGTAACACCGTTGTTAAGTGAATCTAGCTTCCCCACTGACTTTGTTCATCAGAAGGTCACACAAGATGATCACATGACCCCGGGACACTGCAGCCGTCATAAATATGAACCAATTGTCAAGCATTGCCAAGGATGTTCCAACGATCATAACTGTGAAAAATGGTCATAAGTCACTTTTTTCCAGTGCTGTTTTGGAAGGGGCACTAAATGAACTATTGTTAGTCGAGGATTACCTGTAAATGCAAGCCAGTTGTCAAGTACTCAGATTGCAATCACTTGATTGTGTGTGTGTGTGATGCAACAATCATAACTTCGAGAATGGGTCATAAATCCCTTTTTCTGAAGCCATCATAACTTCGAGATATTGTTAAATAAACAATCTTAAGTCAATGTAAGTCGGTATATCAAATAATTTAACAACCGGTTCTCTGCCCTAATGACCAGCAGAGTAGGTGGGGCTCAGTGGTCATGTGACTGGGTGGGCATGGCCAACTCAACGTCACTCAGGTCGTTGGGCGCTTCGCCTTAGCTGTTACAATGTAATAAGGGTTAACCAGAGAGGCAGTTTCTGTAAGCAGGTCAATAAAGATTAGGCTAGAAACAACACCAGAATGTTTCCTTCCTGCCTTCCTTACAGGATTAGCCCTGTAAAGTGGGGAAAAACAAAAGGAGATTTCTTCCAACAATCGGTTCTCTCAACTACTTAGAAAGTTACCAACCGATTCTCCCGAATAGGTGCGAACTGGCTGAATCCCACTACTGATTCCATCCCCTAATTCATGTGGTTTGAAGAAGAATCAGAGGTTGCAATAGTATGTGGGAAGTCAGAGCAAACAGCTGTTGCCTAGGGAACAATAAGATAATAGACAGTATATAGCCCACAGCAGCATAGTGGTTAGAGCAAGAGACTCAAAAGAAACTTTCCTAAGTTCTCAGGCTGTAAAGGTGATAGTGGGAGAATTTTACTTTCAGACTTTCAACATTCTATTATAATAAAATAGAATTAGTTTATCTGGTCACATTTCCCATCTGGTCTATCTGACAGGCTAATAGATGCTGTTTATAGACATCAAGGAGAGTCATGTAAGGCTGGTGAAAACTACTGGTTGAAAATTCTAGAAAGTATAATCCTAATTCATTTAAAAGTGAAGAAGTTGGAAAACACCAGGTGTTATCGATTAGTGTGAAATCTCTCATATCCCAAATTGAGGATCCATTTGGAGTTCCATTCCTGTCCTGACTATATTTGATAACAGTTTATTCCCTGGCGCAATAAGCATCACTTCATCACTTCCTTTTTTTCTTATGGCAAAACAAAACAAAAACTACAATTTAATTTGCTTACATCTGAGTGGATATGGGTAGAATTGGAGTTCGTGCAAGCATTATGGGCAACATCCAATATAGTCATATACATGTAGTGAATTCTTTCACATTTTAAATATTATGATATAGGCACTTCATTTTTAAACAACTGTGTCAAGAAAGGTGGTAAAATGGAGCAAAACTCATTTAACAAATGTCTCACTTCAGTGTTGTGACTCAGCAGAAGTCTCCTGTGAGTCTTTTCGGGATGCAAGATTAACAATGCAGCTGGGGCTCGTTAGTGGCGTCTTCTGGTGATAAAAGGACGGATGGTGCCACGCCCTGGTTGCAGGAGTCAACGTTCAACGTTCATTGATCATCGGTTGTGGTTTATTTGTGAGAGACACTTGGAGAAGTGATTGGCTTTCTGTAACCCTGATTCAAGGAGACACTTGGAGAAGTAAATTGTTTTGTAAGAGTTTTGTTTTGTATTCTGTTATCTTCTCAGAGTCTTTATTTATGTTTATTTTTGGGCTCGCAGCCAGTCTGAGCCGAGAACTGATAAAGTTCTTCCCTTTTACGTTTGTCTGCCTGTCGTCTGTTAACGAGCGAAGGAGGGGGGACAGAACACTTAAGAATGTAAATTTTGGCCTCAATTATGGTTGTATGTTGTGGACTACCCATGGAAGATGATACTTCCTCTCCATATTGCATATGGGAAGTCTACAGCCCCTTACAAGATAACAAATGTGGAGATGGGAATATACTTTTTTTTTAAATCCCTCCATTCCCCACTTTCCCTTACTTGGAGTGCTCTTTGGTTGTTTTTTATGAATTTTACACAACTGTCCAGTTGACTTCACCTCTGAAAACTGAGACCTAGAAATTATGCTGACAGTGAATGACATGGTCCCAAATTTTGTTTGAAGGGCATTTGTGCAAAATAGAGAGAATTGCAAAGATGAAAATGCAATGCAGTGCATTGTCTTTGAATTGGACATAAAATTGACCTTATGGAGAGTACAACTGTGATTTCTAACGAAACAGTTCCGATTAGAATTGTCGTGGAAGAAATATAATAGCTCTATTCTTGAAGTCCATAATATGGGTTTGTTTGCTTTTAGGATCTTTTGTCTGCTATCAACTTTCTTTCTTTCTTTATACCCGTAAAGTGTTAACATTGATAGATTATTGAATTTGGATCAAAGATACCATAGTTCAGAATCCTAGCTCAGACATGAAAGTTTGGGAGTAATCCCGGGTTAATACAGGAACCTGGCTCAAGCTTTCAGTATCGCTTATAATTTCTGGAATAAATTAGTAGCATGATTTGAGAAGGCCAGGATTGCGAACAAATCCCGTCTCTGATGGTGGAATGTTGCGCAGGCAGAAATTCAGCTGAAGTTCCTTAACAGATGGGGGCCACAGCAAGTCTCTTCAGCAAGATGGCACCACAGATACCCTGGGCCATGCCGTAAAGGTCTTTAAAGGTAATGACCATTACCTTGAATTGGACAGAGAAGCAAACTTGTAACCAATACAGCTCACACAATAACAGTGTTATATGCATCTTCCTACGGTCCAGAATAGTCCATGCCACTGCATTCTATACTAGCTGTAGCTTCCAAATTCTTTTCAGGGGTAGCCCCATGTGAAGCACATTGCAGTAATCCAACCAAGAGATGACCAGAGCATGAGTGTCCTTCCTGCAAAGGACCAGGTAATCTGAAATTCAACGAAAAGTTATATCACAAGCAGTGATGGGTTGCAGGCAGTACGCCCCGGTATGGGTGTACTGGAGCCTGCCCGGAGTACCGAGTACTGTTCCGGTACAGCGCTCTGGAGGGCCCACCTGTCTGCCCTCGCTCCTTACCTGTGTTTAAAGTCTTTGGTTCTTCTGCGCACGCGCACAGCACATACAGCACCTGTGTGACACTCTGCTGAGCAGCTGGAGGCTCGCAGAGGCGTCGCTGGACAGTAAGACACATATGCATGTTGCGCGCATCCATATGGACAATGCCGGGCCCGTTCCAACCATACCGGTTGGAACGGGATCCGGAACCCACCACTGATCACAAGGGAGAGACAGATCTAAGCAGGCTAAACAAGGAAAGCTTCATTTATTTCATTCTGGAGTCATTCCTCCAAGCCAGTGAAGAAACCAGAGGTGCTCAAAGGACTTGGTTGTGCAGCTGTTTCATGCTCGCTCTAACCATGGTCATGCCCAGAAAATGCGCTCTACATGGGGCAGCCCTTGAAGAGCATTCGGAGACTTCAGCTCGTCCGGAATGCAGCTGCGCGAGCGATCGTGGGTGCACGAGCCTTCATGGTATTGGACCTGGGTACTTGAGAGACCGCCTGCTGCCAATTACCTCCCAAAGACCCATAAGATCACACAGGGCTGGTCTCCTCCGGGTTCCGTCTACCAGCCAATGCCATCTGGCTACCACCCGGGGGAGGGCCTTCTCTGTGGCAGCTCCGGCCCTTTGGAACGAACTCCCCGCAGAGATTTGGACCCTCACCTCTCTCCAGGCCTTCCGAAAAGCCGTTAAAACCTGGCTGTGTCGGCAGACCTGGGGTTGATGAGTTCCCTTCCCCTCTCGATTTGTGTGGCTGTTGGTTATTTTTTAAATGCTTGTATTTGTAGTTTTGTGTTTCCCTTTCCCCCCCTTGGGTTTGTGCGCCGCCCTGAGTCCCGCTGGGAATAGGGTGGCATATAAATAAACATAAGCCTAAACCTAAACCTAACCTAAATTTCAGACCTTGAAGACCTCATCCAGGCCAGATCTTCAAAGATGCTTTGAGGAGTAGATCCAAAGGAGATTAAGAACAATAAATTGCATTGTACAAGTCCAGACAGAGTTGGCAGCTGGGAAGTATGAGATTCTAAAGGAGATTTCTACCTTCATACTGGGAAAAAGCTAACCTGCTCGATTTTTGACAGTCCCGTTGTTCTTAAAAGCCAGGAGCCCTGCCAGGAAACAAACAAACTCTATAGGGACTCACTGTTGCCCTTTATGAACTAAGAGTGCCTCTACAAGAGAAATAACACTCCACTGCAGCTGCAAACAATAGGAGGTAGTCAATAGCAATAGGTAAGCAGTAAAGGAAATCTCGTCAAGCATTACTTATCTGCTTAGTGACAGATCATTGATAAACTTCTAAGGAACCCCATAGTTTCCTAGAGGAAAATAGGTTGGAGAAAAGGTGATCCGACTTCATTCTTGGAACAGAGCATTATTGTCAGGCTTGCAATTATATTCCTTTTAGAATTTTGGCCTGCCACACTTTCTCTTATTCCAATATGCTGTTTCTTTAGTATAGTTGATGGGAGGGGGGAATAGACAGGAGTAGGATTGTGGGATGTATTGTTTTCATTCTTTACTAGAAGCCAAGGTCATCCTTTGTTTCCGTACTTCTGACACCTGACCGGAAGCAGCTGGGTGTGGATGCCAGCGTGGAAGAAGAAGATTGGACCATGTGATGGATTGTGGGTGTGGGGACAAGATCATGAACTTTTAACTGGGTGGGATTCTGATGTCGTTTCCATTATAGGGATTTCATAGCATGATGCCAAACATGTCTGTCTTATTAAATTGGAACCTTAAGGATAGTTTTGCCTTGGTCTCTGATTTAATTCTGCATGATATTTGGAACGCTGACAATTATGTTATGTTGCTATTAATGTACCACTCCTGATATTGATATTTTCGCCAAACTTCTTAACTTTCCTCTAATGTGTTTTGTATTTAGTTGCCTGAAGAGATTGGAAAACTTGAAGACAAATTAGAATGCGCCAATAATGCTCTGCAAGCGGATTGGGATAGATGGAAGCACAGCCTGCGTCTTGATATGAAATCAGCATTTGGCAACATGGCAGAAAATAATCTCCGCTATTATGAAGAGGTAAAACAGCTTTTTAAAAACAGCATCCAATTTGTGTGATGCCTCTATATAGTTTTGGTTCTAAAAAGAAGTGTTTAAAAATAGAGCTGTGTCTTTGTTTTCTTAGATGCACTTCATAGTCAGTTGTATATACACATGCAAACACACACACATATTGCTTTTAAGTTCTCTATCAACAGAGGGCAGTCTTGATTTAAAAAGCACAAAGGATCTCTATTTATACATTGAATTCTTCGCTTAGTTCAAGGAAGCCTCGAGGTAGGAGACTTTTGCTGCCAGATCTGATCAGCAGATTAATCCCCCATGCTTCAGATGATGAGTCAGAGGGGCAATTTTGAATCAATAGAGACAAATTTTAATCAGCATTAAAAATTAGAAAGTAGCCTGCAGATTCACGGTAGAGTTACCATCTGCCTTGCCTTCATATTATCAAGTTAATCAAGTCTTCTTGGTCCTTAATCTACTCACAAAGTAAAATTTCCAAAATACTAGAGGATAAACAGTTTTCAAGTCAGCAAGCAGGGGTGGGTTTCTCGCCCCGTTCCAACCGATTCGGTTGGAACGGGGCCGGCGGCGTCCTCGTGCACACGCGCGATGCACGCATGCGTACTAGCGTCTGCACGACGCTCCAGCTGATCCTGGAGGATTGCGCAGGTGCTGTATGCGTCCTGCGCATGCGTAGAAGCGCAGAACTCGTCGAAACCGGGTAAGGACCGTGGGCAGGCGGGCGCGCCCTTCGCCGTTCCCGGAAGTTACTTACTTCCGGGTTCGCCGACCAACCGGTTCGCAGGGACCGCCGCGAACCGGTTGAAACCCACCCCTGTCAGCAAGGGTATATAAATGAGAGATACGCTACTTTTGATTTCCTTGTTTATGTACCTTGTATATAAACCAGCAATCTGGGTTATTGGGAACAAGCTATGTGTCAGTGGGACAAACGGTTGCTTTATTCACACTTTCCTGCAAAACCAGCCCTTAAACCAGCCAGAAATCAAAAGCGGCTTATTATTCTGTACTTGTATAGCCAATATAATGAACAAAGAAGAAAGGGATTATAGATCAGTTTCTAATAGTAACTATCTTAAAAGGTCGACTGTAATTTTCAGTAAAATTTCATTATATTCCTAATTATGGATCCGATCCACTAAACTACAGTTTGCCTCTTTGGGTATTTATTAATCCAGTGTGAAATTCTAAAAATATAAAGGGGAGCTACTCGTTTTACAAATGAAACTAAACAACCTCCAGCATATTTATTGACACCCAGCTAGGTTCAGGCATGTTCTTATTATGCTGCAGGTTTCCTGCCCTACAGATTTATGCTCGGCATGGTGGCTGAGAGGCATTTGCCACTCCTTCGCCTAAAGTATGGTTGCAACTGGATTGTTTGAACAAATGAACCCTCCTCCGTAGAATGCCTGAATGACCTTTCCTAGTGTAAAGCCACCTAATTTCATATTATAACACACATCCTATGGGTTTGTTTCTCATTAAAGAATATTGTTCTTTTAACAATCCTGTAGCATTTCGTGTCACTATCTGACGTATGCTGAAAGTACGCCTCTTTTCATGAGAATGCCAGTTGAAAGACAGAGATCTGGATAATCAAGAGTGTTTAATTATACTGAGAAATGCAAAGGACTGAAAATCTGGTCCTTCAGATCAAAATCAAAGCATTACTCACCTCAGATGGTTTGCTGATCCTTCTTATTTCCTCAGTCACTCCCTATATTTGTGTGTCTTCTCAACTGTATGTTAGAGAAATGCCCAGGGGTGAAATTCAGCAGGTTCTGACAAGTTCTGGAGAACCGGTAGCGGACATTTTGAGTAGTTCGGAGAACAGGGAAAAAACACCTCTGGTTGGCCCCAGAGTGGGGTGGGAATGGGGAGATTTTACAGTATCCTTCCCCTGGAGTGGGGAGGGAATGGAGATTTTACAGTATCCTTCCCCTGGAGTGGGGAGGGAATGGAGATTTTGCAGTATCCTTCCCCTGGAGTGGGGAGGGAATGGAGATTTTACAGTATCCTTCCCCTGGAGTGGGGAGGGAATGGAGATTTTACAGTATCCTTCCCCTGGAGTGGGGAGGGAATGGATATTTTACAGTATCCTTCCCCTGGAGTGGGGAGGGAATGGAGATTTTACAGTATCCTTCCCCTGGAGTGGGGAGGGAATGTAGATTTTGCAGTATCCTTCCCCTGGAGTGGGAAAGGAATGGAGATTTTGCAGTATCCTTCCCCTGAAGTGGGGAGGGAATGGAGATTTTACAGTATCCTTCCCCTGGAGTGAGGAGGGAATGGAGATTTTACAGTATCCTTCCCCTGGAGTGAGGAGGGAATGGAGATTTTGCAGTATCCTTCCCCTGGAGTAGGGTGGGAATGGAGATTTTACAGTATCCTTCCCCTGGAGTGGGGAGGGAATGGAGATTTTACAGTATCCTTCCCCTGGAGTGGGGAGGGAATGGAGATTTTGCAGTATTCTTCCCCTGGAGTGGGGAGGGAATGGAGATTTTGCAGTATCCTTCCCATGGAGTGGGACAGTTGTGTAAACCCATATCCCTTTCAGCCTTCTCCAACAAATCTGCAGTTTCCAAACCAAGTTCTTTTCTCCTTTAAATCTGCCAACAGCAATTTAGATTCCAATCCATCCAGCTGTGAGTTTGGTCTGGTCACAGTTGCTTGTGTCTGGATATCCTTTTTAGGTTGATCTCAAACTCATGGTGTCACGTTGCCATTGTTTGACATGTCACAACATTTTTTTTCCCCTTCACGGAGCTGGGGTGGGCGTGGCCCGCATGTGACGCATCTGGTTTGACACTCCCGATTGTTATGATTATTTTTATCAAACTTTTTGCCAAATGGGGAAGCGGGGGGGGGGGGAGTACATTGAGATATTTGAGGTGACATCTGGAGTTAGTTAAAATAGGACTATGCAATCAGTGAGAAATCTAGATGTGTCTTGTGTAAATATTGTTAAATCATGATTTCAGCCGGAAGAGATTTCCTATTTGTTTCATTCCATATTAGAGTAAGACTTGTTTAAGTCGATAACTTGTCTGAGAAACATCAGATGGTAGCGATGCTTTGTTTAGAGCTTAATTAGAAATTCAGCCTGAAAACACTTTACAAGAAGAGGCTTGCAAATAAGTTTATAAACATTACTAGCACACATAAAATGAAATTGTACCTGTAACTAAGAGCATCATAATCAGATGCATCAGCAGTTACCACACGGCCCTGGGAAAACATGCAGCTGTTTTATCTTTTGCAAACAGATGCTGTGTTTGCAGCCCCGGATTCTCCAAAGCATTTGGACTTGAATCTGAATGTTGTACAGCCCTAATGATCCTTGATATTATATTTGCAACCTGTCAGCTTGCTCCACGAACCTGAATGACTGATATATAATAGGGCTGGAATGGAGAACCCATGGCATGCGTGCCACAGGTGACACACGGAGCCATTTGTTAGGGCACGCGAGGCGATGCCCTGTCAGCTTGTGTTCAGGCTTTTTTAAAGCCATTTTTCGCCCTCCCCAAGCTCCAGAGGCTTTACAGGAGCCTGGAGAGGGTGAAAAGAGCCTCCCGCACCCCCCCTGAAAAAACCGGCCCTATGGGCAAACTGGAAGTTCGGGAATGGACTTCCGGTTTGCTCGTAGGGTCAGTTTAAGCCTTCCAGAGGCTTCAGGAAGCTTAAGGAGGCTTCCCTGAAGCCTCCCAAGGATTAAAAACGACCCTATGAGCAAACTGGGGTGGGGGAGGCTGTTTACCCCCTCCCCAGGCTCCTATAAAGCCTCTGGAGCCTGGGGGAGGGCGAAAAAAGCATGCAAAAAATGGGAGGGAGCACCTCTCGTGCGTGCATGGGCACTGGGAGGTCGCACGTTGCATTATGGGTGCGGTAAGCCCACGCACGACCCCCCTGTGCATCCCCCCCCCTTATGGCACGCAAGCAAAAAAAGGTTCGCCATCGCTGTAATAGGGTAACATGCATAGTAAGCTATGCTTGGTTATGGTTAGCCCGACAGACAGCAACTAGCAAATTGAGGACAAGGAATAAAAATTCTATTACGAATAAAACAGTCAGCATGTTTTTAGTCTTTGCTTATTTATTGTATTGTGTGTTTATGCACATAGACCTAATTTCAGAGCCATTTAATCTTGTGACCCATCAAATGCGCGCTCGACAAAACTGCGCCCGACAAAACTGCGCCGACAAAACCGCGAGTTCAAAATCACACCCACAAAAGGACGCCGACAAATGCGCACCGACAAAAGCGCGATTAGGGTTAAGGTAAGGGTTAGGGTAAGGGTTAGGGTTATTACGTTGTTTTTGCGTTGTTTGTTGATGGTGCGCTTTTGTTGGCGCTCTTTTGTTGGTATTTTTTGGGGCCCTTCTGTGGGCGCAATTTCGAACTCACGGTTTTCTTGGCACGCTTTTGTCGGTGCGCTTTTGTCGAGCGCGCATTTGTCGGTGAACCATTTAATCCGACAGGAACTAGCACTACAAATATCAGAAAAGGCATAATTCAGTTTGGGTGTAGGTTTATACCTGCAAAGTGTTTTTATCACCAGTTCAGGGGCTTCAGATAGCAACTGCAGGGGAATATTTTTCTGAAATTTCCAAATCCTGCACAGGATTTCAAAGACATGTAACTAGTGACTGCCACAGTTGGCGAGTAGACAAAGTCTTTATAATGTCTCTCTGGACAACAAGAGGAATTGAGATTGCCCACAAGTGCTCCATACAATTGCTCTTCTCGAATAGACTGCAAGATAGCAGTCCACAGTAGGTTGATAGCTCTGGGAGATGCGGGAATAGACATTTTTGCTCAAACTTTAGGGCAGTTTCAAAAGGACACTTGGTTTGCATACTTTTTCTAATCATTTTCAGACTGCTTTTTAGATGAACCTTTGGCTCAGCAGGTTTTACAGCACCTGGTCAGTTTCTTTCAGCCCTTAGCGAAATACCTGATATTTGCCTTTAATTTTAAAGTTATAAGACTTAAATTCATTTTCTTTTGAAATAAATTAATGAAAAGAAAAAATAGGTATGTTGCTATCTCTGATCATTCTCACTGGACCTCTGCTAATTAGGACTAAATGGCAAAGATATGGAAAGAAGAGATAATTGGTTGTATTTTAAGAGAAAGGGATGAATTACTAAAATTGTTTATCTATATATATGGCTGTATGTGTGTGTGTGTATGTTCCAGCATAACTCTGGAATGCTTCGAGCAATTTCAACCAAACTTGGTACACAGATTATTTACTCTCTGGAAACAAATACTGTGGGGGGTAAGACACCTCTAACACCTCTCGGAGTGTGTGTTCTGTTAAGATACAGTCTATTGTGTCTTAAAATGGCTTCTACTGCACAGCGTAGTGGAGTTGCCGTGGTCACAGTACTCCACAAGGGGGCTCTCTCTGGTAAGAGGGAAAATCCAACATTAGAAATTATGTTTGGTCCAGACATTTTCTCCCTATAAATAAATACCCTGGCAACGCCGGGTTGTCAGCTAGTATGTGATGAAAGTGGAAGTCAGTCCTTTATATATGTCTTTAGCATATTCTCATTTCTTTTCTACTTTTCTCTCTCCCGAACTTTTTTCTTTTTATTGTTTTAGCTCATATTAGTTTTTATCATTTTAATTGTAATTTTTAATAAAATTACTATTAAAAAATGAGCCCCCAACCCCTATGGATTACATTGAGATAGATGGCTTGAGACGGGATAGAATGTTACTTCCCGCACTATGAGTTAGCAGGGAAAAGTGCTTTCCAAGTCTTTTACATTCTCCGTGGAACACTGATTTTTAATTAAATGATATACAGAAGATTCTATTATCATAAGAATATAGGAAGAGCTACGCTGCATTCGTTCAAAGGACTATCCAATTCAACAGAGCATTTAGTCAGTTAGCTGTCTGAGTAATAATCCCTTCTTACTGATATAATCTAGTGACTGGGCTTCAGCCCAGTGCTTTGTGTGGGGAAAAAATAGGCTTTGTTACCCTGGAAAAAGGCCGAGATAAATAGTAGGGATCGCTGTATATAAAAGGATAAATGCTTTCTGAAAAGATTGATGTTTTGTAATCACATCAGTGTTGCAGCCCTTTGGTTAATGGGCAAACCCCCGTAAATCTACAGCTATTTTATTTTATTATTTATATGCCACCCATCTCTTCAAGGATTCTAGGCGACTTACGGATAGTAAAAAGATAAATAGAAAAGCAGCTAGAAATTTAAAACTATGTAAAAAGTCAGGAACCAAAGGACAGATGATACAGATATGAGGTCTTCTTACTCCATCAATCGCATCCAGTGGTGAGCATCCATCTCAGGTCCCTAAGTCAGTTGACAAAACAAAAGCTAATACTCTGCCAAAAGGATGGGACCAGTTTTTCAACGCCGGTAGAATGTTTCATACGCAGTGGGTCGGGTTAAGACACTGAGCTTGTTGATCAGAAAGGTTGGCGGTTCAAATCCCTAGTGCCGTATAACAGAGTGAGCTCCAGTTACTTATCTCAGCTTCTGCCAACCTAGCAGTTTGAAAGCACGTAAAAATGCAAGTATAAAAAATAGGGACCAATTTGGTGGGAAAGTAACAGTGTTCCATGCGTCTTCAGCATTTAGTCCTGCTGGCCACATGACCACGGAGACGTCTTTGGACACCGCTGGCTCTTTGGCTTTGAAACGGAGATGAGCACTGCCTCCTAGAGTTGGGAATGACTAGCACATATATGCAAGGGGAATCTTTACCTTTGGAGTGTTTCACAAGGATGAGGCCACCGTGTAAAAGGCTCTTCTGCTTGGCCTGTCCACCAGAATTCCTTAGCAGACAGGGTGCATAACAAGCCTCTTCTTCTGGCGCTGGTAGGGCAGGCTAGTCCCAGGGACTTCTATGGCATGTGCCTACCACCCCAAACTACCTACCTAACAGTTCAAAAGCATGCAAATGCAAGTAGATGAATAGTACTGTGTTGTGGCCCAGCAGGAGCCGTTGGAGCTGCCACCAGACTCCGACCGTGAGGGGCCCTATGAGTCGGCTCTGGAGGATGTGGAGGACCCTGGACAGGGTTCCGACTCCGAGCAGGGCGCAGAGAGGCTGGTTGGCCACTAGGAGGCACCTGAGCCTTGGACCAGTGGGGAGGAGACAAGGGAGAGTGAGCCGGATGTCAGTAGTGGGTTGTTCCTGGATGGTCGGCACCGAAGAGCTAATAGGCGTAAGGAACAGTTGCACAAGTACAGGAGGTAATTGCACTCAGCTGGTGGTCATTAGGCTCCTCTCCAGACTATAAAAAGACTGTGCACACGCCCCTCTTGCAGAAGTCAACGCATTGACTAAAAGCTGGAGAACTTCTGTAACTAGCTTGGCAGGCTGGATTGCTGCCAAGGCTAGTCTGAGTTGCTGCCAAGGTCCTTATCTGTTTGTTGTGCTTGGCTTTCAGCCATCGAGGTTTTGGTTTCTTGCTATTAAAGTACATTCCAGTTAAGCTTGTCTCGGCATTCGTTACTGGTCGGAGGAGGGGTCAGAACAGTACGGCATATAAGAAAGTGGGAAGGTTACAGCGTTCCATGTTTTGCCACATGGTGTGATGTCATGCCAGTCACATGACCACGGAAACATCTTCCAGGAGCCCTAATTCTAGTCATCTTTGGCTTAAGGAATAGAGATGAGCACTCCCCCCCTAAAGTCGGTCATGACTAGCAAGATAAAACCTGTGGGAACACTTTTACCCCTAAAACAGTGGTGGGATTCACATAAGTTGACCACCAGTTCACAAATGTGAGCACACGCACACACCTTCCACACAGGTGTGCTGATTTTGATCGTGCACGTGTCCGCGCAGCATCAAAAACCAGGCTACATAAGACGTTTTAGACCTGGGGTGGGTGCTCTGAACTGGCTGAATATCATCTCTGCCCTAAGCTCCCTAGCTCTTATAAAGCGTCATGGACACTGGAGATCCAGAAAATTGGATTCATTTCCTAAACTGTAATGAAAATATCCATGCTTGAGAATGTTGTGTGAACAAAATCATAGCAATAACTTTGATCCTCTAGCATGCTGAAAAGATTAGATAAGCAAGATTGGTTCCTAACATAGGCATTCATATGAAGGAATGAGCTATCACATATGCATTTTATACGTCACTCCAAGACCTTTAATTACTGTAGAGTTATCATGCATTGAACTGCCAAGTATTGAGAATGCATACAGTTCAAATACAATGCTATGTTGGCATTGTGAAACATTTCTCACACATACTGCACCAAGTATCTCTGTCCAAAAAAAAGGGGGGGAAAACAATAGTGAGAATTTTGAATGGGAAGAAAAAGATGAATGCACAAATACAACTGCTTGACAATCAAAAGAGTGTACTGTTCGTAAAATGGAGCGGCTGATACGATTTGAGTTTGTTACACATATCTGTGAGAAGAAAAGATGAGGGGTTATGAGTCATTCTACACCTATATTTAATTCATTGTCTTAGTGGACAGTTCATTAGTAATGATATTATCATGCTTGAACAGATGTTCTTCCAGAGAAAGCAAAAAGCAGTTTAAGGCTACATAAGATGTGGGGTTTTTTTGGTGTTCATGTCGGAAGCACCAAGGCACTTCCAGGTTGAAAGAATTAACCGATGACATCACTGTTGCCTAGGAATGCCTGGTTTCACATCCCCATTAATATACCTCGGGAAATGGTACCTGTTGTGGCCCAACAGGAGCCGTTGGAGCTGCCACCAGACTCCGACAGCGAGGGGCCCTATGAGTCGGCTCTGGAGGATGTGGAGGACCCTGGATAGGGTTCTGACTCCAAGCAGGGCTCAGACAGGCTGGTTGGCCACCAGGAGGCACCTGAGCCTTGGACCAGTGGGGAGGAGACAAGGCAGAGTGAGCCAGAAGCCAGTAGTGAGTTGTTCCTGGATGCCTGGCACCGAAGAGCTAATAGGTGTCAGGAACAATTGCGCAGTTACAGGAGGTAATTGCACTCAGCTGGTGGTCATTAGGCTCTTCTCCAGACTATAAAAAGACTCCTTGTGCACACGCCCTTCTTGCAGAAGTCAACGCAGGAACGAATGTCGGAGAACATTGTTATGAGCTTGGCAGGCTGGATTGCTGCCAAACCTTATCTGTGTTTATTGCTGCCCGAGCTTGTCTTTGCCAGTTTGCTGCCAAGGACCTGTCTGTCTGTTAATTAAATGCCGTAACTTATCTTTGGCTCGGAGTGTGTGTTGGTGTGGGACGAGGGGGGGTCAGAACAAGTACCTATCTACCTACTTCTGATTACTCGCTTTCCAATTGCTAGATCAGCAGGAGCAAGAGCAGTGATGGCTAAGCTTTTTGTCGTTGCTTGCCAAAAGTCTGCGTACGTGTGGCAGCACGCGCGCACATGCCCACATCCATAATACAATGCACGCACAACATCCCCCTGCACATGCACGTGCAACGCTCCTGCACTTCCCCACCTCCGCTCCCTGGCACATGCACACGACACACACACACCGAACCCTGTTTTAGGCCTCCCTGAAGCCTCCTAGGACCAAGTGCAAGGGAGACCCGAAAATCAGCTGGCCTGCAGGAGGTTATTAAGCCAGGATATTAAGTCAACTGTGATCCCTTGGCTCACATCTAAGATTAGTCCCAATGCCTCAGCAGAACTACCTCAAAAGATACAGTAAAAAGGAGATGATCAGATGTGTTAAATGCAATAGGCCAAGAGTTGTCCTGTGGGGCTGTCCGAGAGATGATGAAGTGTCGGTGTTGTGTTCTATCGGACGCGGCCAGCAGATGGTGCTGTGTGAAGCGCCTCTGATTGGCCAAGACGCACCTGCCAGCCGGCGGGAAAAATGCAGACTTCCCATTGGTTCCCCGTCTGACAGCTACAAGTATAAATAGCTGTCAGACGGGGTTTGCTTGCCTTTTGCCTGTCACAAGTTCTGTTAATAAACGGTTGCTGTTACTGTTCCTGCTGTCTCCTCAGTTATTGTTCCTCAAGACTTAAAAGTTACCCCTTCCCCGGCCTACACAATCAGCTATGACAATCAGGCCACACACACACACAAGGGCAAACAAAATCCTAAATGGGATTGAGTTTGACCCCCCTGGCCTAAATCATGTGTCTTAGGGTATCCAAGCAATGCTGAAGTTTGCAGTATCAGAATCAATGTAGAAGGTTTTCTTATCCATTACTGAAAAAAAGGCAGCCTAAATTTTATGCTGTAATCTTGGGCATAAGAAAAACCAGTTTTCTACCGGAGCCCATTCAATTGCTTGTAAATTCTAGTTCTGTTTATAAAGATGTTATATGTTAATTTACTACTATTGTTAGAATAGTTGCCTGATTGTATGCACCCTGACCTTCAGTGCAGTGCAGGGGTGGGTTTCTCGCCCCGTTCCAACCGGTTCGGTTGGAACGAGGCCGGCGGTGTCCTCGCGCATGCGCGCGGCGCGCACATGCGTACTAGCGTCTGTGCGATGCTCCAGCTGCTCCTGGAGGATCGCGCAGGCGCTGTATGCGTCCTGCGCATGCGTGGAAGCGCAGAATTCGGCAAAACCGGGTAAGGAGCGGACGTGGGGGGGGGGCCTTCGCCGTTCCCGGAAGTTACTTACTTCCGGGTTCGGCGACCAACCGGATCGCGGGGACCGCCGCGAACCAGTTGAAACCCACCCCTGGTGCAGTGTTTCTCAACCTTGGCAAGTTTAAGCATCTCCCAGTCAGCTGGCTGGCTGAGGAATTCTGGGAGTTGAAGTCCACACAGCTTAAACTTGCCAAGGTTGAACACCGCTTTAATGAATTAGCTATGCCTATTGGATCTTGGTCAAGCAGATGATTAATTCCACAAGTTATACTCAGATGTCTGAGAATTAAGCTAGTTGGAGCAGTATACCTGAGAGAAAGGGGTGCTTAAGCAGTAGCCTCATATTCACTTTGGCAAGAAATAAAATTCCTTCAATTTCTGCTTTATATAGGCAATGAAGCCCTTAAAAGATGAAGAAACTCTTGTGTTTTTTTTAATTAAGATAAAATAACGTTGCTGCTCTTCTAGTTTTTTAAGTTGCATGTCAGCATTTTCAAAATTTATGACGGGATCTCTGGCCAGGAATCTGTCGTAAACTGCCTGTTCTGCTTTATGAGTTTAAATATTTATGTTGAAGTGTTATTATATTTATAGCAGAACCTTGACATCCTTTTTCTCTTTTAAAAATCGTCTTAGAAATCTCTTAACATTTTATGGCTTAAATAAAATTAATAAGGCCACCAGTTTGTCTGGTAAGATGTGTTTGTAATCTGCTATTCAGCTAGATGAGTCATGCCCATCACTTCCCTAAAAATCTTTCTGGCTGGCAAGAGTTTTGTACTCAACTTCCTAATTACAACAACTGTTCAGGTAATTGGCTGAAATAATAAGACATCATAGGAGATTTCCTTTAGGCAGAGTGGCCTTTGTGCCATCTCATTTCATTCAGAAATCCCAATAGCGGTGGGCATCCTTTGTGAGGAAAAAAAATCTTAAGACTTCCAAATACAAAATTATTGTTGTTTTTTGTTCATAGAAAAGTGTGACGCACATAGTTTAAGTGCATCAAATTAATAAATGAATGAGTAAGAATAGTAGTATTTTTGCACAACAGCAAAAACTAAACCGTGGATAAGCTGAAACAGCCATTAGTTTTGGTATGGTCCTTGGTTAACAACAATCATAGGGACTGGGAACTCTGTCACCAAGCAATGAAATCATAAAGTGCAACACCATGTGATCATACCAGCTTACTATGGCAGTTGTAATTACTACAAACTAAAAAATAGAAAGTGCAGAAAAGAAAAAGGGGAAAAAAATAAGAATATAATAAAGAAAAAAGAAAAATATATAAAGAAATGACTTCCCCCATCATCACACATATAAATTATTTTAGTAATGTTTATCATCTTTTAAAATACGACAAAAGATATTCTTCTCCTGTTCTGTCCCAAGACTCCAATATATACTGACGCAGACTTGGCTGTCTGCCACAACTAAGGAAGGAGATAAGCAACCCCTTGGCTAGGAGCCCAGAAAATTATCTCTATGAAACAAGGCTTGAACTCACGAAATTCTCCCAATCTTTCACTACGCCTGTATTAGTAAACTGTTGTTTCTTGCAAAATTCCCCTTCCGTTGCCCCACCTATAAGCTCTCTAGGAGGCGCCAATTAGTAGCCACCTGTTCCTATTTCCTTCTGTGAGCCTTTTTCCAAAGCTGCTCCCTCCTCCTCTCAGCCCTACGCATACGTACATCAGGGACAGCCTCCCTCTGTTCTTCCTCACTACTCCCTGACTCAGACGCCACCTGGTGGCCAACAAGCCTCTCTAGTCTAGTCCAGTGTTTTTCAACCTTTTTTGTGCAAAGGCACACTTTTTTCATGAAAAAAATCACAAGGCACACCACCATTAGAAAATGTTTTAAAAATTTAACTCTGTGCCTATATTGACTATATATAAAGTGTTTTTCCCATGGCACACCTTACACTATGTCACGGCACACTAGTGTGCCGCGGCACAGTGGTTGAAAAACACTGCTCTAGTCCCTGCTCTGACTTCGAACACCCCCCAGACTCTTCCTCAGCCTCCAGGGCAGTGCCATTGTGTTCATAGCTGTCAGATCCCAGCAACGGCTCAGCCGGCCACTGTTGGGCCACAACGTTCTCCAATATCTCATCTCTTACCTATGATCAAGCCTCATTGTTTCAGTCTTTATCAGCAGAAGTCCATTAAAGGTTACTAGAAATAATAACATGCCTATTTTAACCTTGATGAAAATAATCCTGCTTTATATTTCTTCCTTTTATTTTTTAACAATCTTGATCTTTAGTCTTTTAAATAAAGGAACGTGATTTCTTTTCACTTTTTCTTTGTCTTTTGTCACAAAATTCTCCGAAGCTTTAACAAGCGTCTATTGTAAATCCAATATAGGAAAAATTATGCAGGTTTGTTATTTGATTTGTTATTTGTATATCCCTTTTAAAGAGATCAGCCAGTTTATTTTGTAGATCTACTGTAGCCTCTTTCCATATCATTCTTGTAACCTGTCATTTTTAAATTTACTTTCAGAGCAGTTTCAATCTTCTCTGGTAAAAAGTGTTCCTCTTCCACAGCTTCTTTTAAACACTATCTATCTATAATGACAGACACTTTTAAAATTAATGTCTGGGTCCGTTGTTCAAAAATAACTTTCAGTAAAATGTTTTGCTCAGTTCTATATTAGAAGGTCAAATTTAAGTGTTCGCCTTTAATTGTAATATTTAGTTCCTTCTGGTTCCCTCTGGTGTTCAGCCTTCAAAGTCGCATCCTACCAGATTTTTTTTATTAAGCTAATTTTTAAAAAAAACATTTTCCCATGAGAAGTGTTTCTATAATTAATTCCAAATTCTTATTCCAAACCCGTCTCGATCCTTAGTCCATTTGTAACTTTCCAATATCAAAAGTCTAATCACCCTTTTTGCTGTTAGTTTCAAAAGAAAAAGAATTTAAGTCCTGAAACTTGTATTTAACATTTTGTTTGCTAAGGACTAAAGGCAAATCACCAGGTGCTATAAAAACCTGTTGAGCCGAAGGAAGGAAGGAGAGAAGGAGGGAAGGGAGAAGGAGGGAGGGAAGGAAGGAGGGAAGGAAGGAGAGCAGGAGAGAAGAAACGAGGGAAAGAAAGAGGGAGGGAGGGAAGAAGAAGTAGGACCATTGTAAGATAAGATGGATCTATGGGATGGTAAGAAAGCAATCTTCAAGTATATTGTCAACTGTAGGGAAAAATTGTTATAAATACATATTATTAATAACAGTTATGAGATCATATAATTGTGAATGTATATATGAAATTGATAAAATAAAAGTTTAAAAAAAAACCTGTTGAGCCAAATATTCCTATTAGCTGAAAACAAACAATTTATGAAAGTGTTTACAAAAAAGTATGTTAAATGTCCTTAAAGGCACCAAACATGGTTTGAGCGAGAGGACTATTCCCTCATCTCCCAGTTCTCTAAACCCATCAGAAACCACTGTCTTGTGGTCTCCGTGCAAGAAGCAACTGTATGGAGCATTTGTGGGTGATTTCAAGTCATCTTCTTGTCCAGAGTGGAATTATGAAGAGCCAATTTACTCACAGTAGCAGTAGATAGCAATAGCAGTAGACTTATATACCGCTTCATAGGCCTTTCAGGCCTCTCTAAGCGGTTTACAGAGAGTCAGCATATTGCCCCCAACAATCTGGGTCCTCATTTTACCCACCTCGGAAGGATGGAAGGCTGAGTCAACCCTGAGCCGGTGAGATTTGAACCGCTGAACTGCTGATCTAGCAGTAGCCTGCAGTGCTGCATTTAACCACTGCGCCACCTTGGCTCTTACTGTGGTTGTCCGCTCCATTTTTAGTGGATGCATCTTCTCAATTTTTTAAACTTATATTCATTTATGTAACCAAACATGTGTTTGGGAATTCAGATTCTTCTGTAACATATTTTGTTATTTAAGCTAAGTGCTCTGCTCCAATTGACAAGATACATAATTAGCCACGTGAACATAAAAGTAGGTCTCTGCGCCTTGGGCTCAAGGCTTTGCTTCTGGAGAACATCAGCTGTGGAATTGCCATTCCTTCCGAGACTAGCAGCTCTGAAATTCATTCTTTTCCAGTTACTTAGCATGAAAAATGAGTTGAGGACAATAGCACTAAGAGTTTTATACTGCTCCACAATGTTTTATAACACTCCCTGAGCAGTTTACAACATTAGCATATTGTCTCCAACAATCTGGGTACCTATTTTACCGACCTCAGAAGGATGGAAGGCTAAGTCAACCTTCAGCTAGTCCAGATCGAACTCCCGACAATGGGCAGAGTTAGCCTGCAACACTGCATTCTAACCACTCTGCCACCATGGCTCTTGATCCTAAGAAAGAGCCATTTGTGCAAACTAACTGGAAAGAAGAACATGATACAGGAATTCCTAATTTATGCATCTAGCAATAGCACTTCGACTTATATACCGCTTCATAATGCTATACAGCCCTCTCTAAGCAGTTTACAGAATCAGCATATTGCCTTCAACAATCTGGATCCTCATTTTAAGGACTTCAGAAGGATGGAAAGCTGAGTCAACCTTGAGCCGGTCAGCAGAATTAGCCTGCAATACTGCATTCTAACCACTGTGCCACCATGGCTCTTATATGATGGGATATGTAATTTGCCATCAATTACTCATGAATTTTTTACGGGCTTCCAGCAGGTGATAACTACCCGAAAATATAAAGGCAGAAACTACCCATTGCATTGAAGTATTATCTCAACTTATAGGAATGATGGCATCGGTTTCAGCAATGGCAGGTTAAGCCTGCAAAACATTTTGGTACTGAAGTCAGCTGTGTGTACATTACATTGGCAACTATGATAATTATGCCTTAATCCTATCTGGAGCATTAGTGAGGATCATGAAGTATTTAAGAGTGTGAAGTAATTTCTTTGCCAGCATAGTAAATATTAGATCTCTGAGCTGAGAGCAATCAAACATTCCCTTGGCTCACAGTAGTTGTGCTGAGAGCAATAATATGTTATCTTGACTTGCTCTATATGAGACTATCACAGCCCTCAGGAGAATTATGGCTGTCTTAGAATTTCCCAGTTCAGTGGTCTTATTTTTTTTACAAGTAGATACCAAATTAAAGCAATAATCATAGTACACTTACAAAAAACTTGTTAGTTAATCTGGAATAGTTTACTACCTTATTTGTGCAGGTTAATTACTTCTTAAAACAGTGCTTCCCAAAGTTTTTCCTTCATTATCCAAAATCGATTATCAAAAAGCCCTGTTTATCGCTTATCAGAAAATTCTTCTTTAAATATCCCTCTTGTGATTGGATAATGAGTTTGGGTGTCGTTACCCAAAGAAAAATCTCTTTTATCCAGTTCTGGATAATTTGCTCAAGTTTGAGAAGCACTGCCTTTAAAGCATAACTTCAGTACTTAATATCATACTCAGCAGGAGGGTTCCGAGACCCTTCTGTTCTTGTGGGAATGAGATCTGGAGTTAGAGAAATGAGTTAGCCATTCTGGGTTACTCAAAAGTATTCCCATGCACCTCAGATTATCCAAGATCCCATGCCCTCTATCATCCGACGTAGGAAATTGTAAATGTGCCTTTTGGTTTTCATCCAAAAAGAAGAAGGAATTGCCAAAAATATTAGGACACTGGGAGCAGTGGTGGGCTGCTGCCGGTTTGGTCAAACCGGTATTTCCGATCAACGGCTGGACTTACTCACCCATCCTAGCACTATCACATCCTATATAGTTGCCTTTTTTTCGATGCCACATGCTCACATTTTCGGTTTTGGGAGAACCGGTTGTTACAGTATTTCATCCTCCCACTTCTAGCTGGGAGGATGAAATGGGCCAAAGTTCAGAGAAATCAGAAATCAGAGTACTCCCATTTTGCTTTACACAAGATTGGGATAAAACTTATAGGAACGTCTTCTGACCCCCTCCTCTCTCCAGTAATGAATGCCGAGACAAACTTAACTGGAATGTACTGTAATAGCAAGAAACCAAAACCTTGGTGACTGAAAGCCAAGCATAAGAAACAGATAAGGACCTTGGCAGCAACTCAGACAAACCTTGGCAGCAATCCAGCCTTCCAAGCTAGTTACAAAAGCTCTCCAACTTTTGGTCAATGCGTTGACTTCTGCAAGAGGGGCGTGTGCACAAGCAGTCTTTTTATAGTCTGGAGAGGAGCCTAATGACCACCAGCTGAGTGCAATTACCTCCTGTACTTGCACAACTGTTCCTGATGCCTATTAGCTCTTCGATGCCGGGCATCCAGGAACAACTTACTACTGGTGTCCGGATCACTCTCCCTTGTCTCCTCCACACTGGTCCAAGGCTCAGGCGCCTCCTGGTGGCCAACCAGCCTCTCTGCGTCCTGCTCAGAGTCGGAACCCTGTCCAGGGTCCTCCACATCCTCCAGAGCAGATTCAGAGGGCCCCTCGCTGTCGGAGTCTGGTGACAGCTCCAACGGCTCCTGTGTAAGGTGTTAACAAGAACATGAAGCTTCCCAAATTGCGCAGAAGACAGCTCTGAGGTTTTTCCATACAAAATGTTTGCTGTCATTTGAGAAATGTATACATCATAAAATTCTGCTTCATTGTCCAATCGATGAGGAGAAGCAGCTTGAGGCTGGTTTATAGAATTCTTCAAAGTTCAAAGCTTCAAAGTTAATGTTTTGTTCTTTTTCTTTTTCTTTTACAGTGCCTTGCCACCTGGGAGTCCTTCTTGGCCTCTCAAACTGCATCAGACATTACCTTGGAAGAAGAATCTGAAGATCAGTCTTGATTGAGGCATCCTCCTCTGAATTGTTCCTCACCAAAGAATTACTTTATATTTGAGATGAAATTCATTTATTGTGTAGAGATATTAAGATTCGAGAGTGGGGAGAGTAAGCTTACTGAAATGTCTGGTATTCTATTATCCCGGAGTTTCTTTGAATCATGGTTTGTGTATGTGTTTTTGGTAGGCGGTGGGGAGGGGAGAGGCCCAGTTCAGATGTAACAGTAACATCATTTAATACTGTGGGGACAAGTTTAGGGTTCACCAACAAATGCACGCTCGACAAAAGCGCGCCGACAAAAGCGCAGTGAGAAAACCGCAAGTTTGAAATCGCGCTGACGAATGAGCACAGAAGCGCCGACACCAGCGCGCCGACAAAAGCGCGCCTTCAACAAACAAGTAATAACAACCTAGTAACCCTAAACCGAACCCTAAGCCTAACCCTAAACCTAACCCTGAGCCTAACCCTTACCTTAACTTAAATTGCGCTTTTGTGGGCGCGGTTTTGTCAGCGCGTTGTTGTGGGCGCATTTATGACGTTGCCGTTTTCTCACCACGGTTTCGTCGGCGCGCTTTTGTCGTGCGCGCATTTGTCGGGTCACGCAAGTTTAGAACTTCAATTCATGCACCCCTGCCTTTAATTACATTAGAAATTTTCCCTTCAGGTCTACAATGATTATAGCTTAATACTAAATCCGAACCAACAACTTGCGAAACAAGTCATTTCTGAGACAGTGAGTTTCAATGAATTTAGTTTTACTTAGGTCTACTCAAAATAAACTCAGAGAAAGCAATGAGAGGGAGGCATTATATTCTTTCTTGTAACATTAAACTGTGATAGTAACACCTTACGACTATGATTTAGCACTAAACTATGGTTTGTAACACTTTCTTATAAGGCTTAACAATGGTTACATACAAACGGGGGCCACTGAGGTGTGAATATATGATTGCCAGAATTTTTCTGGAGATTTTTTTTTTTTAAATAACTGTGCAATTTGAATATAAAATATTTTAAATATGCATTTTAATAATAAAAAAGTTGAATAGGAATCTCTTCATTTTCTCTTTATGATTATAGCTAAGCTCTAACCTGGCCGTTATTCTAAAGTTTCACAATAATGTTCAAATGAACATTACATTTTTAATGCATTATAGTGACAATGAAATATTCACCCGCTGGAAAGAATATGGAAACTGTGAAATGCAATTTCTACCCCAATTAGTCTGACACCAGAAAATGCATTTCTTAAAGTAGTAAAAAAAAAAAAAAGGCTTCCTGAGGGATGTTTATTTAAAGAGCCATTTTTTTTTATTTTGTCATGGAAACAGAGTTGTCCTTTTCAAAGGAATACCTTGTTCGCCTTTTAAAAGATATTAGCTTATATATTTTTAACAATTTTTTTTAACAATAATAGCACTAGCAATAGCAGTTAGACTTATATACCGCTTCATAGGGCTTTCAGCCCTCTCTAAGCGGTTTACAGAGTCAGCACATCGCCCCCACAGTCTGGGTCCTCATTTCACCCACCTCGGAAGGATGGAAGGCTGAGTCAACCTTGAGCCGGTGAGATTTGAACCGCCAAACTGCAGATAACAGTCAGCTGAAATGGCCTGCAGTACTGCACTCTAACCACTGCGCCACCTCGGCTCTTAAGTGGTAGTTTTCATTGATTCAGTAGTAACTGAACTAGTATTGGGTTGAAAATACATACACGGATAATTTAGCAGTATAAATAGTTGCTTATGTTTAGTAAATTACCCATCTGTCACTGCACTAACAGAGAAGGACAATCAGTAGTGGAAGATCTGCCAGATCCAAAATGAATGAAAAAAGGAACCTTTTTCATTTTCCCTGTCCTCTCTATAATTTCCCATACTTCCATGTTTTATTCAAGTAATTCCATTCACTCTAATGCAGTGGTTCCCAAACTTGGCAACTTTAAGACTTGTGGACTTCAACTCCCAGAATTCTCCAGCTCTGCTGGCTGAAGAATTCTGGGAGTTGAAGTCCACAAGTCTTAAAAGTTGCCAAGTTTGGGAACCACTGCTCTAATGGAAGAAAAATAATCTTTACTTCCTCCAGGTTTGTTATAGGTTTGCCACCTGCTATGGCATACTGAGAGAATGGGAATACTTTGACGGATCCAAAGCCTTTTTAAAATTTATTTTATTTATTTATTCAATTTATACGGCACCCACCTCATCTAGAGGTGACTACTCCCGATTCTATTTCAACTTGCACACAAAAAAAGACCATCCACCCTGCCCCCAAATTTTGTTTTTACAGTATTGTTAGGTTATTGACATTTCCAGAGTAGCCACAAAAATCGGTTATTTTTCAGATCAGGTGACTTCCTTGAGGGTAGATCTCTCTCATCCTGTGGGTCCTGGAAGTCCTCCAAAGGAACATAAGATATTCATTCATTCCGAAAGTAATTTAATCTTTTAACAACCTTATGAATAACCTCAACTTTTCAATGGATATTTGATAACCTTGGAAAGTCTCCTACACTTAAAACTCCTTGAAGCCAAATGCTGAAGCAAGATTGGAGAACTTGCTGTCCTCTAACAATGGCTAAAATATATTTTAGGATTAGGATTAGGATTTATTTCATTTATATGCCGCCCTTTTCCCCAAAGGGGACTCAGGGCGGCTCACAACTCAGTCAAGGGAAAGGAGGTACAAACAGGGGATAACAAAGACAAACAAACAATACACAATTTAAAAACACAACAACCATACCATTCGAGAAGGGGGGGGGCAGAAGCTCTTTAGCCCCAGGCCTGCTGGAATAGCCAGGTTTTAAGGGCTTTGCGGAAGGCCTGGAAGGTGGTGAGGGTTCGAATCTCCACGGGGAGTTCGTTCCAGAGGGTCGGAGTGAATGGGATTACATGAATATCAACTAGAGGAGCTAAAGCAGTGATGGCAAACCTTTTTGTAAATGCCTGCCAAAATTGTGCATGCATGTGCAATACCGCGCGTGCATGTCCCACACCCACAATGCAATGCGCCCTGCCCAGCTGCGCATGGACGTGTGACAGACACACACACACCGTGCATGCACTTCCGAACTTCCGGTTGTCCCGTTGAGCCCGTATTTTGCCCTCCCCAGCTCCAGTGGCTTTCCTGAAGCCTGGGGAGGGCGAAAATGGCCTCCCACAACCCTGCTGATAGGCTGAGAATGAGCCGGGCAGCGCGTGCATGCGCACCAGAGCTGACGCCTCGTGTGCACGGCAGATTGGCTCTGCGTACCACCTGTGGCACACGTGCCATAGATTCACTATCACGGAGCTAAGGGATGCTGTTGTAATTCAGCAACAGCTAAAGGGCCGCATATCTCCAAAGACTTGTGAAAGCCAGACCAATATATTTCTTCGACCTTTTTTCTGCATTTTTCTAATTCACAGTTTTTCTTCCATTATTCAATCAAGCCATTAATCTAAAAAAAATTTTTAAATGTCATTAGTCGCCCATAAAGATAAACCTCTGTCCATTCTTTAACCTCCTTTGTCCTAATATTTCTGAATAACTACCCGTAATAGTCATAAACGTAAGATAAACCATGGGAAAGAGGAAAAAAAGACTGCACACATTACTGTCTGTCTTATGTCAACCTGCTTGTGGTTCATTAACCATGTTGGAGATTTGACTCTTATGTAAAGCTTGGCTCTTCCTTGGAACCCAAGTAGTCACCATTTAGGTTTAGTCGAAGTCAGAATTAAACTTATGTCAGTCCTTGGTTTTAAATTCTGGCTCCTGCATATCAGGGGTGGGTTTCTCGCCCCGTTCCAACCGGTTCGGTTGGAACGGGGCCGGCGGCGTCCTCGTGCACGCGCGCGGTGCACGCATGCGTAGTAGCGTCTGTGCGATGCTCCAGCTGCTCCTGGAGGATCGTGCAGGTGCTGTATGCATCCTGCTCATGCGTGGAAGCGCAGAACTCGTCAAAACCGGGTAAGGAGCGCGGGCGGGCGGGCCCTTCGCCGTTCCCGGAAGTTACTTACTTCCGGGTTCGCTGACCAACCGGTTCGCAGGGACCGCCGTGAACCGGTTGAAACCCACCCCTGCTGCATATGCAGAATAATAGCTACTCCAAGCTTAGACAAAACACTGAATCTCAAATAAGACTCTTATGTTGTTTTAATGAGCAATGTGTAAAGGAAATAATATGGCAAAGTGCATGTACTACTATTCTAGCTTACCATGCAGTTATGGGCTTTTCTTCATGGGAAGACTTGCCAAATCATATAGCCATGATTCTGGAGTTCATTCAAAGCAGAGAATTGACCTAAATGGTCTATCAAGAGTCACTCCAGCTCTATGATTTTATATAAAACTGCACTGTAGCAAAGGGAACAGTTGTAATCATTTCTCAACATGTAGAAAGTTGGAATATGGTAACACATATTTCAACCCAGCTTGCCGCTAGAGAGGTTGGAAAGCAGGACACTTTTATCTCCCTCCCTGGGAACCAAAGTATGAATTCCGCTTCATAATAGTAGTTAAGAGCTCCAGTACAGAAGCAGCCGTGGCACAGATGGTGATGTTTGGCTGCAAGAATACCACCCACGCCCACATTTGTTTTAAAATTATATTTTGAATTATGAATGACCCAAAAAGAAAAAGCAACTAATGGAATTTCTCTATGGGGTACAATTTTCAGCAAAATGCAGTACAAAAGCAATGTTTAACTAAACACCTGTAGGATGGATCTATGCACTTCAATAAGCCCTTATTTGCTTAATTGTTCAATGAATAAACCACAATTAATCGGAACCACAGCATACATTAAAACGTGAGCCATTGTTTACAAAACACATTGGCTGAGATGCCAGCTACAATCAAAGTAGTCACATTATGGCTTAGGCCCCTGCATAAGATACGCTCGATTGAGTCATGAGGAAGGCTAGCAGATCACAGGGCTAACTCCAGCCAATTAGGAGCATTAGATTTAGTGCTAAAACCAGACCCGCCATTTGTCTGGCAATAGTATAGGGGGGAAAAAACTATATAAGAGATTAAGTAATCCGTTTTCTAAGACTGAGGCCATATTTATTTACTTAGTAAACAAATCTACTTGGCTGGTTATCTTAACCAGTATTGTATGTAATGATAAGGGGTCTACTTAATCTGGCCCCATGTAATATAGGGTGCTTTAAATGTGAAACCCACACTTTGAATCATACCCAAAGCCTACTACTGGTAGCCAGCATAGATTGCATAACAGTGATGTTACAGTATATGGGTGTGCTGTGCATTCTGGACCAGTTGAAACTTCCAAATGCTTCCCAGGAGCAGCCCCATTAAGAGTGCGTTGCAATAATCCAACTGATACGCATCAGGCATGAGCGGACTTAAGCAAGTCTTCCTGATAGCAATAGCAGTTAGACTTATATACCGCTTCATAGGGCTTTCAGCCCTCTCTAAGCGGTTTACAGAGTCAGCATATCGCCCCCACAGTCTGGGTCCTCATTTCACCCACCTCGGAAGGATGGAAGGCTGAGTCAACCTTGAGCCGGTGAGATTTGAACAGCCGAACTGCAGATAACAGTCAGCTGAAGTGGCCTGCAGTGCTGCACTCTAACCACTGCGCTACCTCGGTTCCTCTATATTTTTCTTACACTTCATTCAATTATGGATCAACATGTAATTCTTGCACTACTGCAGATGTTGGCATAGTGTGTTTGATTTTATAGATATTATCAATGGGAGAAAATACAATTTCATTTGTGTACATTTCGAGCAGCAGACCAGCAAGCAACAGTTAAAACATTGAAAAGGAAGAAAAGAGTTCTAGTCATAAGCTTCTTACCATGTGTTTTGGGCAATCACTCCATGGAAACCTAAAGGGCAAAACGATGCTTTTGCTTTGCTGGTTCCAACACCTACACCGTAGTGTTACACAATTTCATTTCCTTTTTCCTTGATTCATCTCTTACTGGGCCTAGAACCAGAATTAGTTCCAGTAGCTAAACCATCTGCTTGTAGTCATTAATTCAGAAATGATGAAAGATTGGAGGGGGAAGAGGAAGGGAGAGATGAAGGGTGGAAGATTATAGCCACGAATCACAGCACTGCATGCTTGGAATTCAATTATCTTTGCTATTTCAGAAGAAATAAATACAACAGGATAGCTAGCTAGATGGATGGTTGGTTGCTTGATTGATGGGCAAATAGACCGACAGCTAGCTAGATGTGAGGGAGGAATGAGAGGTTGAATGTAAAGACAGATATGTAGCAATATTGTGTAGCCACTCTTCCCGTTATAATTAGTACAAGATTCCAAGGACCCTACATTTTCCAAATGGTGTCCTTCAGGTATCACAAGATCACAATTCCTGACATACAAGTCATTGACTACAGTAGTTGAAAATAATGGAAATTGTCGTTGATCTGGCAGATATAAGCAGATCTAGCAGATGGAGAAGGTGCTGATTTTGCCTGCAGTTCCTGTTTTTTTTCTTTAAATATATATATTTAGGATGGATACTGATGAATAATAACATGGATAAATATTTTTAAATATTTCATGTTTACCAGAAGAAACATCCATCGTCTTATAATTCAAGATTTTAGAATGAAATTGATTCACTATTAATGTCACATTTAGCAGGAGTAGAAAAGTGTGTGTGGGTTTGTGTGCGTTCATTCATTTTCAGAGATATGCTGGTACAACTTGGGCTTGAGTTACAAGCAGGGGTGGGTTTCAACCGGTTCGCGGCGGTCCCTGCAAACCGGTTGGTCGGCGAACCCGGAAGTAAGTAACTTCCAGGAACGGCGAAAGGCGCACCCGCCCGCCCGCGCTCCTTACCCAGTTTTGATGAGTTCTGCGCTTCCACGCATGCGCAGGACGCATACAGCGCCTGCGCGATCCTCCAGGAGCAGCTGGAGCATCACACAGACGCTAGCACGCATGCACAAGGACGCCGCCGGCCCCATTCCAACCGAACCGGTTGGAACGGGGCGAGAAACCCACCCCTGATTACAAGCATCATTAGTTTGTATATGCAGGCTCATGGTGAGTGGAAAATGTGACTAGAAGCCCTGAGTTATAAGCATAGAAAAAAAAAACAATGCCAAGTGAAATTGCAAGCTTTACAGTAGTTCTGACTAAACTCTGATGCTGAAAGCCAATTCCAAGGATTTGCGAGAAGAAAATCACTAATTCATTAGACAAAATGGAAAATGAACAGGAGAATTGGCTAAAAAAAATAGCCAAATCAGAACTAATCAGGGGCAGCCTTTGAAGAGTATTCGGAGACTTCAACTCGTCCAGAATGCAGCCGCGCGAGCGATTGTGGGTGCCCCTCGGTACACCCCCGTTACACCTATCCTCCGCGAGCTGCACTGGCTACCGATCGGTCTCCGGATATGCTTCAAAGTGCTAGTCGTAACTTATAAAGCCCTTCATGGTATTGGACCTGGGTACTTGAGAGACCGCCTGCTGCCAATTACCTCCCAAAGACCCGTCAGATCTCACAGGGTCGGCCTCCTCCGGGTTCCGTCCACCAGCCAATGCCATCTGGCTACTACCCGGGGGAGGGCCTTCTCTGTAGCAGCTCCGGCCCTTTGGAATGAACTCCCCGCGGAGATCCGGACCCTCACCTCTCTCCAGGCCTTCCGGAAAGCCGTCAAAACCTGGCTGTGCCGGCAGGCCTGGGGTTGATGAGTTCCCCTCCCCTCTCGACTGGTATGGCTGTGTGATTTTCATGTATTTTAATTATGTGTACTGTTGTTTATGTTCCCTTTCCCCCCCTGAGTTGTTTGCTGCCCTGAGTCCCTCCTGGAGAAGGGTGGCATACAAATAAAATGAAAAAACGAGAGGAAAAAAAAACTACATTTCAGTTTGCAGCCCATTTAAGTAAAGCTATGAATTAGTTCAGAACGAACTGCAAACTCCTGACATGACAAGCATAGGAAGTCTGGGTGGAAACCTGAAGTGACTCCCGTGTATTCTTAATTAAGGCAGTGTAAGAACTCCAGCCCCCGTTAATAAAAACATCAACACATTTGTCTCCTTTTGTCTCCTTTTGCAAAAAATTACGTCAAAAATAAAACTGCAGGCTAAAGCAATTTATTCCTGATCAAATTGAATTGAATTCTTTTTTTAAAAAATGCATATTTTTTAACTACACCAAGGCAGTGTCCAAACTCATTTTGGTTCAGCTGTTCACCTCTTGCAAACTGTCTGTTCTCTGTTTCTTCCTGAATAGTTAGAAGTCACTCTTACATGAGGAAATCACCTCCTCTGTATCTCATTATAGGGAGGGCATGAGCATCTGATGCCCTATTCATCTGAAAGGGCAGCAATGCTGCTAAGACAGGCCTCTCAGATCAGAAAGGAGATGGCTTTAACGGAATAAGTCAAGTTGCTGATTTAAATTATGTATGCCTACCTAAACAGTCTCTTTTTAAAAAAAAAACTGCCAAAAATAGAAAGTAGATGTGATGCCTTGAAGGGGCTTTTTGATCAAAGCCTCAATCAAGGTGCCCTCTGAGGCCTCTCTGTGAAAGCTAATCATTACTTTGTTGACCTTCATTGGTCTACATGCCAGTGGTGGGTTTCTGAAATTGTTCGAACCTACTCTGTGGGTGTGGCCTCCCTTGTGGGAGTGGCTTGCCACCCATGTGATCGGATGGGAGTGGCTTGCCACCCATGTGACTGGATATGAAGGTGCCGACGACACTTGTTGCTTCTCTCCTTGATTAGTTTCCACCCAATGTGTCTTGTTGTAACCTCAGGTGCTTTGGAGAATAGTTTGACTCCCTCTTTTTGAGATATTGGAACACTGCTATCATGTCTTCTTCCCCTAGTCCTTCTTTTTATTAAACTAGACATACCCAGTTCCAGCAACCATTCTTCATATGCTTTAGCCTCCAGTCCCCTAATCATCTTTGTTGCTCTTCTCTGCACTCTTTCTAGAGTGTCCAGATTGATCCTCAACTTGATCTCTATTGGTATGACTAGTATCTCTTGAAGTAGGTTGGCTATGTTTTCCACTTGGTTTTCTTTTTCTGTCCCAGTAGCTTGCAATGGTAGCTCTGGAATCTACAACTACCCTGTGATTCACTTGACTTGTTTTGTGGCTATTAGCTTGATGAAGCATACTGAGAACGCAGCAAAAAAATGACTTGGATTTTTTCCCCCTTCAAACTGAGAGTCTCTATCATTGTACCTTAATTATTTTATGGATTGTAGAATCCCTGCCTCACGGCAATAGCAAAGATGCAGTTTATTTATTGTTTTTAATCCTGAGTTTGATTGGTAATGTGCAGGCAGATTTAGCCACACAGAAAACATTGATTCTCCAATCAGATGACAAAGATGCAGATATCCTGTTCCCATTACAATGCTTTCCTAGCTGAGTCTCCTCTTTTATAAAACAAACATTGGCAAACAGAAAATCAACTCATCGGCAAGAAGGCCAGGCTAGGAGTATTTCCCCTGGGAAACATTAAATGTATGGATCTCTGTCTTTTTAATAGTTACACTGAAGCATGTATAACTGACTGTCTAGTAAAATGTGATTCTAATCAGAAAAAAAAGGGAGAAGGAGACCCAATCTTAGAGTTTACGCATTCGGGCTGCAAACAACTCTGAAATAGACAGCTCTATTGCTGCCATGGGGAATTTTGCAGTCCATATCTACTAATTGTAATCAATCCTTTCTATTGCAAAAAAACAAAAAACAAAAGAAAGCAGGAGTTAAGAACGGTCTTTTTTAAAAAAGTGGGAAAAGCAGATTGCTTGCTGTTTATGTAACACAGTATGGTCATCATAAATAAACAAGGCTACTCTTATTTAACTGTAAATCTTTGATCATTTCACAAAGAGCAAACAAGGTTCTTTAGAAGAAACCTGAAAGTTTTCACAATGAGCAAAGCAATCTTTCCCCAACGTTGACTAGAAACAGGATTTCCCATTATAGAACTGCTCCCAAATTGACTGCAGAAGGAAAAAAAAAATATCCACGTTTTCGTCTTCACTGAGGCTACAATGCCATAGAGTACTTTTTAAAAAACCTTTCATCTTCCCTACTATTACTGGAGGTAAGAATGACTATTTCCTTGTCTCCAGAAAGCTTGGCGTATATTTTGTGTCCAAAAAGAAGAAGAAAAAAGAAAATCTGCAAGAGTCTTCCTTCAAGTAAGGGGACAGAAGAGTCTATTGAAGCCTGAATAAGTGCCAGATTAGGAAAGCAGATGACAAGCCAATTTCAGAAGGTCACAGCATATGAAAATAAAAGAATAAAGAGAAGGGGCTAAACAGAGTAACGGGCAAAAGCAAAGTGATACAAAAAGGAAGAAGACTGAGGGAGCCTTCCTATTTACTTTGCTCCTGAGAGAACATCTTGTGGTTGCAGAAGGAATATTGATGAACAAATGAAATGTTTATTGTTGATATTTCCCCACCAGAAATATAAAATATTTGGGACAACGATGTTTAAGGGAGAGTGGTGCAGTGGCCAAGAGGTGGTGCTCTAGCCTCACAATCAGGAAGCTGTGAGTTCGATCCTAGGTAGTGGCATATATTTCTCTCTCTGGGCACAATGAGAACGTATCTGCTGAATACCACCCCATATTGGCAACAGGAAGGGCATCCGGACAGTAAACACTCAGCTCCGTTCAGTTGCCCGGACTCCACCCCGCAAGAGAGTATGGGGTCATTAAAAAAGGATGATGAATGAGCAATTATATTCCTTTTAGAATTTGGCCTGCCACACTTTCTCTTATTTCATTATGCTGTTTCATTAGTATAGTGGATGGGAGGGGGGGATAGAAGGAATAGGATTGTGGAATGTATTGTTTTCATTCTTTACTAGAAGCCAAGGTCATCTTTTGTCTCTGCACTTTTACACCTGACCGGAAGCAGCTGGGTGTGGATGCCAGCATGGAGGAAGAAGATTGGACCATGTGATGGATTGTGGGTGTGGGGACAAGATCATGAACTTTTAACTGGGTGGGATTCTGATGTCATTTCCAGTATTGGGATTTCATAGCATAATGCCAAGATGTCTGATTTATTAAATTGGAATTTTAAGGATCATTTTGCCTTGGACTCTGATTGAATTTTACATGATACTTGGAATGCTGACATGATGTTTGAGGGAGGTTAGGTCCATCCATAGGCCAGCATAACTCCATGTTAACTGATGAGAAGAGCCAGCAGTCTACACATTGGTTAATGAATGGAGCTCTCAGCTGGCCAAGAAGCAGATTAGACTCATAGGCCAGCACAGCTCCACATTAGCCGATGAACTGGCCATTACCCTAAGGAGGCTTTTGGTCCATTGGTGAGAGATGCTGTTGAGATCATGCTGTCTGTCCTAAGGGCTATTTCCTCCTTAAAGTCTCTTTTCTTCCTCCTCTTATTCCATAATGTTTTATATTTTGCTTCAGAGATGGGTTCCTACCAGTTCGCACCTATTCGGTAGAACCGGTTCTTCAAATCTACCGAATCGGTTAGAAGAGGTTCCACCAGTGGACCCGGAAAGCAGGCCACACCTACAGAAGAGATTCCAAAAATTTTTGAAACCCACCACTGGTCCTTGGATATGATTATTCTACACTATCATGCTCATATTTATAAAACTCAGTGCCTCTGTGAAAGGTAAGGATGACTACTGCGTTTGTGGTGCAATCAGAACATTGCGTGTGTTGAAGTTGTTTTAACGCAAACCAAAGATGCCTTTTAAAAAAACAAGTTTCCATCATATTCTTATGCATGCCAGTGCTGTGTGTGAGGTAATTTAAGGTGGTTCTGAGAAGTGTCACCGGCATCTTCATATCCGGTCACATGGGTGGCAAGCCACTCCCATCCGGTCACATGAGCGGCAAGCCACTCCCACAAAGGAGGCCACACCCACAGAGTAGGTTCGAACAATTTTTGAAACCCACCACTGTTTTGCTTCTTTTCTCAAACTATTCTGAAAAATTTCTAAAGCAAAGGAGCAGCTTATTTGACATGTTAACTTCTGTGCTTTGCTGAATAGCTTCTAAAGCGCATGCTGTTCTTATGTTCCTTCAAATCTCTTGCCCTACTTCCTTCTGTGTAATGGCGGGTCACTGATTCATTCCCACACAGAGGTTTGAAAAGAGTTCAAGAAATCATGTTTTGTGCTCTCCCTGTCACTTGTCATAATTACTCTGGCAGAATAGTGAGTTGCAAACCAAGCGCAATGTGAATTGCACATTCTAAAAAAGATATTCGTTTTTACTATGTTTATTCTGTGTGATGCAGAGAGATCATTTCTCCATTTTCATCCATCTGCTTCATCTTGTATAATTATGAAATATTTGGGACACACCCAAAAAACAAAAATTAAAGACAAATTGATGGAGTCTTCCATTCTGCCCAGATTACAATACAGTATGTTACCTCTTTTAAAAATTTCTTCTCTATTTCTCTCTATCTAGAGATGACCTGATATCCCCCTGCTCTTTCTCTGTTTCTCTTCTCCAGTTTTATAATATGTTGTTTATAAAATTCTGTTTATATTCACAAAGTCTGTTCAATATTCTACCCTTTCTAATCCATTAACCACTTATGCAAAAATGGGAACTCTTCATTAGCAGAATATTTGACACTTGCACACCATGTTTATGTAAATATAATTATGCAAATTCTTGCAAATGAGAGATTATTCAAATGAATGATTCAGTTGGGTTCAGGTGCTATAAATCAGTGGTTTTAAACCTGTGGGTTGGGACCCCTTGCAGGGGGGGGTGTCGAATGACCCTTTCACAGGGGTCGCTTAAGACCATCGGAAAACACATATTTTCAATGGTCTTAGGAACTGAGACACCAATTTTATGGTTGGGAGCAGTGGTGGGTTTCAAAAATTGTTCGAACCTACTCTGTGGGTGTGGCCCCCTTTGTGGGAGTGGCTTGCCGCCCATGTGACCGGATGGAAGTGGCTTGCCACCCATGTGACCGGATATGAAGATGCCGACGACACTTGTCAGAACCACCTTAAATTACCTCACACACAGCACTGGCATGCATAAGAATATGATGTAAACTTGTTTTTTAAAAGGCATCTTTGGTTTGCGTTAAAACAACTTCAACACATGCAATGTTCTGATTGCACCACAAACGCAGTAGTCATCCTTACCTTTCACAGAGGCACTGAGTTTTATAAATATGAGCATGACAGTGTAGAATAATCATATCCAAGGACCAGTGGTGGGTTTCAAAAAATTTTGGAACCTCTTCTGTAGGTGTGGCCTGCTTTTCGGGTCCACTGGTGGAACCTCTTCTAACCAGTTCAGTAGATTTGACGAACCGGTTCTACCGAATAGGTGCGAACTGGTAGGAACCCACCTCTGGTTGGGGGTCACCACAACATGAGGAACTGTATTAAAGGGTCACGGCATTGGGAAGGTTGAGAATCACTGCTATAAATGAAGCAGGTGAATGAAAGAACAGGAAACTGTCTCAGAGACGGGAAACAAAAGGCAGAAATCAATAGAGACTAAAATATCACTTCTAGAACTTTCATGGTGATGGATATTGTTTTCTGTGTATAACTGAAAGGGAGGCAATTGCTAGAGCAGTTTTGGAGCAGTCTGTTGGTGGTGTTGAATGTATTTTGAAGAAAAAGCTTCAAAAATGTAACCACCACACTCAAAATTGTCTTGTTTGTGTGCCCATTTCGGCAGAGTGAAGTTTTTCAAAACTGAAACTAATAAACAGCTGTTTGAGTTTGACAACTAGTCAAAAAGAATTTAATGGTTCTGACCAGAACTGCAATTGAAAGTGATATTTTTCACTCTTTGAACACTGATAAACTGATAGAAGTATTTGAGGGACAGAAAGTAAAGAAAATAGCTTTCAGATATAAAAACAGTTTCTCTGTGTTTCAGAAAGTGTCTCTCTCTCTCTAAAGAAGAATTGGATTTTAAAAAATGAGTAGCTAAATATTTATTTATTTCTTCTAGAAATATCTAGTTTTAGATATTTCATACATTTGTTTGAACATCTTATTCTGCATAGTTTCAACTGCAATGTAAATCCAGGGCTAGTAGCGAAGAGCCCCATGCCAGATGTTGCATTAAGCCCCCAAATTTCTTAAACAAGCTCTGGCAGATGACCGGAGAGAGAGCAAAAAAGTATACTGGCTCTTGACCAAATCAATAGTATTGATTGTTTGAAACTATTAGTCTGGTGGTATTGTTGGCCCAACCCAAAGCTGGATGGTTTGTTTCATCTGATGCAAGTAAGTCAATAATCACACAAACATGGGTGGGAAGAAGTATGTTTACATGATATCTGCCATTCTGATAGGTTGAATACCTTTATTCCGATAGGTTGAGTACCTTTATCATATGCAGAGTCAGAGAGAAGGGGAGTTTGAACTATGTGAAAAAGATGGCTTTGTAGTCCAATAAACAGTGTTGTGGGCTGAGAAGTAACTATTGTATGTAATGGGGACAAAAAGTGGAAATTATAATTCGCAGAACCTAACAAGGAAATAAGGTCCTTCCACAAAGGTCTTAGCAATTCAATAATTGTCAATGACTCTCCATTTTTCATAACTTCACTCCAAGGAATCGTTTAACCAAAGAATTCCCTCCCCACAGAAGGACATTCATGTTTACAGATACACTGTTATCATATTCCTGTTCTGATCCCCTACTCCATCTAGTAACAAAAGCTGAGACAAGCTTTACTAGAATGTACTTTAATTAGCAAGACCAGAATCTCGGTGGCTGAAAGTCAAGCAAAACAAACAGATAAGGACCTTGGCAGCAAGTCCGACAAACCTTGGCAGCAACTCAGACAAACCTTGGCAGCAATCCAGCCTGCCAAGGTAGTTACGTTCTCTTTAGTCAAAGCGTTGACTTCTGCAAGAAGGGCGTGTCACAAACAGTCTTTTTTATAGTCTGGAGAGGAGCCTAATGACCATCAGCTGAGCGCAATTACCTCCTATAATTGCGTAATTGCTCCTGACGCCGAGTAGCTCTTCGATGGCGTGCATCCAGGAACAACTCACTGCTCGTTTCTGGATCACTCTCCCTTGTCTCCTCCTCACTGGTCCAAGGCTCAGACGCCACCTGGTGGCCAACCAGTCTCTCTGCGCCTGCTCGGAGTCGGAACCCTGTCCAGGGTCCTCCACATCCTCCAGGGCCGACTCATAGGGCCCCTCACTGTCGGAGTCTGGTGGCAGCTCCAACGGCTCCTGCTGGGCCACAACACTTCCTGACCAGCAGTATGTTTTTAAAACTTAATTAAAAGTTTAGTGACCTCTACCTAAATTATTTTCAAATCTTTCTTGTGACACATATGCATTGAGTCCCACTGGCTTCTGATATTATCCCTAGACCTAAAGCAACTGAACAAACTTCAGAAAAGTATATGTTTTCTAACATAGCATAGATTCTTTGGCCTCTTGAAGTTTCTTGAGAATTTTCACTTTTTAATGCTGCCTGTGGATTTTGGCAGCTCTAATTAGATCCAGATTGTGCCAAATTAAAAACATTCATTACATCATCTTGTAGTTTTTCTTTGAAAGACTACTTTGGGAATTATTAGCATTCCAATTAGCACATTTCTTATTGCAGCAGAATTAGATACACAACATTCATCCAAGCTCTAATCCTACATTTATATATGTGGGAATAAGCTTTACTGCATTCTGCTAGAATAGGGGTGGAAAAGTTGGGATGTCAATTAAATAGCAGAGATATAGAACAGGTAATCCTCAATTTACAACCATTCATTTGGTGACTATTCAAAGTTACAATGGTAGCACTTCCACAGTCATGTGATCCAAATCTGGGCACATGGCAACAAGCATGTATTTGCCATGTTTGCAGCATCATGGAATCATAGGATTGCAATTTGCAACTTTCAGAAGGCTCGATTTGCTTAACAACCCGGTGATTCACTGAACAACAGCAATGATTCAATTTATGAAGTTGTGAAAGCCTCAACACTGGAAGTCTTTAAGAAGATGTTGGATAACCATTTGTCTGAAGCAGTATAGGTAAGGTGACCAGATTTTCAGATTGGTAAAGAGGGACACCTTTGACCGGGGGGAGGGGGGGGGCTTGATTAAAACTTTTATACGGAACAACAAAAATTTTCATACAATGCAAAAATAGTATTGTAATATTTTTTTTATTTCAACATAACTACAATTTACAAATATAAATTGTAACTGTTGCCAAACATCAAAATTTTGATCGTTTGACCATGAGGATGCTGCAATGGTCGCTAAGTGTGAAAATGGTTGCTAAGTGTGAAAAGTGGTCATCAGTCACATTTTTCAATAATGCCATTGTAACTTTGGTCACTATACCACCTTTCTTGCCACAGTTCTTAAGTGAATAACTGCAGCTGGTATTTTTTAAATAGTCTACAATTGTCTACAAGACAATTTAAAAAAAGAATCCACACAGAATAAATTGAAGTAAAACATTTCAAAGTATTGTGCATAGAATTTTTTAAAATGGTTTCACTTCAATTTATTTTGGATAGAATCTTTTTTTAAATAGTCTAAGAAAATTAAAAAAAAAATCCACACAGAATAAAACTATTTTAAAAAATCCAATGCACAATAAATAAAATATTATTTTAAAATACATTAAAAAAATAAAAGAAAAAAACCCAGCTCACTTACCAGCAGGCAGGCACTCCAAGTCAATCCAGAATGATGTAGATGTTAATACAAAGAACTGAGCAAATTAAAATGGTGAAATTAGTCAGGGAAATATTTTTCAAAGAAACTTTGTCACCATTTTTTCCACACGAGCCGACCTCCAACCTCCATGCCCCTCCCCTCCAGAAAATCCAGGAAGGAACACTCGCTGCCTCTCTAGCCAAGTATTTCCTGGAGCTCTATGGTACAGTGTCATCTTTTCTTATAAAAGTGAGTAAAAGGGGCGGGGGGGTGGGTCCGTTTTCTTGCTTTAAAGTTTTAATATCTTCAATGAAAGTACTGAGACAGAGAGAGAGGTTAGACAGAGTGTCTTTTGTCTTGCCCCGGTTAGGATTTCTTAAGCAAATCCACTGGGCTTTCAACATGAAGCCAGAAAATCGGGAGTTTTTTAAAACACCCCGGGACATGGGACAAATTGTTATAAATCATGACTGTACTGCTGAAATCGGGACGTCTGGTCACCTTAGGTATAGGGTTTCCTGCCTAGGCAGGGGGTTGGACTAGAAGACCTCCAAGGCCCCTTCCAACTCTGCTATTGTATTGTATTGTATTGAATTGTATTGTATTGTATTATGGCAAAAAGAGCTGTAAAATCAGGCACCTCACTTAACAACTGCATTGTTTAGCAACAGAAATCCTTGTCTCAAATGTGATTATAAGTCAAGGACTATCTATAATATTCTTTACCAATGGTGGTCAAAATTTTGCAAAACTTCAAAACAGGAAGGTTTGCAAACGCACAATTGACTCACTTTGATTACTTTTTATACCTTAAATCGCTGTTAGTCACAAAACCACCACCCATCATTTTATAAGAAGGAACAAATGACTATTAATATTTGAAAATTGTCATTTTTTTTCCCTATCTTACTAATCCACATTCAAACAAGAAGCTTCAAATTCACATCAGAAATTCAAGTATTTCGGCAAGTGGGCATCTGCTGTTCGTTTTAATTTGTAGGCTTGAGATGATCTCAACCTGTCAGATACCAAATGCAATTACATATTATTTTTAAAACTCTTGTCAAAAATTTTCAAATTGGAATCATCAAATGCTGTCATTAAATATTGAGTGTTACTCATCAAACATTATCAACTAAGAAATGACAGTCAAATTAAATATCCACCCCTTCTGTAAGTGTATTGACATTGCCTGCATGTACACAGGAGCATGGCTTCCATCACACCCCTATGACTGATGCAGCACGGGGTACACAAGTGAACCCCCCAATAGTTAATCAGGTTAGGTATTTCTAACAGGCTAAATATTCTAATTCTAAAATGCTTAATGTCAGAAAGAAATCATAGTACCCTTTGCCTACCCTTTGCCTCACAAAAGACAGTTCCTTATTTTCTCCTTGCTCTCCAAAATAGGGGAACTTAGAATGTACGCTTCTGGCAAACAGGAAACCTGGGTGGGCAGTAAACCACAAACGTTAATCATAGATGCATGCGACCTCATGACAGTCTAAATGTCAACTTAGGACTCAGTAGGATTTTAACTTGTAATCAGCGATATTTTAGCAATAGTGACCCAATATGCTAGCAATACTTTAGCAATCTTCCCGTCAGCTTCATGAGTAACCAAGATTCACTTCCCTATTATGTTTTGGGGATCTTATGAGAATCATGTATTTGTAACTTTCCCGAAATGTCCTTTACTGACCTAAGTAAGAAGTTTATGACCTTAAAAATGTATACGCCTTGTGTGACGTCTGTCTGATTTGTAATGATCAATTAGAAAAGTATAAAATCCCTGCCAAGGGATACCTAAGACAGTTCAGTCTGATGCCAATCAGACTAGGCTCTTGAACGCGTTCAAATAAAACCTGTCTTCTCTTGGAAACACATGGTGTTGGCTCCTATTTTGACATAAGTAAAGGGCAGATTTTAATTTTGCTGCTACATGACCACTATCTTGTTTTTTTAACTGCATCTCTACTGAAGACTAAATAAGGATAAACATACAGATCTGCAAAAAAAAAAAAAAAAAGAATATATCTTTTATAAACAAAAGGCCTGATTTTGTACAAGTACTCAGTAGCAGGATAGATATTACAAATACTGATTAGTTTTAAACTGGTTTATTAGCATGTGCCTATTGATAGTAGAGTTTCTCCTTGAGGGAGATGGACGGACTTCAAACATGAAATATAATGAGGGGAGGGGGTTCCTGCATCTAGGTCTGGGATGCAAACTTTGCATGGCCACTATGTGGTAACAAAGAGTGATACTTTTCTGCCCTTCTTAGCAGTGTTAAGTAACCTATGCTATAAAGCACTTATGATGTTAACTAGTTGGATAATAAAACATTTACAAGTGAACAATCAAGCTCAGAGACCACCAAAGATTCCACAGCTCAATCCTGACCAACAGATGTTCTTTTCTATTGGTGCTAAGTAACTCACTCTAATTATGTTACTGTTGTGGCCCAGCAGTTGGAGCTGCCACCAGACTCCGACAGCGAGGGGCCCTATGAGTCGGCTCTGGAGGATGTGGAGGACCCTGGACAGGGTTCCAACTCCAAGCAGGGCGCAGAGAGGCTGGTTGGCCACCAGGAGGCAGCTGAGCCTTGGATCAGTGGGTAGGAGACAAGGGAGAGTGAGCCGGATGCCAGTAGTGAGTTGCTCCTGGATGCACGGCATCGAAGAGCTACTAGGCATCAGGAACAGTTGCGCAATTACAAGAGGTAATTGCACTCAGCTGGTGGTCATTAGGCTCCTCTCCAGACTATAAAAAGACTACTTGTGCACACGCCTCTCTTTGCAGAAGTCAACAGAGGATCGAATGTTGGAGAACATTGTTAGAAGCTTTGCAGGCTGGATTGCTGCCAAGCCTTATCTGTGTTTATTGCTGCCCAAGCTTGTCTGTGCCAGTTTGCTGCCAAGGACCTGTCTGTCTGTTAATTAAATGCCATAACTTATCTTTGACTCGGAGTGTGCTTGGGTGTGGAACAAGGGTGGTCAGAACATGTTACCTAATTAGATAATAAAATATCTGCATGCAAACAACCAAGCTCAGAGATCACCAAGAATCCCATTGAGTAAAATAATATCTGAAGATCCTTAAATCTGACTTCACGTGTTCTTCCTTTCTCAAACAACAGCAATGCTCTACTAATACCTTATTTGCATGCAGTATTTTTCCTATTAGGCAGGCTGATTTCAGTCTAGTGTTTTAGTAAAAATAATATGTTATATTATATTCTATTATAAAGCTAGGTGGGTCAGTGGTTAGAAGGCAATATTGCAGGCTAATTTTGCTGACTTCTGGCTGCCAGCAGTTCTGCAGTTCGATTCTCACTGGCTCAAGGTTGATTCAGCCTTCCATCCTTCCAAGGTCAGTAAAATTGAGAGGGCTCTAAAAGCATTATTAAATGGTATATAAGGCTAAGTGCTATTGCTATGTCTAAATTTCTGGCATTGCTCATAAACGACAGCTAAGGCAACCATGAATTGTCTGGAAAAAGGGAGAATTATCAGGGCTCCCAGATCTGGGTTGTCAATGCCAAATGTGTTAGATGGCCCAAAGAGTTAGGAGTTTTCTGTAATTGTTTTACTCTTGTCTATTGGTTATCTGGATTTTGCACCCTAGGCTTGGGAAAAAACCGTAATCCGTCAAAGGCACACCTGACAAAACCGTGCCAACAAAACCGCGGTGAGAAACCCGCAACGTCGAAAGCACTCCCACAAAAGAGCGCTGACAAAACCGCGTCCACAAAAGTGCGATTAGGGTTAAGGTAAGGGTTAGGGTTAGGGTTAGGGTTAGGGTTAGGGTTAGGGTTAGGGTTAGGGTTAGGGTTAGGGTTAGGGTTAGGGTTAGGGTTAGGGTTAAGGTTAGGGTAAGGGTTAGGGTTATTACGTTGTTTTCATTCTTTTTTGATGGCGCGCTTTCGTCGGCGCGCATTTGTCGGCGCGCTTCTTTGGCCGTGATTTTGACCTCGCGGTTTTCTGGCCACGGTTTTGTTGGTGCGCTTTTGTCAAGCGTGCATTTGTCGGTGAACCGGAAAAAACAATTTAGTCAACAGTTAATTTTAAACCGAAAGTCCAACCAGAGGTTTGATAATATTTTCATGAAGAGTTCATATTCTGGTTTTGGCTGAAAATGTGATTCCAGTTGTAATGTCAGCCTTTGTCTCTCCTTAAAAATTACTGTACTTTTTTTTAGCCACTTTGAGAATTTTTTTTTAACTAGAGGAAGCAGGGACCTAACTGTCTGCATAAGGAGCACAGCAGACACCACCACAGGAGGTAGCACAGGAAGGATGATCAGACCTCCGTAGAAATAGGGCACCGAAATGCTGACAGTCCCAACTTGTCACTCTGTTCAAGGTTCACTAGGCACAGTGTATGGCTGTGAGTTGAAGGAGTTCGTTCTCCATAAAAGAAAGGAGGTTCCTGGGGTTCCCTAAGCAGGAAAGCTACGACTATGTGTATGTAGGCCACGACAGAGTAAACAAGGGCAACCCGAACAAAATGCAGTTAAATTCATTGCGAGAAATAAAACAGATAAGCAAGAATATTTATTCTTACCTCATCGTTCCAGTTGAGGTCCCAGTAGCCACAGAATGACTGGCACCTGAAACGAAATAAACAAGGCAGAGCAGGGATGTGTTTAGTTCAACTCCCTCCAATTCTGCTCAGCATACCAAGGAATTGTGGGTGCCATGGTCAAAAGTATTTGGAAGATGTCTTTGAGTAGCATATTAAGAGGGAGGCTTGTCTAACTCCAGTATTCCCCATTGTGGTGTTTTCCAGATGCCTTTGGATTACAACATCCAGAATATAACCAAGTGTCCAATGAGTATCAGTACAGGAAGGATGTTCTAGGAAGTTCTAAAACAGGAGTGTCAAACTCGTGGCGTCACGCTTTTGTCACATGACATATTGTGACTTTTCCCCCTTCGCTAAATTAGGTGGGCATGGTCAGAGCATGACCCATCCAGCCAGTGGTGGGTTTCAAAAAATTTTGGAACCTCTACTGTAGGTGTGGCCTGCTTTCTGGGTCCCACTGGTGGAACCTCTTCTAACTGGTTCAGTAGATTTGATGAACTGGTTCTACCGAATAGGTGCGAACTGGTAGGAACCCACCTCTGCATCAGGCCCACAGACCGCGAGTTTAACACTTTTGTTCTAAAACAATATTTGGTCAAATGCAGGACTTCTAGATGTCATAACAAGAGGATCACAACAGAACGATATCCTGACATTCCGAAAAAAGTGGTTAAAATCAGTCTTGCAATGCATGTGTGTGTGTGCAAGGTTTTAAGTCAATTCAGATCCACTACCTTGTATACTTCCCTTAGTGTCATCTTTTCAGGCTAGATATTAGCATCAATATGAGCCAGGACATAAACAAAAATTATTAATTTTTTAAAAAAAATCAAAATTAGATTGGATTTAGGTTCAGTTTAGCAAGAACGAGTCATTGCAATGTTTTAGATTTTTCACAATTGTGTTTTTCTGACATTTTGTCTGTCTCCATCAGAGGTGGGTTCCTACCAGTTCGCACCTATTCGGTAGAACCGGTTCGTCAAATCTACCGAACCGGTTAGAAGAGGTTCCACCAGTGGACCCGGAAAGCAGGCCACACCTACAGAAGAGGTTCCAAAAAATTTTGAAACCCACCACTGGTCCTTGGATATGATTATTCTACACTATCATGCTCATATTTATAAAACTCAGTGCCTCTGTGAAAGGGAAGGATGACTTCTGCGTTTGTGGTGCAATCAGAACATTGCGTGTGTTGAAGTTGTTTTAACGCAAACAAGTTTAAAAAACAAGTTTACCTCATATTCTTATGCCTGCCAGTGCTGTGTGTGATGTAATTTAAGGTGGTTCTGACAAGTGTCGTCGGCATCTTCATATCCGGTCACATGGGTGGCAAGCCACTCCCATCCGGTCACATGGGTGGCAAGCCACTCCCACAAAGGAGGCCACACCCACAGAGTAGGTTCGAACAATTTTTGAAACCCACCACTGGTCTCCATCCTTAGAACCTTAGGATCATGACTGCGCTTGGTATTTATCTGTCTTCTGTTCCCAATTTTGCCCCATGAAAAATCACGTTGGCTTGGTATTAACTGTACCTAGCCGAATTAGAGTGTTTCACAGCACTGATGGGGGGAAAAAATGGACCATAAGAATTGACTTAACAAACACAGATAATAAAATGAAATGTCACATTTTATTAAACACTTCTATCCCATCTGTCTAAATGATTTTAAATGCCAGAACATTTTAAAAGACCGGGTGAGTGAGAGAGATAAAGAAAGTATCAGCAGGCCACATCCCATGGAGGTGCTTGTTTACTGCGCTGGTGTCTTTTAACATTTACTTTTTTACTAACAGGGTAATTAACACTATAAACTATTAGAAAGGGGAGCTGGGGGAATGGCAATAGGGCAGAGAGCCATATTCTCTTTTGGTTCCTTTCCTTCTGAAGAGACATCCGTTCCATGTTTTACATCTTTCAGCTGGATTGCCCAGAGGTTGTATATATAATTGGGAAGGGCATTAGTAGGGCACTCTTAACAGTTGCCAAAGGAAGTCATTGATCAGCGATCAGATCTCTCCAGAGCCAGACTAAGATGACTGACAGCAAGAATTCCTCTGCCAGGCCCAACCGAGCTTGGTATTTCAAAAGAAAAAGAAAAGGAAAGCATATGTTTAGTTGGACAACAATAAATATGGAGGTGGTTATCCAAATTTGCATCAATTAATTCCCCAGCATGGATATTGCTTGACTGGTATTATTGGAATGTATAGTTGTTGCAGGATCAATACTTTTAATTTGACCGCAAATGGTGGAAAAGAGAGAGAGTGACCTGGAAAGATTTGGGCTACAATTCCCTTATTTTTCCGTGACCCGTCAAAACCGTGGTCCACTAAAGCACGCTCGACGAAAGCGTGTACCTGACGTCATCAGAAGCGCGACGAAAAAAATTAAAAATAAATTAAATTAAAATTAAAATAAAATTAAAGCAAGCCGATTCACATAAAGGTAAGGGTTAGGGTTAGGGTTAGGGTTAGGGTTAGGGTTAGGGTTAGGGTTAGGGTTAGGGTTAGGGTTAGGGTTAGGGTTAGGGTTAGGGTTAGGGTTAGGGTTAGGGTTAGGGTTAGGGTTAGGTTAAGGGTTAGGGTTAGGTTTAGGGTTACGTTAAGCGTTAGGGTTAGGTTTAGCGTTAGGTTAAGGGTTAGTGTTAGGTTTAGCGTTAGGTTAAGGGTTAGGTTTAGGGTTAGGTTTAGGGTTAGGTTAAGGGTTAGGTTTAGGGTTAGGTTTGGGGGGGTTAGGGTAAGGTTTTCGCTTTAATTTTAAATTTACCGCTCACAGCGCGATGTTTTCGTCGCGCTGTGATGACGTCACGTACGCGCTTTCATCGAGCGCGCTTTTGTCTACCGCGGTTTTGTGGTGGAACCTATTTTTCATCTAATAGGGCTGGTGATTCTGGGATTTGTAATCAAAGGCAACTAGATTGTCTCTACCCTAATTCTCCATGTCTTAGGGACCCATTTATGTTTTGATTTGAAATGTCCCATGCTCAGCAAAACTATATTGTGGGAAATTGGAAAAAAAATAAACGGGGAAGAAACAAAATCGATGCACAGCAGGGACAGCAAGTTTACCCCCTTCTGTGCATGTATGAAAAAAGATTGATCTAGTTTATTAAAGAACTAAATGAATCTTATTTTTTTAAGTTATTTGACTAAACTCATTCCATTTCTTTATTCCTTGGGGCAGGTCACCCTTATAGAAAAATCTCGTGATTATTTTTACTTTGCTGCTGGTTACTGCCAAATGTTTTCTAAAACGTGCATGTTTTATGTACATTTATGTTTCTGTGTGTATAAGTGTATTAGCAGTCCAAATAATCATTGCACGCAAATCATAATTAAATATCTCGAATGTGTTTGCACTGAGCTGATTGTCCCATTAATCCTTCAACCCTTGATGAATGTCCTTCTGCTTGCAGTCTTAATATAGAATTAGAGGTTCTCCTACCAATGATTCCATCTAATATCTCTTTTGTACAAGCGGTTCCTTATCAAGAACCATGCATCTCTTATACAAACTCAAGATGCTGTTTAGCAAACAGCACACAGTAGATAAACAGTGCATTCCTCCTACTCAGCTTCTAGGAAATGATGCTAGTGAAGGTTTTCAGCTTCATTTCATTACTGGCACTCTTCCCTCGGGTTTTATTTGATTCACAGGCAGCTCATCACTCTCCTAGTCACACTTCCAACCCTGTGTAGTGCCACCTGATCCAGCTCAGGCTCATGGAGAATGCCCATGTAAGCTCTTAGCACAATCCATCAGAGACTACTGTCACTTTCTCTGACTTGGAAAGAAAGCGGGTGATAGCACAGGTGATTTGGAGAAAGGGGCTGGAGCAGGAACCCATGAGATCTCTGCACAAGGACTCAGCAGGACTGCTACTTTTTAAAAAAAAACTATTAAAACTATTGAGCCTCTGGCATGGAAAATCATATTCAAACTTTGGGATGAAAGAGCTGGAGTTTCACACTGTGGACCCTTCCGATCGGGATCAAAAGGAGGACCCCCTTAATGTGAAAGATAAGCTACCAGCCAAATTAGCTCCATTGTGTTTTCCAAGTTCCAATTCTCTGTCAAAAAGGAAGCATTGACTTCAAAAGAGATTCCTTAGGAAGGAACCCAAAGAAGCATATCGGAACTTTTTTATAAATTATCTTCATTTAACAACCCCATAATCCCTTGCGGGGTGTAGTCTGGGCAACTGGATGGAGCTAGTAGAGTGTTTTAATGGCTGGATGCCCTTCCTGTCGCCAATGCAGTGTTTTGTTCAGCAGATATATTCTCAGTGTGCCCAGAGAGAGAAATATATTTGCCTCTGCTAGGATCAAACTCACAGCCTCCTGATCGTGAGGCAAGAGTTCCACCTCTAGGCTACCGCACCACTCTGGAACTTTTTATAAATGTTCATGTTGAATAGAGGGGTTTAACTTCTTCAAGCAAGTCTTAAGAGCTACCTCTCTTTCTTAAAGCAGATATTTATCAACACAACACTCTTCATGTTAAGTATTCATTAATATTCATGATGCCAGCAACAGCCTCTTGCTTTCTGATTGGCTGAAAGCTGCAGAGGGTGTTGCCGGCCAAGAGTTATAGTTGATTGGCCGAGGGACTGACGTCAGCGGTTGCTGCCTAGTCCCCGGCCGGTGATTGGTTAAACCGTTCGTATAAATACCTTTGGCGCGCGTTCTGTTCTTTGAATCGCTGTCAGCTTAGAATAAAGTAGTTTGCTTGTTGAACCCTGGCTGCCGCGTCGTCCCTCCGTCAATACTTAAAACTTCAGATGATGCTCCCCAGACAAAGTGGACTATGCTGGTTGGAAATGGTGGGAGATGAGGCCTGATTTATTTGGAAGCCACCGAGTCGGGGAAGGTTGCGTTAAAAGTCTATTTATTTTTAATCAGCTGAAAGGATGTGTGCGTTTCCTTTTGAACACCTCATTCTTCCAAACCATCCTTCAACCCTTTCTTCTTTTTCTCATCAGTTGTATGTGGGGGTTTTTTTTGTTTTTTTTTTATTCAGCTGTACAAAAGCCTAGTGAAGATTACAATTTCATCCTGTGGCTTAATGAAAGGGCAGGACTAAAACACAGCGAAGTTGTAGGAGTGACAATCTTCGGATGAATGCCCTGGCTCAACAAAGGTTTCTTTCAAGCTTTAGATTGGAGGTGGAAAGAAATTTAGCAGCAAATAACTGAACCAGTTCCATATACATCTCAATCATGGGTGAAATGTTACCGGTTCGGACCAGTTTGCCCAAACGGGTAGTAAAAAAAATGCTAGCGGTTCAGGCGAACTGGTATTTCTGACAATCAGCTGTGATGCACGATTTATATTAGCTAGAATCGTCAGATTTCCTGCTTTCTAGCTAATCTAAATTGCATGGCACAGCTGATTCCTCCCCCCCCTCCAAAAAACATCGCTGTTCTAATTACCTTTGCAGACTCTGAAGGCTTCAAAACGTTCCTTTTTTGAACATGCGGGTGCACTCAGGCGCACAGAGCACATACTCAGTAGCAGACTCACCGAATCAGTAGCAGACTTCAGAGGATTACACTGCTGATGGCTCTGCTTCCTAAACTTTTTGCTTGCTAAGTCTTGTTTCTCAAACTTTGGACCTTTGAGATGTGTGGGCTTCAACTCCCAGAATTCTCTTGGCTGAATTTGGATTGGATTTATTTTATTTCATTTATATGTCGCCCTTTTCCCCGAAGGGGACTCAGGGCGGCTCACAATTCAGTCAGGGAAGGGGGTACAGACAGGGGATAAAAAGACGAACATAACAGTACACAATTTAAAACACACAACAACCATACCATTCGAGGAGGGGGGCAGAAACTCTTTAGCCCCAGGCCTGTCGGAATAGCCAGGTTTTAAGGGCTTTGCGGAAGGCCTGGAGGGTGGTGAGGGTTCCAATCTCCACGGGGAGTTCGTTCCAGAGGGTTGGAGCAGCCACAGAGAAGGCTCTCCTCCGGGTAGTCGCCAGTCGGCATTGGCCAGCGGATGGAATTCGGAGGAGGCCTAATCTGTGGGATCTGATCGGTCTATTGGAGATAATTGGCAGCAGGTGGTCTCTCAAGTACCCAGGTCCAATACCATGAAGGGCTTTATAAGTAACGAGTAATAATTCTGAATAATTCTTTTCACACTTGTTTTCCCTTTAATAAAGTCTAACTTGCCTAAAACATTTTGCTGATAGCCATCCAATAAATTACACACTTTGATGCATATTATTTGGAGTCATTGTTCTGAATAGTGGATGAGAATTGGAAGGCTTGGCACCATTTTCAAATGATAGGCTGACAACTGATAGTATCAATTCCAACCTATATTCACCAGATTTGTTTTACCCAGACATTAAATTCCCCTTGCAGTCAAAATTATCCTTCTCTGCTTGTTATTGTTGCTTGTTAGAGGAAGCAAACCCAATTTATTTATTTAGTTATCACATTTCTATAACCACCCATCTCACAAAACAATAAAAGTACATTAAAAACAACCAATTTAAAACAATAACAGGATTAAAAAGTTAAATGCTGGAAAAGCATACATAAGAATCCAATCAGGTAATTATCATATAGCCTTATAGCAGGATCCACCCTAAGATGGGATCCTCAATTTTGTTGACAAAACAATGTTTTAATTGACTTCTAGAAGACCAACAGGAATGGGGCTAGCTCACCCCGGGATGAATGATGTTTCACAGGGCAGGGCCATGGCAGAAAAAGCTTTCCTCATTGGTCTTACCCAACAAAAGTTGCTGGTCAATTAGGACCTGCAACACACCTTTCCTGCCAAGCCTCAGATCAGTGGTGGGATTCAAATAATTTAACAACCGTTTCTCTGCCCTAATGACTATCTGGGTAGGTGGATCTCGGTGGTCATGTGACTGGGTGGGCTTGGCCAACTCAAGGTCACTCAGGTCGGTGGATGCTTCGCCTTAGCTGTGACAATGTCATAAGGGTTAACCGGAGAGGCAGTTTCTGTAAGCAGGTCAATAAAGATTAGGCTAGAAACAACTCTAGAATGTTTCCTTCCTGCCTTCCTTACAGGATTAGCTTTAAAGTGGAAAAAAACAAAAGGAGATTTCTTCCAACAATTGGTTCTCTGAACTACTTAGAAAGTTACCAACCGGTTCTCCTTAATAGGTGCGAACAGGCTGAATCCCACCACTGCCTCAGATGTAACATTGATGTAACTGAGGAGTGGCAATTCCTCAAATAACCTTCATTACAGGGTTATGCAAATCAATCAAAATCCAGATCTGTCCCTCCATGGTAAATTTCTACATATCATTCTATTTTCTCAAAGTTTGCATGAATTAAGACCAAACCCTGAAAATCCATGTCCATTATTTTTTACAATGTTTCCGCATATTTCTTGGTCTCTATATAAGATATGGATTTTGTATACAGCTGTCCCTAAAGTATACATTTTTAATACAAGCATCCCTAAGGGAACTAAGATGAGAGAGTGAGTGGCTTATTGCTTATATGCTACTCTAGTCCAACAAGACTCCGAGAAGCTTCCATTCCATTCTTGTAGTTGAAGGGTTAAAATACCAAAATAAAAAAACAAGCTTACTTGTTTTTTGTTAGAACAAAAACATCCAAGGATAATCCAGAATGGAGTTCCCATTTATATGTGATTCCCTCCCAAGGCTCTCTATAAAAGCCAGGTTTTAATTGTTCTTTTAAAATGTGACAGGGCGGGGCTACAACAGAGAAGGTTCAACTTCCTGGACTTCATAGATGACAGTTCCGAAGAGATGAGGTTGAGATCCTACTTTGGTCAATCTTACTGGACAGTGAGAACTGTTCCAGATATCCCGAGTACTGATACTAGGACAGTGATGGCAAACCTTTTACTTATGGCGTGCCACAATTGTATGCATGCCCACACCAATTCAACCCTGTTTGCATGCGCGCGCAACACACACACACCACTCCCGCGCATATGTGCACGACCCCTCCCCAGGCTCCGGAGGCTTTTCTGAAGCTTGGGGAGAGCAAAAATGGCCTCCTCCTGAGGCCCTCTGGAAGCTGGAAATAGATCATTTCCGAACTTCCGGTAGGACCATTGCAGAGATGGGTTCCTACCAGTTCGCACCTATTCGGTAGAACCGGTTCGTCAAATCTACCGAACCGGTTAGAAGAGGTTCCACCAGTGGACCCAGAAAGCAGGCCACACCTACAGAAGAGGTTCCAAAAATTTTTGAAACCCACCACTGGTCCTTGGATAGGATTATTCTACACTATCATGCTCCTATTTATAAAACTCAGTGCCTCTGTGAAAGGTAAGGATGACTGCTGCGTTTGTGGTGCAATCAGAACATTGCGTGTGTTGAAGTTGTTTTAACACAAACCAAAGATAATGACCACCAGCTGTGTGCAATTACCTCCTGTACTTGTGCAATTGTTCCTGATGCCTATTAGCTCTTCGGTGCCGTGCATCCAGGAACAACTCACTACTGTTGTCTGACTCACTCTCCCTTGTCTCCTCCCCACTGGTCCAAGGCTCAGGCGCTTCCTGGTGGCCAACCAACCTCTCTGTGCCCTGCTAGGAGTCGGAACCCCGTCCAGGGTCCTCCACATCCTCCAGAGCCGACTCATAGGGCCCCTCGCTGTCGGAGTCTGGTGGCAGCTCCAACGGCTCCTGCTGGGCCACAACAGTAAGGCATGTTGCTGCAAAATAAATTTTAAAAATCATTCAAGCCTCAGTACTTACTTCTATGTTAGCTATATATTCAACCTTTATTTTCAAGAAAATATTATCAAATAAGCAATCCTGAGACTTTGTGGCATTTGAAATGAGGAGTGAAACCTACAGAAGGTATAGAGAAAAATAATATAAATCACTGCAACCAATTTGCCTGACATCAGTGAGAAAGTACCTATTAGAGACCATGTAGTTAAGACAACTGGAATAGAAGTCAGGCATAAGAGATAGTGTTGAGAAGCATGATATAATTAGGAAAATTGGTTGCATAGCAATCAAATATGCTTCTAACCATTTGGGGCAGGAAGGGAGCATGCAACCAAAATTCATTTTCAGCACTAATCATAGTCTAAGCTGTAATTAACTTAATAGAAAACTAGCTGCTGAGATCTGTCAGTTTGACCATAAAGTACTGCCTGATGTGCAATACGATAATATTTTCTGTAATATTTCTGTAATGTAACGGTAAGAATTTTAAGTTGAATCTATCCTTTTCCAGGGCTTACAAGCATTGTTCCTCAAGAAGCACATGCCTAATAACCAAAAGATGGGGTGCAGTGGCTTAGTGGCTAAGACGCTGAGCTTGTCAATCGGAAAGGTCGGCAGTTTGGAGGTTCGAATCCCTAGTGCTGCATAATGGAGTGAGCTCCCATTACTAGCAGTTTGAAAGCACTAAAAATGTAAGTAGAAAAATAGGGACCCCTTTGGTAGGAAGGTAACAGCATTCTGTGCCCCTTCGGTGTTTAGTCATGCCAGCCATATGACCACAGAGACGTCTTCGGATAGCGCTGGCTCTTCGGCTTGGAAACAGAGATGAGCAATGCCCCCTAGAGTCGGGAACGACTAGCACATATGTGCGAGAGGAGCCTTTACCTTTATTCTCAGGAAATCATATGTAGTGTGATTCAGCTGCACATCGTTAGAATATATGCAATATTTGGTGAGAATCATAGGTTTAAATGTGCACATTTCTGTAGTTGGAACAAGATTACATGGCTGCATTGGGTCAACTGCAGCAAATCCATAGAGAAAATTGTTTTCCTTGTGGATGCCCTTATTATTACGCTCCAAAGTTCGTTATTTGCCAAATGAGCTGTCTACTTTTACTTGCATCTTTCTATAAAATGCTCATAGAAGTGCAGCTTTTTCTCCATCTGGACATTTTATTTAGACAACTCTATTTCCATGAAGAGATATGCTTTGAAAATGTGAATCTACAATTTAAATCTGCATGTTCTTCCTCTGAGTGGGAGATGAGACCATTTTGTTGCAGAAAATGACAGGCTTTAGACTTCTCAGGATACAGGAAAAGTTTATTTGGCAGCCAGGTTCAGAAAGCGAGCCCATGGCTTAGCATTGCAAGTTCTGAACAACCTTCATTATCGAAGCACGCGTTCTTATACATTCTCAAAAGCGTTGCAACACGGAAACACTTAACTCATTTCTTAGTGGTTACCTTGAAGAGAAAACCTTATAAGGAGATGGGGTCTTACTTCTCTTTTTGTTACAGGTATGGACGACGTGTCATTAATGAACTTTATCTGAACCGTGTGGTTTGGACTTTTGACATAGGGACGTTGGCTGGAACATCTTGTGGTTAGGCACTTGCTTCCTCTTCTTTTGCAAGCTGCAACTCTGCCTATGGGGTTTTTTAATATAGAAGCAAAGGGGCCCCGAGAGGCTGTCCAGCCTTACCCAGTAGGTTTCACACTTCATGTCCAAATCTCACTTTACGTCCTGCTTTAATTTCTTGCTTCTTCAGTAAAGGCACAAATCGTTCAATGGATCTTCCTTTCTCTGCATGGAGAGGGCACATGAAAATCGGCAATGAGTATTATGTTGTCTAACTAGTTTATCTAAGCTTACAATTTATATATATATATATATATATATATATATATATATATATATATATATATATATATATATATATATATATATATATATATATATATATATATATATATATATATATATATATATATATATATATATATATATATATATATATATATATATATATATATATAAATGTGTTTTTATTTTTTTCCATTTTCATTTCGTACAGTCACATATATACTGTGCATAACCGGAGCCATATAACATTGAACAATAAACACAGCCATTCCTCTTGTCAGCAGTACCCCCCAAAATAGAAACCCAATGTACCTCTTCGACCCTCCATACACCCTTTCTTTCGCCCCCGCTCCAACTTTCCATCTTCCCTCCATCCTTCCCCTCTATCCTACTTCCCCTCCCCCTCTACGACTCCCCTCTCCCAGTACACTCCCTCCCTTCCTTCTCACCCTCCCTCCCATCCTCTCTCCCACCCTCTCTACCCCTCTTTCTTCTATCCCTCTACTCCTCCCTTCGGTGTATTTGTACTATCTGTTAATATATTCAGCTTGTCCTATTTTTACAGTGAAATTAAAGAGCAACAGTATACAAGTGCAGTCGCGTTACTTTAAAGTCTAACACATACTATCTATCTACTTACAATTAAAATATTGAAGCCATAGAGGTGCAAAACCATATTCCATGCTGCCTGCTAAATAATGCCTGATACATGCTATGTGAGAAAACAAAACGATCATCCATTAAAAAAATCTTGTTCCAGGCTCTCTTGGATGGACAGACTTCCCCAACACCACCACCAACACCACCACCACCACATATGTTAAGAAATCAGCTACCAGTACAAGATGTGAAACTAATGATTTTATGGGAATAAACATAAATGATTTTAAAATTAGATTGTGAAGGAAAGCGGTGGGGGGGGAGGGAAATAGAGATATTTGTGCCATATGCTTGAGTTCGTTCCATCCCTGTTGGGGCAGATTGAAAGAGGAGAAGGAGTCATCAAACAGCAAAGTGCATCATGTACTGTATATGCAAATGATCACAAATGTAATTCCCGACATCCTAATTAGAAGGATCACGAAGCAGGTGTTTTCATTGGTCCAAGATTCTGAAGTCACCACCTCACAGCAGGAGTGAAACAGTGGTGAGTTTCAAAAATTGTTCGAACCTACTCTGTGGATTTGGCCTCCTTTGTGGGGGTGGCTTGCCGCCCATGTGACCGGATGGGCGTGGCTTGCCGCCCAGGTGACCGGATATGAAGATGCCGACGACACTTGTCAGAACCACCTTAAATTACCTCACACACAGCACTGGCATGCATAAGAATAGGATGGAAACTTGTTTTTTAAAAGGCACCTTTGGTTTGCATTAAAACAACTTCAACACACACAATGTTCTGATTGCACCACAAATGCAGTAGTCATCCTTACCTTTCACAGAGGCACTGAGCTTTATAAATAGGAGCATGATAGTGTAGAATAATCATATCCAAGGACCAGTGGTGGGTTTCAAAAAAATTTGGAACCTCTTCTGTAGGTGTGGCCTGCTTTCTGGGTCCACTGGTGGAACCTTTTCTAACCGGTTTGGTAGATTTGACGAACCGGTTATACCGAATAGGTGCGAACTGGTAGGAACCCACCTCTGGAGTGAAATCAACTTACCTTCGCTACTGGCTCACAAATGTGATGACATCAGGGTAGCTGGGCCGAGGCTCCCGCCATCTCCGCTATCAGTTCACTCAAACTGGATAGAACTGTTTGATTTGCACCACTGCCTCATAGAGTAGAGAAGCCCTACTCAATTTTGTTGTCTCCAAATGTGTTGGAGAATCAGAATTTGTCATTTGTCAAATTTGTGGAACTGAAATTTCAGTACATTTAGGGAAGACTCTAGTTAGGGTATGGCAATACAGATGAAGCTGCACTCAAATCTGATATGGAATAAAGCAATTATCTCTGCCCTTTGCTAAATAATCACACAGTTATATTCTTTGCTGCAAGGAGAAGTTAGTAAAATAATGCAATCTAGTTATCATTTTTCTTCTTCCTGCGGTACTGATTAAACTCAGTTGAAAAAGTGAAATGATTTCAGAACATTTATTGGTTTACAAAAGCATTGCACGTTCATTGCATATTAATCAAGATAAATCTTGCTTCACTGACATCTACTTTTCTACGAGAAAGAAATGGGTGAATTCAGGCACATGATTTCCCAGCAGATTCTAAAATGGAGTTCTGAAATAGGTCAACTATTTGCTATTTGTGTGAAATAGGTCTCTGTGTTGACTGTAAGTGTGTTATTTTATGGGTTTTGTTGTCTGGGGAAATATGGAGTAATTATGAAACTAAAGAAAGCAAAGTATAATTATTGAAAATTCCCTCTTCTATAAAACTCAATTGATCAAGCCTGTTTCAACACTAAAGTATGCAGATTTATGATTGATTACAACGTGACTGTTTCTAAAAAGATGAATGTTTAAAATTAAACTGAAGCTTGGTATATCCACAGGGACATAAGCAAAATCAGGGTTTGAAATTCTCCACTGGCCCTAATATGACCCTGAACAATAAATAAATAAATAAAACTGAACACTTGAATAAAATTAGGAAATGATATGGAAGTAGATTCAATTGCCTTATCTCCCACAAAATAAGTAGGTGATTGCAATATCTTTTAGGATTTTAATATTTGCTGGGACAAATACCCCAAATATTAAAGATTAAGTTCCTATCAGAATAAACCATTGGAAAAAGGATTAGAGTTAAAGAAGGCACACAATGCATGGCACTTCTACCAGCTTGGCATTGTCACTGCATCTTAGTACAGCTCTATACAGTACAATTAAAGGTACACTTGCCTTGATTTTCCTGCACAGATAATCAGAGTGAATCCAAGTCTTGCAGGGTCTTTCCCTCCCAGCGTCTGGGCTCCAAGAAGCCATTTCTTCCCTCACACATACAGAGATAGATAGAAATTCTACACTGTGGCCCAGAAATGGGTTCCTACCAGTTCGCACCTATTCGGTAGAACCGGTTCGTCAAATCTACCGAACCAGTTAGAAGAGATTCCACCAGTGGACCCGGAAAGCAGACCACACCTACAGAAGGGGTCCCAAATTTTTTTGAAACCCACCACTGGCAAGGATCTTGTAACTTGACAGCTTTAAGACTTGCATGCTTCAATGCCAGAGTTTCTGAATAATTACTTGGACCGACCTAAGTACTAATTCATAATTTCATATCCGGTCACATGGGCGGCAAGCCACTCCCATCCGGTCACATGGGTGGCAAGCCATTCCCACCAAGGAGGCCACACCCACAGAGAAGGTTCCAACTATTTTTGAAACCCACCACTGCTGTGGCCTCTAACCAAGAATCAGTTTTGTCTAGAAGTTAAGGCACCAATCTAGAAACCAGGAGAATATGTATTCCAGTCTCATTTTAGGCATGAATCCAGATGGATAACCTTGGGCCAGGCCCTCTGACTCAGACCTGAGAACCAAGCAATGGCAAACCACTTCTGAAATTTTGGCAAGAAAACTTCCTTATATGCAAAAGTAATGATGAATTGATGAGCACACACCTTTTCACTTATCAGGAGCTTCTGTAACACAAAGGGCAGGACAGACCAAATTTTATTTTTTGCCCACTCCAATTGATTCTACTGATTTTTCCCAACTGTTCTTAGAGGTCTAAATTCCACGACAGTGAAGATAATCATTCAGCCAGTTTCAAAAATTGGTGAATTGCCAAAAATCTCATCATTGCAAAAAGCTGATAGAGAAGGCCATACATGCAGAGGTGGTATTCAGCACGTTCTGGCCAGTTCTGGATAATCAGTAGCAGAAATTTTGAGTAGTTTGGAGAACCGATAAATACCACCTCTGGCTGGCCCCACCCTCATCTATTCTCTGCCTCCTGAGTCCCAGCTGATCTGGAGGTTATTGGGAATTTGCAGTAACCATGCCATGCCCACCATACCACACCCACAGAACCAGTAGTAACCAATTTTGAATCCACTGTATACGTGGTTCTAAGATCAAGGGTGTCCATACCTAGTAGAATCTAAAATTTGTCTCATTCAAATTTCAAGCCAAACTACTGCAGACAACAAATAAAAATAGAGAAACAGCAAGGATACAAGTCTAGTACCAAGATAGTGTGAGAAATTATGCAGACAAATCTGTGCTTGTGTATCCTCTGCTTGTTCTCAGGCATTCTGATTTATTGTTTATGTGCTTAATTTAGGCACAACACATAGATCAGATTCCTATATTATATCCTCTGCCTTCGCTGTGGCCATGCCTGTATTGTATTGTATTGTATTTGGTTTATTTGTATGCCGCCCTTCTCCAGGAGGGACTCAGGGCGGCGAACAATTCAGGGGGGGAAAGGGAACATAAACAACAGTACACATAATTAAAATGCACGAAAATCACACAGCCATACCAGTCGAGAGGGGAGGGGAACTCATCAACCCCAGGCCTGCCGGCACAGCCAGGTTTTGACGGCTTTCCGGAAGGCCTGGAGAGAGGTGAGGGTCTGGATCTCCGCGGGGAGTTCATTCCAAAGGGCCGGAGCTGCTACAGAGAAGGCCCTCCCCCGGGTAGTAGCCAGATGGCATTGGCTGGTGGATGGAACCCAGAGGAGGACGACCCTGTGAGATCTGACGGGTCTTTGGGAGGTAATTGGCAGCAGGCGGTCTCTCTGCCTGTGATTATGCCAACAGGAATCATAAAGTGCATTAAGCCAGGGTTTGATTGGGGGTGATGGTTGGTGCCTTTGAGTCAGTGTTGACTCCAACTGCCTGGAAACTTTACATGAAATTTCCTTGGAAAGTCTTTTTGGAAGTAACTGGAAATTGCCCTCTTCTTATGCCTAAAAGTAGTCACAGGCCCAAGGTGCTAGCTTTGTGCCTAAGGAGCAGTGGTGGTTTTCAAAAATTGTTCGAACCTACTCTGTGGGTGTGGCCTCCTTTTGTGGGAGTGGCTTGCCGCCCATGTGACCAGATATGAAGATGCCGACGACACTTGTCAGAACCACCTTAAATTACCTCACACACAGCACTGGCATGCATAAGAATATGATGGAAACTTGTTTTTTAAAAGGCATCTTTGGTTTGCGTTAAAACAACTTCAACACACGCAATGTTCTGATTGCACCACAAACGCAGTAGTCATCTTTACCTTTCACAGAGGCACTGAGTTTTATAAATATGAGCATGATAGTGTAGAATAATCATATCCAAGGACCAGTGGTGGGTTTCAAAAATTTTTGGAACCTCTTCTGTAGGTGTGGCCTGCTTTCTGGGTCCACTGGTGGAACCTCTTCTAACCGGTTCGGTAGATTTGACGAACTGGTTCTACCGAATAGGTGCGAACTGGTAGGAACCCACCTCTGCTAAGGAGGGACTAGAAATTTGTGCCTAAGGAAGGACCAGAACACCCAGTTTGTAGCCCAGTGTCTTAACCATTGTACCAGATTTGCTCCTCTTAGCCATATATTTAGCCATGGCTTATTGAATAAACCATACTTTTCTGATTCACCCAGTTTACTGAATTCCAGGTGTCACAGATCATTTCAAATGAGCGGAATCTCAAATTATTTACTGTTTCAGATACAAACAAACATTAGCTAAGGTTTAATTTTTCTTTTACAGTGTGGTCAGAAGACACCACCTCAGGTAATATCACACACCTCACATTTTTCTTCCTTGTGCTAATCCATAACTCATAGCTTGCAACAACTATGATTTAGTGCAATGTAAATCAAAACAGAGGAGAAACCCAGACAGAGGAAAGCGCTCATCTACAGAACTACTGAGAATTGGACACAGCTGAACAGAGAGCATCAAACATAGCAATCCATGTGGCATCTTAATAGTTATTTATTAATCAAAGCATTGGCCACCTCAGTCACCAAGGCATGGCTAGGAAGCATATGAAAAAGTAAAGACTGAAAACAGAAATACAACATTACAAAGTAGAAACGTGTCAGGACACTTCAGGAAGCCACAATATTTAAAACAGCAACCAATAGATTACAACGGAATCGTTCTGCTCCCGGGGTGTTGAAAAAGCTACCACAACCACAGTCAGCAGAGTTGGGATTATACAAATTTTGGAGGAATGCTCTTCCATAGTGGAGGCATGGCCCCCAGCAGAGGCAGAGGATATAATATATGAATCTGATCTATGTGTTGTGCCTAAATTAAACACAGGGACAATAAATCAGAAAGTGTGAGAAGAAGGAGAGGATACACAAGCACAGGTTTGTCTGCATAATTTCTCACAATAGCTTGGTCCTAGACTTGTATCCTTGCTGTTTCTCTATTTTTATTTGTTGTCTGCAGTATTTTCCCCAACATAATATAATTTCCTATTTTATCTGACTCTAATCCTTAGCGTCTTGCCCAGCCTTAAACCAAATTATTTCTAGAATCTTTTGTATATATGCATATCTCCCCACCTAGAGCCAAGGTGGCGCAGTGGTTAAATGCAGCACTGCAGGCTACTGCTAGATCAGCAGGTCAGCGGTTCAAATCTCACCGGCTCAGGGTTGACTCAGCCTTCCATCCTTCCGAGGTGGGTAAAATGAGGACCCAGATTGTTGGGGGCAATATGCTGACTCTCTGTAAACCGCTTAGAGAGGCCTGAAAGGCCTATGAAGCGGTATATAAGTCTACTGCTATTGCTATTGCTATTGCAAATACCTAATTTACCAACTATTCCAAGAATCCAGGGTCCCATCTGCCGGTCAATGCCGACTGGCAACCACGCGGAGGAGAGCCTTCTCGGTGGCAGCTCCGACCCTATGGAACGATCTCCCCATGGAGATTCGTACCCTCACCACCCTCCAGACCTTCCGCACAGCCCTCAAAACCTGGCTATCCCGTCAGGCCTGGGACTAAGATTGTAACCCGCCCGAATGGTATGAATGTTGTGTTTTTAAATTTGTATTGTTTTATATGTCCAAAGTTTGTTTTTCCCCCCTCCCCTCTTAAGTTGTGAGCCGCCCTGAGTCCCCCCAGGGAAAAGGGCGGCATATAAATTTAATAAAATACAAATAAATAAAATACAAATACAAATACAAATATACAAACACAAGAAAAATCTACGAATCAATAAAAATGGGTAAACTCACTAAATTATTAATTTCAAATTGGACATGCTCAGCTCTATTAAAACATTACTCAATTGGATTATTGCTGATATAGAATCCATTTCATTTCCTTAGCACAAAGAGTTTATTTGTACTATTTATTAATAAAAAAAATTGCCACAGGGATTTTTGCTGCAGTAATATATCTATATATTTTCTTTCCCAGCTTATCCAGAAAAACCCACTTGGAGTGAACCATGCTTCCAAGGGGAAATATTTTAGTTGGCTATAACTTGAAGTAGCATATAAGTTTCTTTTTAAAAAAGCATTTGTTTAAAGATTGCAACATGTATTTGTCTGAAGTCAAGGTGATATTTGGAAACTATAAAGAAAGAAATGACAATATGTTAAGTCCTTGATAAATGACTGGTTGCTTAACAACAATTTTAGGTTACAATGGACCCCTTCCCCCATCATGTAATTGCATTTCAGGTGTTTGGCAACTGGTTCACATTTACAACCAGTTGCAGATCCTGCAGTGCAGTCACACGATTTCAAAGAACGAAGAACCGAGCAAAGAGAATATGAAGGATGATCATCTGCATTGGGAAATCTTCTCCAGATACAATTTAGAATTCTAGAAAAATCAAATTTCCAAGCCCCTCTTTATTTACTCAAAGCAATATATTTATACAATAAATAAAAAATTACTTACCACTTTGTTGCTTATATTTGCAATAATGCAGAGAAAAAAGGAACATAAATCTCTCAGGCAATAATCAATAGACATATGGTATAATCAGACATCGATATTTTTGCATTGGTTAAGAGTAAATACATTTGAATCCTTTCCTGTTTGCACAAGGGGCACAAAAAATGAAACGTAAAGGTTTCTAAAATATCAATGGTTAGATTTAAACCTATACAACAAGCCAGTATGTGAGCTACAATTAATTTAAATAGCCATATTCTCAGTTTAGTGTGCATGGGAGTATGGCCTTTATATTATACTCATGTAAGATTTAAATGAGTCTACTCTAATTCCAGATCTAATACAAACCTACTTAGAACACTGAGTTTATTGGAAAAGATCCCTAAATAAAACATAAAAAAAAAGAAAATGGGTGTTTGAATCAAAGCAAATCAAATTTGGTTGAATCAAATGTACTTTTTTGCCAAGGCCAGTTATTACACTTTTAACAGTATCTATAAATGGGCAAATTATACTTGCACTTGTGCACCAAGATCAGATCAGCAAAGTATGAAGCAAATGGCCAGGTTTATACACACACACACACACACACACAAACACACACACACACACACACACATATATATATACATACATACATACATACATACACACACACACACACACACATACATACATACATACATATATATATCAGAGGTGGGTTCCTACCAGTTCGCACCTATTCGGTAGAACCGGTTCATCAAATCTACCGAACCGCTTAGAAGAGGTTCCACCAGTGGACCCGGAAAGCAGGCCACACCTACAGAAGAGGTTCAAACATTTTTGGAAACCCACCACTGGTCCTTGGATATGATTATTCTACACTATCATGCTCATATTTATACAACTCAGTGCCTCTGTGAAAGGTAAGGATGACTACTGCGTTTGTGGTGCAATCCGAACATTGCGTGTGTTGAAGTTGTTTTAACGCAAACCAAAGATGCCTTTTAAAAAACAAGTTTACATCATATTCTTATGCATGCCAGTGCTGTGTGTGAGGTCATTTCAGGTGGTTCTGACAAGTGTCATCGGCATCTTCACATCCAGTCACATGGGTGGCAAGCCACTCCCATCCGGTCACATGGGAGGCAAGCCACTCCCACAAAGGAGGCCAAACCCACAGAGTAGGTTCGAACAATTTTTGAAACCCACCACTGAATGCAGGTGCTCCCATGGAGACAAATTGCTTCCTTTTAACAGTTAAAATGCACAATGTGTGTTTAACTGTTTTGGGAGGAGTGTTTAAAATTCTTCTAGGAATAGAAGAGGTTTCCTTCACAAAGGCAATTTTTTTTCCTTTCTAGTTTCAAAATCTCTTCTAAACGACTGAAAAATAGCTCCAACTCAACTGGATGTTTAAGGTGCTGACCTACAAGGCCTTCAGCTCTTAAATATTGTTACCCCTGGAACAGAGAGCGAAATGCCTATGTGAAGAAACTTGTCTGGTCTAAAATAAACTCCCGTTAGGAAGAACATTTAAAGAATTAGCGAGGAATATGCTTCAACAATAGTCTCTCTCCAATGGCTGATTGAAAAAATTATAAGGACTCCTATTTTCTCTCTCACTGTTACGTTTTGCTGTTGCAGAAAATGAGACAAGAACCAGCTCTTTGTCAAAGGGAAAGGTTTATTTGCGCAAAGGTTCAGGAGCAAAACCTGAACCCCGAATGGCAGTTGTGTACAGTCTTTTATACTCTTTGACAACTTATTGATCATCCCCAAATACCTGGCCTTCCTGTGTCATGTAGACCTCTACACAATCTCCCAAAACAGAGACATGACACTCATTACTCATTTACCTCCCCACAGGGGGTATTGGTACAAATATCCTGTTTCATTTGTTTTAGTTAGGGGAAGCAAACAGAACAACTAATCTTAAGGGTAATCATTCCTTTTTCCCATTCCACATGGTAAAGAAACTTTTAATACCCAAAGAATCTGTCTAGTTGTCAAATTCTCTTTTATTGCAGTGTCTATATGACACGGGTAAAGTCTGGACAGATGTCTCCCAACACACTTAAGTTGGATTAGTTTTAAAATTGATACTTTTTTTCCTAGCTTAACCCAAATTCTCTAATTAGTTTCTTTTTAAAGAAAGAATTAACATAGAAGATTAGTTCGGTAACTAACTAGGTTAAGCATTCTGGGTGAATTGCAGCCTTTTTAGCACTAATTCTGTGACTTAATTTTTTTTATTTCTACAGCTAGTCCTTGATTAATGACTGTAAAGGAGCCTGCCCATTATAGTCGTAAGTTGTGCGGGTCCTAAGGCAGAGCATCATATAACTGGACCTGATGATTTTACAACCTTTTCTGTGGCAGCAATTAAGCAAACCCATTTTTCGCTATGGGGCATTTTTCCTGAAAACCAGAAGTAAAATGCTGCTTTTTTTGCAAAAATTTTTTAAAAAGGTCATACGGTAAATTGAACTAATGTGACTTCGGAATACTGCAAACAACTGTAAATGCAGGCTGAGTGCCAAGTGCTCAAAATGTGGTCACATGACTGGAGGCGGTCATCACAACTTTGAAATCAGGTTGTAAGTAGCTTTTGGGTAGTCTGTCATAACTGAATGGTCTGTCTGTTCATATCTTGAGAATTACCTGTACCTCAGTGGTGGGTTGCAGTAGGTACGCCCCGGTACAGGTGTACTGGAGTCTTTCCGGAACACCGGGTACCGTTCCGGTACGGTGCTCCAGAGGTCCCACCCGCCTGACTGAACTCCTTACCGTGTTTTAAACCTGTCGGCGCTTCTGCACCCACACATGGCGCATACAGCGCCTTTGCGACGCTTCGCTGAGCAGCTGGAGTGTCACGGAAGCTTGCGGAAATGTCATTTGAAGCTACAACGCATGCACGTGGCGCGCGGGTGCATGTGGGCGACGCCGGGTCCATTCCAACCATACCAGTTCCAGTTGGAACAGAATCCGGAACCCACCACTGACTGTACCTGTATTATTTTTTTAGGATACATGCAAATATATCTGATTTGGATTCAGGAATACAAAGGATACCCAGACTTTTTAAGATTAAACTTTGTAAAATGGGAAGTGAGAAGCAACTTTATGTGTAACTGTACATTATTCTATATACTGTAAATATCTATGTAGTTACATAATATATTGCCTTGATGTAGTCCAATTTCTCCTTGGAATAAAGTTGTTTAGAAAAAGAATTATTATTTTTCTCCTAAAGTCGGATTCAGCTCTCCTATTTAAAAAAAAAATGAAATGGTGAAATAACTCAGTTGAAGTAAATTGAAAGTAAACCTCTTGGAAACCCAACTACAATAAGGTTACAAGTGTATTGCAATATATTACAATATATCAGGTAGCCTGCATCTGAGTAAGTAAGCCATCTTCCTCTCCCTTGTCCCTTCCCCTTTCTTTCTCACAGGCCGAGGACCTCTGACAGAGTAAAACACTTGGAGAATTCCTCTCAACCTTCCTCAAACAGGGCACCTATAGCGAATATTCAGAAACAGAAATACTCATATTTAGACATTACCAAGGTGAGGAAAAGTAGTTAGATTTGTTTCCAGCTGAATATAGTATTGTCTTCATTGCAAATCTTTCCCAGTATTATTTATTTATTTATTTATTTATTTATTTGTTTGTTTGTTTGTTTGTTTGTTTGTTTGTCTTGTATGCCGCCCACTCCCGGAGGACTCCGGGCGGCTCACAAAAGACAAGGGAAAGGGGGGGAAAACGAGACAAAGACAACATATTAAAAACAAAACCAACATTCACAATTTCCGTGGAGGTAGATGCTTCTCAGCTCCCCCCAGCCTGCTGGAACAGCCAGGACTTGGTGGCTTTGCGGAAGGCCGGGAGGGTAGTAAGGGTCCGGATCTCAACAGGGAGCTCGTTCCAGAGGGCCGGAGCTGCAACAGAGAAGGCTCTCCCCCGGGGAGTCGCCAGCCGACATTGGCTGGCAGATGGAACCTGGAGGAGACCCAACCTGTGCGATCTAATTGGTCTGAGAGAGGTAATCGGCAGGAGGCGGTCTCTCAGGTACCCAGGTCCGATGCCATGTAGGGCTTTATAGGTAGCGACCAGCACCTTGAATGGCACCAGAATGGAAAATAGGATAGGAATGGAAAGGGTGAGCAGGGAGCACATATCCCCATTCGGTCACCCTGGTTGAAACAAAGCAGATGATACCCAGTTCAATAAGAATCTTCACTGCACACTAGTCTAAATCTATTCTAAGTAGTTGACTGCTTTTGAGAGCGCTATTTCCTCTGATAACACATAGTTCCTATGGCTTAGTGAACCCCTCACCTGGCCTTTCTCCACTTGATGCTATGTAGAAACCAATACGTTTGTCAGAAGGGGAAACTCTGGCTTCATATGATCTCCCTGCCCTTTACTGAAGGGTTGGAGTAGGGCCAAGAGTTGTTATGATAGGAAATGTGTTGTTATTGAGGCAGCTATGTCAAAAGAAATGGGGTCCTTATGATTCATCGCACATCGGCGCTGAGGAAAAAGCAGTCGCGGGAAAAGTAGCAACAGGCTATTTATTTATCAATTTATTTTGACTCATCGTTCAGCGCAAATACCTTTTCAGCTTTGACGGTATTAGGCCCTCTCCCCTTTTCCTTACTCAGCCTGATTCATTTGTTCTGTTTTTATGGAGCTATTTCGTCTCTTTCACTATTTTGCCAGATAATTCTGTATTTTTTTCTTATTCATTGTGTGTGTGTGTGTGTGTGAGAGAGAGAGAGAGAGAGAGAGATAGAGAGAGAGAGAGAGGGAGGGAGGGAGGGAGGGAGGGGGAGAGAGAAAGAGAAAGAGAGACAGAGAGAGACAGAGAGAATGCACACATGTGTATCATCATACATTTCAGTCGTATGCATGCTGAATTAATCATAGTGTTTGTAGCTGGAAGCTCTTTCATTGGGACATCTCTGCGGGGTGGGGGGCAGAAAGGGACTTGACAAAGGCATGGAATAGCTGAAGATACTGCTTAATTTCATATGTATGTATGTATGTATGTATGTATGTATGTATGTATGTATGTACTGTATGTATGTACTGTGTGTGTGTGTGTGTGTGTATACATATAGATCAGTGGTGGGTTTCAAAAATTGTTCAAACCTACTCTGTGGGTGTGGCCTCCTTTGTGGGAGTGGCTTGCCACCCATGTGACTGGATGGGAGTGGCTTGCCGCCCATGTGACCGGATATGAAGATGCCGACGACACTTGTCAGAAGCACCTTAAATTACCTCACACACAGCACTGGCATGCATAAGAATATGATGTAAACTTGTTTTTTAAAAGGCATCTTTGGTTTGCGTTAAAACAACTTCAACACACGCAATGTTCTGATTGTACCACGAACGCAGTAGTCATCCTTACCTTTCACAGAGGCACTGAGGTTTATAAATATGAGCATGATAGTGTAGAATAATCATATCCAAGGACCAGTGGTGGGTTTCAAAAAATTTTGGAAGCTCTTCTGTAGGTGTGGCCTGCTTTCCGGGTCCACTGGTGGAACCTCTTCTAACCGGTTCGGTAGATTTGACGAACCGGTTCTACCGAACAGGTGCGAACTGGTAGGAACCCACCTCTGATTAGATAGATAGATAGATAGATAGATAGATAGATAGATAGATAGATAGATAGATGATAGATGAGATGATAGATAGATAGATAGATAGATAGATAGATAGATAGATAGATAGATAGATAGATGATAGATAGATAGATAGATAGATAGATAGATAGATAGATGATAGATAGATAGATAGATAGATAGATAGATAGATAGATAGATAGAGACAGAGACAGAGACAGAGATAGAGATAGAGATAGATATAAATATTGGCTGTTCTGCCCTCCTCCCACAGCTCTTGTTTTTCCCTCCTTTTTCCTCCCCCCCTCCTTTTTTTTGGCTTTTTTTGTTTCTTTATTTAGCTTTTTCAATGCAACATTATAATTAAGTATGAACCAGACAGGCTAACCAATGAAACGCAGTAGGGCTGATTTTAAATTAGCTCAGAACCATTGCACTGATGAATAACTTGCTGGTCTGTTGTTTTTGTCTTTAAATCTCAAGGAAGAACTGATGGCTTCTACTATAACTTTATCCTCCCCGAAGCCCTATAAATAGATTAATGTACGAAACAGATCTGGATGCAAAGCCCCTTGGAAAGATTCCAATGGAAGATTTTAAGTTTTATTAATTTGTATCCTGCCTTTATTATTTTTACAAATAACTCGAGGTGGCGAACATATCCAACCCAGCTTTCTCCTCCTATTTTCCCCACAACCCTGTAAAAGTGGGTTGGGTTGAGACTGACTAGCCCAAAGTCACCCAGCTGATTTTCATGGCTAAGGAGGAACTTGAACTCACAGTCTCCCATTTTCTAGCTTGTACCATAACTCCGTGACCCGTCAAATGTGCGGCCGACAAAAACGCAGCGACAAAACCACGTCGAGAAAAGAGCGAAGTCAAAATCGCATCCACAAAAGCGCGCCGATAAATGTGTGCCAACGAAAGCGCGCTATCAACAAACCACGTGAAAACAAGGTAATAACCCTAAGGGTTAGGTTTAGGGTTAGGGTTAGGGTTAGGGTTATTACCTTATTTTCGCGTGGTTTGTTGACAGCGCGCTTTTGTCGGCGCACATTTATCGGCGCGCTTCTGTGGGCGCGATTTCGACCGCTCTTTTCTTGCCGCGGTTTTGTAGGCGCTCTTTTGTCGAGTGCGCATTTGTCGGTGAACCCCATAAACTGACTCTGTGTTTGTTCCATGTGAATTAGCTTCACTCCTCTACCACATGCCATGCCTAATCATTTACATATTTGATTGACTGCACAGCCTCTCAATGGACTTTGTCCAATCAGGTTCCTTTCTTCCACAGTGTAGTTGTATACATATAGAACCCTTTCATGTGCCTACTGGATGCATATGTCGCAAGACTGGTGACCTTCACAGGTGCCTGCAACAATGACAGAGCTAATCTATATCACCTTATTAGGCTTATATTTCACATTTTTTTCAGGGTTCTATGCAGTGGCGGGTTGCAGGCAGTACGCCCCAGTATGGCCGTACTGGATCCTGCCTGGAGAACTGGGTACCATTCCGGTAAGGTGATCCGGAGAGCCCACCTGCCTGCCCGAGCTCCTTACCTGTGCTTTAAGCTTTTGGCGCTTCCGTGCACGTGCATGGCCCATATGGCACCTGCGCGGTGCTCCGCAGAGCAGCTGGAGCATCGCAGAGGCTTACGGAAGCGTCACAAGCGTCCATGTGGATGATGCTGGGGCCGTTCCAACCGTACTGATTGGAACACAATCTGGAACCCACCACTGGTTCTATCATTATATTATACCAATATCAACCTAATGTTGGACTTCAACTCCCATAATTCCCAGGGACATCCAGAGGGTTGGGTTAGCAATGACTGGGTTAGCAATGACTGCTCTATATCCGTCCACTTATCAAGTGGTCTTCAAAATGGTAGGCTGTATAGCCCTAGCCCCAGTCTATGGTTCCTAGAGCTCTATAAAAATACTATGCTGCAAAATATAAGCAATAACATTTGGAAGAAAAATAATAAGCAGAAAATGAGTACCTTAAACATCCAATAAACTGTTCATATTTTTTTTACTTAAAATGAAAAAAACCCTTCTCTCATTAAAAAATAAAAGAAAAGGATGGAAATGAGAGATCCTTGGTGGTCTCTGGTCTTGGTTGCTTTCTTGTGAAAGTTTTCACTACCCAACTAGGTAACATCTTCAGTGCTAGATGGGACTGGGGTTTTGCTCTCTTTTATGTTCAATGGCTTGCCCTGGCAGGACTGTTCTGAAATGAAAATTCCAGCCCATTTTTTTTTAATTTATGTCACTGTACTGCCACCATACTTCCCACAAAATAAGGGTGCAAATGAGAGCAAGGCTTTCTAATGGTGGAGATGGGAGAAATGTGCTCTTATTACAACTCAGGGGTGGGTTCCTCCCAGTTCTAACCTCTTCTATAGAAGAGATTCCACAAATCCACAGTGCCGTTTAGAACCGGTTCAAGCTCCCTCCCCCCACCCGTCCGCACATCATCAAGATGAAGAGCGAGAGGAGGAATTCTGGGAGTTGAAGTCCACAAGTCTTAAAGCTGTCAAGTTTGAACACCCCTGGGGTTTTTTTTCTAAAGGGTTAGGGGTGCAAGCAGGGGTGGGTTTCAACCGGTTCGTGGCGGTCCCCGCGAACCAGTTGGTCGGCGAACCTGGAAGTAAGTAACTTCCGGGAACGGCGAAGGGCCCACCCGCCCGTCCGCGCTCCTTACCGGTCTTTGAAGGCTTCTACGCTTCCATGCAGGCGCATAGCACATACAGTGCCTGCGCGATTCTCCGCGAGCAGCTGGAGCATCGCGCAGGCGCTAAGACGCATGTGTGAACTGCGCGCATGCACGAGGACGCCGCCGGCCCCGTTCCAACCAAACCGGTTGGAACGGGATTAGCAACCCACCCCTGGGTGCAAGGGTCTTGTAACTTGACAGCTTTAAGACTTGCACACTTCAATGCCAGAGTTCCTGAGCCAACATGACTGGAGGAGGAATTCTGGGAGTTGAAGTCCACAAGTCTTAAAGCTGTCAAGTTTGAACACCCCTGGTTTTTTTTTCTAAAATGTTAAAGGTGCAAGGGTCTTGTAACTTGACAGCTTTAAGACTTGCGTGCTTCAAATGCCAGAGTTTCTGAGCTCACATTTTGGTTGCTAAGCAAGAGTGTTGTTAAGTGAGTTTCACCACATTTTACAATTTGGCCATGCCCACCCAGTCACATGGCTGGCAAGCCACTCCCACCCAGTCACATGGCCGGCAAGCCACTCTCACCCAGTCACATGGCCAGCAAGCCACTCCCACAAAGCCGGCCACACCTACAGAAGAGGTCCTAAATAATTTTGAAACCCACCACTGTTACAACTGTAAAAAAGCTGTGGTAGTTAAGGGGTTGGATTGGGGCTAGGATGATCCAGAACAGTCCTCAAATACAGACGCTCAATGTGGATCAATCACCCTCTGCAACCAACTTACCCCATAGGACTTTTGTTGTGGAGGGAAATAGGAAAAAGGAGCCTTATGCTCCTGGAGGGATATAAATCTAATCAATCTTACTCCCCAAAATGGGTCTTAAATCAGCCCTCACTCTTCCACCAGCTTTCCAACTATATTATGCACAGGACTCTGCCCTTTTGTGCCCGTGTCCCAAAATTAGAGGCAAGCACCTATGCAGTGGTGGGTTTCAAAAATTGTTCGAACCTACTCTGTGGGTGTGGCCTCCTTTGTGGGAGTGGCTTGCTACCCATGTGACCAGATGGGAGTGGCTTGCCGCCCATGTGACCAGATATGAAGATGCCGACGACACTTGTCAGAACCACCTTAAATTACCTCACACACAGCACTGGCATGCATAAGAATAGGATGTAAACTTGTTTTTTAAAAGGCATCTTTGGTTTGCGTTAAAACAACTTCAACACACACAATGTTCTGATTGCACCACAAACGCAGTAGTCATCCTTACCTTTCACAGAGGCACTGAGTTTTATAAATAGGAGCATGATAGTGTAGAATAATCATATCCAAGGACCAGTGGTGGGTTTCAAAAAATTTTGGAACCTCTTCTGTAGGTGTGGCCTGCTTTCCGGGTCCACTGGTGGAACCTCTTCTAACCGGTTCGGTAGATTTGACGAACCGGTTCTACCGAATAGGTGCGAACTGGTAGGAACCCACCTCTGCACCTATGGCATGAAATCACAGTGCATATTTTGTAAGTTGTCTGCTTTTTGCTCCCCATGTCAACACAGTGGATGTACATGGATAGAAGCACTCTGACAGCAATACTTCATGCTACATAACGGTGAAGGTACAGTTAAGGTGTTTCTATTTTCTATTGCAATTCTGTGCTATTTTGCATTGTCAAGCAAATGCAATAAACCCAGAAGTATTAGTTCTAATTTAGGGTTACATTAACAGAATCTTGCAAGTCTAAGAATACATCTCTCCTCCCTTAATTTTACAATTCATATCTGAGATATTTGCCATAACCCCATTGCTACTGTGAGCTAAGCTACCATTGTGTAGGTCAATAGTTCTTTCTCCTATCTCCCAAAGCCATTCCCACACACCATTATATGTACATTTATCACTCAAAACTAAGTCCACAAGTGACCTTAAAAGAAATTAATAACATAATAAGGGCAAACAAAACTATAAAGCTACAATTCTATACACCAGAGATATGCATACCACAGGGTTATTTTTGCAAAGCCCACAGCCTAGAAAATTGCTGAAGGAATTTTTAGTGTTACAATTTTTCTTGGCGAGGGGAGGTGAAAATAGGCTACAATTACTATATTAATTATTTATTCCACCATCATTAGTTTTAGAGATAACTCAAGACAGTGAAGGCACTTAATACTCCTACCTCTTCCTATTTTCTGATGATGATAATAATAATAATAATAATAATAATAACAACAACAACAACAACAACAACAACAACAACTGGAATTACATTTAAAACAGTTAAAAATTGACAAAATCACCATCAGTCAAATGCAAAAAGCCGCACTGCTTGGATCTGCACGCATATTACGAAAATACGTTACGATGTCCTAGGCCCCTGGGTGGGGCCCGACTAGTAACCAATGCCAAATCCGGCGAAACAACTGGCCGCTGTGATACAATTGTATAATAATAATAACAACAACAACAACAACAACAACAACAACCCTCTTATGAGGTGAATTGGATCCAGTCACCCGGCTAGTTTTCATGCCAAAGACAGGACTAGAAACTCACAAAACTTTGGTTAAGGGTTTGATTCATCCTCATTCCTTCCCTTTAAATTGACCCAGAAAGCCAAGGAAAAAGAAAAGAAATCCCAAATATTTGAGACCAAGAGCCTTTTCATCAATGGAGCTTAAAGATTCCTCTTGCACATATGTGCTAGTCATTCCCGACTCTAGAGGGGGGTTCTCATCTCTGTTTCAAAGCCGAAGAGTGAGCACTGTTTGAAGAAATCTCCGTGGTCATGTGGCTGGCATGACTAAACGCTAAAGGCACATGGAACGCAGTTACCTTCCTGTTGTGGCCCAGCAGGAGCCGTTGGAGCTGCCACCAGACGCCAACAGCGAGGGACCCTATGAGTTGGCTCTGGAGGATGTGGAGGACCCTGGACAGAGTTCCGACTCCGAGCAGGGCGCAGAGAGGCTGGTTGGCCACCAGGAGGCGCCTGATCCTTGGACCAGTGGGGAGGAGACAAGGGAGAGTGAGCCGGATGCCAGTAGTGAGTTGTTCCTGGATGCATGGCACCGAAGAGCTACTAGGCATCAGGAACAGTTGCACAGTTACAGGAGGTAATTGCACTCAGCTGGTGGTCGTTAGGCTCCTCTCCAGACTATAAAAAGACTGCTTGTGCACAAGCCCCTCTTACAGAAGTCAACGCAGGAATGAATGTCGGAGAACATTACTGTGAGCTTGGCAGGCTGGATTGCTGCCAAGCCTTATCTGTGCTTGACTGCTGCCCAAGCTTGTCTATGCTGGTTTGCTGCCAAGGACCTGTCTGTCTGTTAATTAAATGCCGTAACTTATCTTTGGCTCGGAGTGTGTGTTGGTGTGGGACGAGCGGGGTCAGAACACCTTCCCATCAAAGGTGGTCCCTATTTTTCTACATGCATTTTTACATGCTTTCGAACGGCTAGTTTGGCAAAAGCTGGGATAAGTAATGGGAGCTCACTCCGTTACGCTGCGCTAGGGATTCAAATTGCTGAACTGCGTCTTAGCCCACTGAGCCGCCATGTCCCATCAATGGAGTTCACTCCTAGGCAAAAATACCTGGAATTCACAGTAATAGTCTAATCACTCTCCTGTAACATTACCACTAAATCAAATCTGCATGGAAACATCCCCCCCTAATAATCCCCTAATTACCCATATTAGAAGAAATGTATAGTGTAGTATGTTACTGGAATATTTAACTATGATAAACCAAAAGATTGTCTGAAGATTTTCAACTGTATTATACTGAAAGATTAAATCTTATCTCAGAAGAATAGGATGGCTAGAATATTTTTTGCTAGCACAGCTAATCAAAATCCCAAGTTGCAATCAGTATTTATGGTACTCCATTTAATCACAAAATTGCTGGTCTAGTTATTTTTAGTCCAGAGGTGAAAGCTTTTTATATCTTGTCCATAACAAAAGAGAAGAGCATTTTTTTTTTGCCCAAGCAGAAACATACCCATTTTAAAAAAAATTGGATTTTTATAAAGTAGGAACAGTAAATGGAATTTGATTTCATTAAATTGCATTCTTTCAATATATATATTGATGATAAAGGAAGAGATCCTGTGGCTTAGTGGGTAATATAATTGCCTGATATGTAATACAGCCCAGGTTCGATTCCCAGTAAGGGTATGGCTAGCTGATATATATATATATATATATATATATGTGTGTGTGTGTGTGTGTGTGTGTGTGTGTGTGTGTGTGTGTGTGTGTGTATGTCGGCTTAAAGTGTGGTGGAGCTGCCGTCTTTCTATAAATCTTGGAGGGTGTGTGTGGAGTGCTGGCGTTGTTTCAGTAAGTGGATTGATTGGATGTGTGGTTGTATCATGATTGATAGAGTGGTGCTGATTGGTGCTGGCTGTGTGTCCATTGTTGTTTTGTATTGTAATGGCCTGGGTGGTGGGTGGGGCTCGTTTGTTTATCAGGGCTGGTTTCCAGATGTCTGGTAGGCGGGAGGTATCATCACATTTATTCATGTTGTGGGGATGTTTCTCTATTTCGATAGCTTCCATAATTATTCTCTTGTTGAAGTATTCAGTTTTGGAGATTACCCTGGTTCCTTCAAAATTAATTTCATGTCCTGTAGCTTTAAGGTGCTGGAAAAGGGAGGAAGTTTTTTCTTTTTTTCTTACTGCGTTCTTGTGTTCTGCGATGCATGCATTTATTCCTCTGTTCATTTGTCCTATGTATGTTGCAGGGCAGATTTTGCATGGTATTTCGTAGACTCCTTGGTTTTCTAGCTGGATTTTGCCTTTGGGGTTTCTTAAGATGTTGGCTATTTTTTGGTCAGTGTTGAAGGCTGATATTGTGTTTGTAGAAAAATTTGCTGATTTTATCTGTGGTGTCTTTGATGTAAGGGAGGAGGGCGATGCCATTGTCCTGTTCTGTGTCTTGGTTTTTTGGGGAGTCTCCCTTTGGATTAAATTGGTAATTGTTTTTCCTTGGAATCCGTTGGAGATTAATACGTTTGTGAGAGTGTGTAATTCAGTTTTCAGGTCTTTATCGGCTAAGCATTTGGTTCTGGAGTTGATCTGTGCAGGGCAGTGATGGGATTGTGCGTTTAAGTAGCGGTTGGTGTGTTGTTTTTTTCTGGTAGATAGTGTGTCCTAGGGAGCCATTGGGTTTTTTGTAGATTAGGACATCCAGAAAGGGAAGTTGGTTGTTTGCTTCTATTTCCATAGTGAATTGGATTTTGGGTGTAGGCTGTTGAGATGTGTGAGGAAGTTGTCCAGTTTTTCTTTCCCTTGTGGCCAAATCACAAAAGTGTCATCAACATATCTAAGCCAGAGTTTGGGTTTGTGTTCAGATTTATCTAAGGCATTAGTTTCAAAATGTTCCATGTATACGTTTGCGATGACGGGTGAGATGGGTGATCCCATAGGTGCTCCTTCTATCTGTTTGCATCTTTGTCCATTATGGATGAAATATGTGTTGGTTAGGCAGTGGTTGGTCAGGTCCAGGATGTGTTTAGGGGGGTTGTGTTTGTTCTGGATAGCTGTCAAGGCTTCTTTTATACACACTTAGGTGAAAAGGGATATGACATCGAAGCTCACGAGCAGGTCGCTGGGTTGTAGGTTTTGTTTCTTTATTGTTTCTATGAAGTGGAGTGAGTTTTGTATGTGTGAGGTGATGGATTCTGCATAGAGTTGGAGTTGTTTGGTGAGGATTTTAGCAAGATTCTGTAGAGGTGAGCCTATGGAGCTGACTATGGGTCTGAGTGGTGTTCCTTCTTTGTGTATCTTGGGGAGGCCATAGAGTTTGGGGCATCTGGAAGATTTCTGTCTGGGGATGATTCTTTGCTGGATCTCTTCACTGATGGGAAAGGCTTTTATTTTGGATTTGGTGGTTTTTTCCAGGTAGGTGGTGGGGTCTTGTGTGTGTGTGTGTGTGTGTGTGTGTGTGTGTGTGTGTATCTATTAGATTTTACAACCCCCGTTATGCCTAAATATGGGAGGAAGATCACTACTTCCATTCTCTGTCCTTCAGTTCGTCACAAGAGACCATCCAGGCAGAAACCCAATATTTTTACTGTTGCCTTTTTGTTACATTTGTTGTATTTGTGCTGATAAATAAATAAAGGGAGACTAGTATAGATCTATTTCAAGCTATTTAGCTCTCATCAGCTAGCCATACCCAGGTTCAAATCCCAGGAAGGGTATGGCTAGCTGATGAGAGCTAAATATAGAGACTTAAAGACAAATAAATAAAAATGAATTAAAGCATAGCAGTTGCTAAGATCAATAGCAGCTATTTAAAAGACCTGCAGACCTTGATTAGTAGCCTCAATTCATTTTTGCTGAGGTTTTGCATTTTTACCTTATTCTATACTCTGCAATCTACACTCTCATAAAGGAGAAAAAAACTGGGAACTTTCACACAGGTTATTCCTGCCTACCATCCTTATAGATATAAAGCTGCATAGGAGCAGTAATGGAATACTGAGCTTTATTTCCACTTATTGTAATAAAAAAAACCCCACATTATATATATTTTTAATTTCAATTTCCAGGAGGAAAGTAGCAAAAGACATTTCAGTTAAAGAGCAAGATTTACCGCAATGTGCAATGGCCGGGATTAAATTGTGATCAAGGAAAAAGGCTTTGCATAATTAAAACCGAGAGTATTTTTTTTCCTGTTTGCCCATCACTGAGTTCTCCTTGGGGGACATAAGCATGGAGAAGCAGGCTTTTTCATAAATACTATCAACTAAATGGGTTATCATATGCAACAATTAGTTCCCTGGGCATAATTTTCCAACCTTGGGGTTTTTTGTGTGTGTGTGTGTTTTTTTAAAATAGCCCATTTCCAAAAGTTCCACCCAATCAGCTCTTCAGAAATGGAGCAATATAGGACGAGTATGTTGCAGAGTGGCATGGTTTCAATTTGCTCCCTTATTTAAAACATCTTAACATTACTGTACTTTAAGTTATAGCTTATCACCATGGCTCGCTCAAGCTTTTGATGGTCTTTTGTACAAAAAAGAATGCGAAGCAAATGGATGGTATCACTTCGGGTAATGGCAGCTCACATTTTTGCATGCTTTGTTATGTAAAAAAAATAGCCTGCATGAGACAATTATATGAACAATTATATGAGCCCAGTTACCCAGGCTGTAGTTTTTCACTCTGTTGGAGTAGTATTGTAGCTGTTGCCTGAAATTCTTTGATTTAGGGAAGTATTCGAGAGTTACTTGGTTCTTTGGGGAGTAAAATGTCACAGCCTAGACTTTTCTCCAGTATTTTAACACCTCACAACCTACTGCTACTGTATAGAACCGATGAGTTCATATAGGAAATAGGAGGGGGGGGACAACACTTTTATTTTGGCTTCTTTAAATGGCATCCTTACGACATTTTGTTTCCGTGTGATGTCTTCCATGCTAGCTGGACATCCTAAGAGTCACATTTCCAACATATCTGAAGAGTGCATGGTTCTAGATCAGTATTTCTCAACCTTGGCTACTTGAAGATGTCTGGACTTCAACTCCCAGAATTCCCCAGCCAGCGAATGTTGTTGAAATTTCAACTGAAGCAGGATAAAAAACACAGAAGAAACTCTCCAGATCTTTGTGGGCAGCTTGGTGTCTCTTTTTTTAACCAAGTAGGAACTCGGAAATCCTGGAGTCGTGTGAATTTCATTGCTGTATGGATGAATTCAGATTCCAGTTTGATATTTAATGTAAAAATGTGCAAATTCGTAAAACAAGAGCAACAACACGGGCATAATGCATTTGCTACACATGGACAGTTTGAATACCTAATCTGGTCCTTAGGATAAAAACCTAAAACAGCTGCAAAAAATGCCAGTTTAAATCCAATTAATATGAAATCTACTCTAGCTGGTGGTGGAAGATGGGAAAGAGAAAGCTTTGCATGTAGAAAGACACTGATTCAGAGCAAAACTGTATAATGTTTTAAATATATCCCCTGCAGCTGTGCTTCTGCTTTTTGTTTTGTCGTGTGTGCACACGAGGGGGCCGGTTTCCGACTGAGACAATCATATATGAGTGGGAGGTCTTAAACTCCATTCCAACAGCTTGCTTTGAAAAACTCTTTCACTTCAGCACATTCTTATTTTAATCCAAAGTGCCAAAGGAGAATTGTTGGTTTTGGAGAAAAGAATCACATGGGAGGGGATTGTTTTAAAAATAAAAAGTTGGTAAGGAGTTTATCCGTTGGCCTCAATCTGGATCGAATATCCCAGTTATGCATGAACCACAGAAGAGCAATTGCATGCAACACATTTATTTTTCTGTGAAGTTCAGCCTGAAACAGTTCTTATTTCTAATAACAATAAATAAAAATAGACAGTTGCTGTTGTAATATAGTTCCTTGTGTAGGTGTGGGTCACCCATGGCCCAGTTCATAACAGGGCATGCAGAGCCACGCTGAACTACACAGGAGAAAACAAACTCCTAAAACTCTATAACATCCTGATAGTTCATAACATAACATCCTGAGATAAATAAAAGGGGCTCTCAGACCCCCAATCTGGGTCGCTCCATCCCGAGAAAGATCGTGTCCGTGTCTTTTCTCAACATTGGCTCATGGACGACCCACGGGTACATCAAGTTGCTTTATGCAGTCAAAGTAGATAATCTTGGTCTACCTGCAAAAATAGATCTTTCACATGACATTTTCCCAATAATTCCTGACAGGGAATTTATAATATTCACCCTACTAACATACACTAGCTTTTCTAAAGGCTGTCTTATAATAATGTTGCATGGATGATTTTGATCCATCGTAGGGGGAAAATGTTGACGTAAGAAAAAAAATTGCACTGTCTTGAACTCTTAAACAGATGAGATGGGGTAATACAATGTCAGAGTTTGTTGCAAAAATCAAATCCAGAAAGCACACACAGATAACTGATTCAGCAGGAGTCATTAACTTCTTTATATACATAATAACACATGAGTAAATGTACAATATCAAGAGTGGTTCTTCAGTTTCAGATCAGTGCAGAGGTGGGTTCCTATCAGTTCACACCAGTTCAGTAGAACCGGTTCGTCAAATCTACCGAACTGGTTAGAAGAGGTTCCACCAGTGGACCCGGAAAGCAGGCCACACCTATAGAAGAGGTTTCTTCTGACACACACACACACACACACACACACACACACACAGACAGGCAGACAGACAGACTCACACAGAGATAGAAAGAGAAAGAGAAAGAAAGGAAGAAAGAAAAAAAGAAAAAAGAAAAAAAGAAAAAAAGAAAAAAAGAAAAAAAGAAAAAAGAAAAAAAGAAAAAAGAAAAAAAGAAAGAAAAAGTCAGAGAGAGATGAAAGGAAAAAGGAAAAAGGGACAGAGAGACAAAAGGAAGGAAGGAAGGAGAGAGAGAGAGAGAGAGAGAGAGAGAGAGAGAATACATGGCTGGCAAGCCACTCCCACCAGATTACATGGCCAGCAAACCACTCCCACAAAGGAGGCCACACCCACAGAGTAGGTTCAAACAATTTTTGAAACCCACCACTGGATCAGTGGAACAGGTCCAGTCTAGTTTCATTCCCAGCAAAGAGCTTAATACAGACAAGGAGAACCTCCTCTATACAGGGCAGTTAAACTAAGCCTAAGCCACACCCAGGCACCTAGCTGTCTCCAGCAAATACTGTTTCAGTTTCTAAACAGCCCTCATTGGCTGACCTGTTACCATGTCTCTGCCAGTCATGAATATTCTGACATACAATACGATATAAAATATCTGAGCTGACATGAATATTTATTTACATTATTCCCTATGCAACTCTTACATTGGCATGTTATCTGGCATTGGATGATGGGAGATGTAATTCAACATCTTTATAAGTATCAGTTTGGAAGACACTGTGCTTCCTCATTATTATCTCCACACCTAATAGTTGATTATTTGCTTTCATCTGTCTTACACATGTCAACAGACGCTTGCTCAGATGTAGGACAAAAATAAAGTGTGCTGTGCTACTTGCCTTCCCTCTGGGACAGTTGACCTGAGATGTGTGTAAAAAAAGGAGCAGATGGTGAGATGCTATGAAAACTCACAAGCACCTGTGAACTCAGTGCCTCTGTACTTCTAGAAGAGTGGTAACCACTGTCATCCCTGAATGAGGAGTAACTCCAGAAATAAACCCATAAATAATAAAAACATGGGGCACTGAATTTGGGAAAGGCTTTACAAATTTAGTCACCCTAAGAGTAATAGTGAAAAGAGGACCTTTGCTGATAAAGTCAGGAGAAGAAGGCTGAATCTTAGGATAAGCTGTACTGTTGCAGAAAATGACAGGCTTTAGACTTCTCAGGATACAGGAAAAGTTTATTTGGCAGCCAGGTTCAGAAAGCGAGCCCATGGCTAGCATTGCAAGTTCTGAACCATCTTCATTATCGAAGCACGAATAGATTCTCAAAAGCATTGCAACATGGAAATACTTAACACATTTCTTAGTGGTTACCTTGAGGAGAAAGCCTTATAAGGAGATGGGGTCTTACTTCTCCTTTTGTTTATGGAGTAGGTGTCATTAACAAACTTTAATTGAACCTTGGACTTTTGACATCTTGTGGTTAGGCACTGGCTTCCTGTTTCTTTTGCAAGTTCCAACTCTGTCTATGTGGCTTTTAATATAGAAGTAAAGGGGTTCTAAGAGGCTGTCCAGCCTGACCCAGTAGGTTTCACACTTATGTCCAAATCTTACTTTACGTCTTGCTTTAGTACAACTATAAGAGAAGCCAATCAACGTGGAGAAGGAACTCCATGTTAAAATCAAGAAGAAAGGCATTTCTAAATAAAGCTAGAAAACTGCCTGGATTGGCTCAACATTTAGACAAAATGTCAGATTTTAAGAATCTTTCTAGCTTCAAGGGCAACCCTTGAAGAGTATTCGGCAACTTCAGCTTGTCCAGAATGCAGCCGCGCGAGCGATTGTGGGTGCACCTCAGTTCACCCACGTAACACCTATCCTCCGTGAGCTGCACTGGCTGCCTATTGGTCTCCGGATACGCTTCAAGGCGCTAGTCGTCACTTATAAAGCCCTTCATGGTATTGGACCTGGGTACTTGAGAGACCGCCTGCTGCCAATTACCTTCACCAGACCGATTAGATCCCACAGACTAGGCCTCCTCCGAATTCCATCCGCCGGCCAGTGTTGACTGGCGACTACCTGGAGGAGAGCCTTCTCTGTTGCTGCTCTGACCCTCTGGAACGAACTCCCCATGGAGATTCGCACCCTCACCACCCTCCAGGCCTTTCGCATAGCCCTTAAAACCTGGCTGTTCCGACAGGCCTGGGGCTAAAGAATTGTTGCCCCTATCTCGAATGGTATGATTGTTGCGGTTTTAATTATATATTGTTTTGTGTTGTTGTCAACGGTCTGTATCCCCCTTCCCTTGTTTGAGTTGTGAGCCGCCCTGAGTCCCTTTAGGGAAAAGGGCGGCATACACATGAAATAAAACTCTAAACTCTAAACTCTTGGGGAGACGACTGATCTTTCATGAGCCAATCTGGAGACAGTGACATGGATACACCAAAAGGCAAGTCTGGTCACTAACAGTGTATTTCTGAAAGAGAGGTTCTTCATCTTGCATTGGAATTGAAAACACGAGACGGGGAACATTTGAAATTGTCAAAGCAGAAATGAAGCACGTTGTCAGGTCCAAAACCAAGAATGACACGTAGCAATTCTTCCAAGCGGAGTTCTTTATTGTTTCACAGTTGTAGACAGAATCTTGCCAGATTGAGAACTCTATTATCTGCATCTACAATACACTCTGGGAACTATTAGGGAGAGGCGGTTTTCACCCTCTTTCTCTCACACACAATATATGCACTAAATTATCTCTCACTCCTCTGGAACACACTCCTGGGAATGCACCTCCTCTACTTTCTGTCTCACACACCGTGGCACGACAAAACCGCGGTCCACTAAAGCGCGCCCGATTAAAGCGCGTACCTGACGTCATCAGCAGCGCGACAAATATGACCGCGGAGAAAAAGGGGCGCTTTAAAAAGCGCTTTTAAAGCAAGCCGATTCACGTAAAGGTAAGGGTTAGGTTTAGGGTTAGGGTTAGGTTTAGGGTTACGTTAAGCGTTAGGGTTAGGTTTAGGGTTAGGTTAAGGGTTAGCGTTAAGTTTAGCGTTAGGTTAAGGGTTAGGTTTAGGGTTAGGTTTAGGGTTAGGTTTAGGGTTAGGTTTAGGGTTAGGTTTGGGGGGGTTAGGGTAAGGTTTTCGCGTTAATTTTAACTTTACCGCTCACAGTGTGATGTTTTCGTCGCGCTGTGATGACATCAGGTACGCGCTTTCGTTGAGCGCGCTTTAGTCTACTGCGGTTTTGTGGTGGAACCTCACACACACACTACTGTAAACCAGATGTTTAAGGAATAAGTGAATTTAACAGATTGAAAGGACGCATTTTAAATCAGATTATTGTGAGATATATTACCTAAAGCATGAGGCCATATGTGGAAGTGGAATAATACCCTTGTTCAAAGGGAACAGTGTACGTTCCCTCCCTCTCTCCCTCCCCCCTCTCTTTCCTTCATTTTCAACCACAATTATATCTGGTGTGTTAGGATCCAAGCAAATTGCACACATTTCTCATACAAGCAAAGATTAGCTTCAACTCTTTCCAGCCTTCATCCCATCTATCTATATAAAAATGGTTGTGTGTGTATGCTCCAGCATAACTCTGGAGCAATTTCAACCAAACTTGGTACACAGATGACTTACTCTCTGGAGACAAATACTGTGGGGGTAAGACACCCCTTAGCACCCTTCGGGGTGTGTGTTCTGTTAAGATGCAGCCTGTTGTGTCTTTAAATGGCTTTTACTGTACTACCGGAAAATGGCTTCTACTGTACAGCACAGTGGAGTTGCCATGATAACAACTTCACAGTAGTCCACAAGGGGGCTCCCTCTAGTAAGGGGGGGGGGGAAATCCAATAATTAGAAATTATGTTTGGTCTGGACATTTCCCCCCTATAAATAAATATCGCTAGGTTATAGGCTGGTGGAACTATAAATGGAAAAAGAAATAACACAAGTTTCAAAAGAAAGGGACAGGAAATCGGGTAAGTAGAATAAGATAATTAATGTGCTGCCTGGAAGAATACAAAAATATTTTTACAGTTGTTTACTGAAACAGTTTATTGTGTAGATCTTGCAGGGTGTGAAATACATTAAGGCTCATAAGTATGCCAGAACACATTATTACACTTTTATTACACTTTTGAAGAAGCTTACGGTGAACAAGAAGCTACTGTAAGAAATGATGCTGGAGGAGCAGAGGGATTCAGAATAGGAATGTGATTGACTGTCATGGTAGCTTATATATATTTTGTAACAGATGCACTAAAAGGGTGACAGGGCTGGAAGAGATGATAGCTGAAGTCAAATAGGAGGCCTGACTACTCACAATCTGAGGTAAGCAAAGGATAAGTTCGTTTTGTTAGCTGAAAGAAAAGTGAAAAAGTTCCTAATGAAAGTAACCATTTGCAACCGTCCAAATATGCTTAGTCTCCATAAGCAAGGATAGAAAGTACAGAAATTAAGGAGGCTAAGGCAGAAGATTGAAATGGAGGCCTGGAGTCCTTGTTGGAAGAAATAGAGTAAACAGATCTGAGGACGAAAAAGTGGAGATGGTAAGAAGGAAGGGTTGTCCTGTAAGTGGGACCTTGTTAGCTCCAGCCTTCACTGGAGTCGGTGCATGATAATCTGAAAATAGATGGTGTGGTTCAGTGGTGGGTTTCAAAATTTTTTGGAACTTCTTCTGTAGGTGTGGCCTGCTTTCCTGGTCCACTGGTGGAACCTCTTCTAACCAGTTCGATAGATTTGACGAACCGGTTCTACCGAACTGATGCGAAACGATAGGAACCCACCTCTGGTGTAGTTGTTAATCCCAGATCATCGTCTGACTCAAATCTCTGCATGGTGGTTTGATTCATGAAGCCTAATGAATCCAAGTGGATTCCAGTAGGTGCTTGGAGATTCCTCTAACAATCCTCAAGCAAGAGCCGAGGTGGCGCAGTGGTTAAATGCAGCACTGCAGGCTACTTCAGCTGACTGCAGTTCTGCAGTTCGGCTGTTCAAATCTCACCTGCTCAGGGTTGACTCATCCTTCCATCCTTCCGAGGTGGGTAAAATGAGGACCCGGATTGTTGTTGGGGGCGATATGCTGACTCTGTAAACCGCTTAGAGAGGGCTGAAAGCCCTATGAAGCGGTATATAAGTCTAACTACTATTAATCTGAAAAACAATTCTCCCAAATGCCTTGTTCTGTGCTGGAACACAAAAGTGGAGAAATAAGACTAGTCCACCTACCCTCATCTCCTGGGGGGTCCATTCTGAAGGATAGGACAAACGTCTTTTCTGTTCAATGGGTTGATTTGCTGTTTTAAGAAGCATAATTTACAATCAGGGATATTTTGGAAGAAGAAGAAAAAACATTTCCAGATAGTTAATCTTTCCTTTTTAAGTTCTGGGCATTTGTCCAACTTTGCCCTAGCAACTGTTTCTAACTAGCCAATAAGAACTCATCCACTTCCCAAGCAAAGAAATGACAGTATAAGCTGTCCCCTTTTCATGCCAAGATTTTCCCTTCCTTTCCCTCCTTTTCTTCTCAAGGGGAGATCACGATGTTTGAAAATTTGTTCCACTCTTCTTCTCAGTGATTTTTGCAATTACCCTATTCACTTTAGCAATAGCAATAGCAGCTAGACTTATATACCGCTTCATAGGGCTTTCAGCCCTCTCTAAGCGGTTTACAGAGTCAGCATATCGCCCCCACAGTCTGGGTCCTCATTTCACCCACCTCGGAAGGATGGAAGGCTGAGTCAACCTTGAGCCGGTGAGATTAGAACCGCTGAACTGCAGATAACAGTCAGCTGAAGCGGCCTGCAGTACTGCACCCTAACCACTGCGCCACCTCGGCACTTTCCTTGCCCAAAGCTCTTGAAGGTCCCTTCCCTAAGGAATTAGTTAGAAATAAACCCAGAGGGATTCTCCTAGGGCTTTCCCCTACTCCCCTCATATATTTTTAAATCAACATACTCCTAGCTACTGGTAGCTCTGGCTGAATTTTATTTTAGTGGGTTGTTGGTGGTGATAATTGCTTTTCAAGATGAGCCCTAGACTGGCACTTGTTGCTGACCTTCCCCATGTCAAGCCAGCCTCCCTCAGCAACCAAGAAAGAAACCACTTAACTCCATTTTGCAGAATTGAGAGTACTTTTACTGGCTATGAAAAGGTAGCAGCTGAGCAAAGCAAGATCTGAGGCAAAAGCGCGCGAAATCATAGATATCAATATGTGACCCAAACCCCTCCCCCTGGTGACCCCATCCCTAGTCCAATCGGCAAATCCCTCGGGTGTCATGTGAGTCCCATTTTCAAAAAGCATCATCAGGTTGGTATGCAGGACAGTTGGCCTTGACGGCTCCCATCACTATCTCCAGCATGGGCAGTAGATGGTGAGAACAAAACTCCCTTTTCACAATCCCCCCTGTACTTAAAACTTCCCTTCCCAAATACCAGGCCTCCCCCTCTCCGTTTCAATGGCAGCCGAAAGCAAGTAGCGAAACAGAGGCTGACACCCCACTTGGTTCAGCTTCTCAGTCACTTCAACCAAGATAACTTTTTCTGGATTTACTCCCCTGGTCAAACCTATCAGTGGTCTTCCCTCTGTGGTTGGTCCATCAGTACCTGAGTTAGACCTCCATTGCTGTCCACCTTCCTCCTGGCCCATCCTCAACATCAAAACTCAACTGCAGTTGATCTCAGATGCTTTTTCAGTGCTTCATTCAGCCATCTTCCCTGAGAGTTTGGTTGCTTCTTCATCCCTGGATCAGAGATGGGTTGGAATTGGAATTGGAATTGGAAAGTTTATTTATAGGCCGCCCTTTTCCCTGAGGGGACTCAGGGCGGCTTACAATTCATGGGGAAGGGAATACAAACAATGACACAAGAACAATACATAATTAAAATAGAACACAACATTCATCATTCGGGTGGGGACGGATTACAATCTTAACCCCAGGCCTGACAGGATAGCCAGATTTTAAGGGCTGTGTGGAAGGTCTGGAGGGTGGTGAGGGTACGGATCTCCACGGGGAGATCGTTCCAAAGGGTCGGAGCTACTACCGAGAAGGCTCTCCTCCGTGTAGTTGCCAGTCGACACTGACTGGCAGATGGAATTCGGAGGAGGCATAATCTATGTGATCTAATTGGTCGCGAGGAGGTGATTGGCAGGAGGCGGTCTCTCAAGTACCCAGATCCACTACCATGAAGGGCTTTATGGGTGGTAAGTAGCACCTGGTTGCTACTGGTTCGCACCGGTTTGGGTGAACCAGTAGTGGAAATTGGGACTGGGTCGCCAAACCGGTAGGGGCGGCAGGCTGGCCATGCCCCCAAACTGGTTCCCCGGTCACCGCTGCCATTGCCGGCTTGGCTTTAAGTCATTTTTTCATGTTCTGCGCATGCGCAGAACAATTTACACTTGCGCATGATGCGAACCGGCAACAATACGGCTAGCAACCCGCCCCTGCCCTGGATCCCTGGGACACAAAATGCCTTCTTTCCCATGTAGAGAAAGAAGGCCCATGGACATTGTTTTGCTGACATGGCAAAGATACTAAAGAACAATATCCTTTGTGAAACCATTCTCCTGTTAGGATTTGGGGAAATTTTTTTTTTTTTTTAAGACAACCCAGATCTTTTTAAGAAGGTTTTTAATGTTGGACTGCAACCATCCTGGTGATTCTATCCTGCAATTTTAATTTTTGACCATTTGATTTGACGGTGGCCATTTCACTGAAAATCACTGATTATAATCCACTCAGATTCAACTGATTGTGTCAGGCTAAAACCAAAAATATAAATAACATCAATAAAACGTACAAAGCTCTCGACCTCCTGGAACTCTTCTCAATCATCATTATCTGTCCCCAAACTGCCCTTTCCAACTTTACAGCCACTGAAATATGCTGGGTTATGATATCTGCACACCAGTGGTGGGATTCAGCCAGTTCGCACCTATTCGGAAGAACCGGTTGTTAACTTTCTAAGCAGCTCGGAGAACCGATTGTTGGAAGAAAACTCCTTTTGGTTTTCCCCACTTTACAGGGCTAATCCTGTAAGGAAGGCAGGAAGGAAACATTCTGGTGTTGTTTCTAGCCTAATCTTTATTGACCTGCTTACAGAAACTGCCTCTCCGGTTAACCCTTATTACATTGCAACAGCTAAGGCGAAGCGCCCATCGATGTGAGTGACGTTGAGTTGGCCACACCCACTCAATCACATGACCACTGAGCCACGCCCACCAGCTGGTCATTAGCACAGAGAACCGGTTGTTAAATTATTTGAATCCCACCCCTGCTGCACACCAATGCTTCAAAGCCACTAAGCCCGTAGCTCTCTGGAACTTAGTCTTTATAAAAAGGCTTTATTTTAAAGCCTTTTTCTTCCGTTTTCTTCCAGAATATGGTGCCAGGAGTTGTCAGCTGTACAACCCTATGTTGCCATTGTACTTTCACCAGCCTTCCAATTAGCAGTTTTTAAGGGAGGCATCTTGAACTGAGACACAAAACTATTCCCCCGGGCTCTGAAACATGAAGGACAGGACAAAGGAAAGAGGAGGAAGGGGCTGTAATAACTGTTTCTGAATGCTGTGTGTAGTTAGCAAGACTGGGTATTGTCATGTAGGAAAGCAAGCAGGTTATGATTATTTCCTTGATGAAGAGATCATTTCCCGTTTCTGCATCTTTATCCTAGTGAGCCATTCCTTTTGTAAGAAATCCACACGGAAAGAAAAGTGCGCCCCACAGAAATTACATTCTCCCCACTCATAGAGAAGAGAAGCAAAGAGAAGCTGAAATACATTTTCTGGCGCTCTGGGCCCAAGCAGGCAAGTTGGATGCCAAGTTGGGCCTTCTCTGGGTACCGTCAGCCAGACAATGTCCGCTGGCAACTACCCGGGGGAGGGCCTTCTCTGTAGCCGCTCCGACCCTATGGAATGAACTACCCCCAGAGATCCGGACCCTACCCACTCTCATGGCCTTCCGAAAGGCTATTAAAACCTGGCTATTCCGGCAGGCCTGGGGGTGTTGACCTCATGACTGAGGTCCAGCCCTGATTAGACTGGGTGCATGATGTGGTTTTTTTAAATCTGTGTCTCTTCCCTTCTTTTCTGTGCTGCTTCTGCTTTCTCCCATGCTAACTTTCCCTTTAACTCACTGTCCACCTAACCATGCTTTCCTAGGATTCTTTCTTCATTCAACTCCCACAGTATGTGAATGTGAATCTTCCTGTGTAACTTATTTCCCCTTTGATTGTCCATCTACACGATGACATCTTTCTTTGTGTTGTGGTGTCTTTACTGTTTATGTGCGGGGCCACAGTGGCTCACGTGGTAAGATGCAGAGCCTGCACTCCGCAGAGGTCGGCAGCTCGGTGGCTCGATTCCCGTGAGCGAATAAAGCATGTAAGGATATGAAAGGAGGCTCCCCCGATTGCCTACTGGCGTTCAGGCATCCCGCGGGTAAGATAACAGCAGCTGAAAAAATTGCTTTCATACAGGCAGCCAGTCACTGGCTAACATGTGCCATAAGCCAAACAAAAGGGGGGGGAAACCTGCATGTGTATATCTCTGAAAATAAGGTAAAGTTTTCATAAGAAGTAACAGATGGCGACTTTCGTATCCTAACAAGGAATTAACATCTGTAGGTGTTCTGACCCCCATCCTCCATCCAGGAACGAAAGCTGAAACAAACGTAAATGAGAATGTTTTATAATCAGTCCCGACTCTCGTTGGCTGCAAGCCACATAAACAAAGAGATAAGCACTCTAGCAGCAAGCCCTACAAACCTTGGCAGCAATGCAAACAAACTCTGGCAGCAGTCCAGCCTGCCAAGTTTGTTTCTCGTTAGTCCTTAACGTTGACTTCTGCAAGAAAGGTGTGGCACAAGCAGTCTCTTTTATAATCAGGAGAGGATCTTAATGAACATCAGCTGAGTGTAATTACCTCCTGTAATTACATAGTTGTTCTTGACGCCGAGTAGCCCTTCGACGGCGTGCATCCCGGAACAACTCACAGGTGGTTTCTGGATCACTCACTCTTGTCTCCTCTCCACTGATCCAAGGCTCACGCGCCACCTGGTAGCCAACCAGTCTCTCTGCACCCTGCTCAGAGTCGGAACCCTGTCCAGGGTCCTCCACCTCCTCCAGGACCGACTCATAAGACCCCTCGCTGTCGGAGTCTGGTGGCAGCTCCAACGGCTCGTGCCAGGCCACAACAGTAGGTTTCTTGTATTTGAATCTCATACTCCTGTTATTAGGCTGACCTCAATATCTTAGTAATCACTGAGTTGGTATTATAAAGCATTTCTGATTGAGGTTTCCTGTAGAGTATTAATAAAATCTCCAAACTAGATAAGTAAATCCAAATTGCCCTGACAAATGATAAAGATACCATCTAATAGCATTTGGGTAACTTAATTCTTCTGCTTTCAAGGTTCATTTTTGTTCACAATGACCCATGTAACAAATTGGCCAGTTCCAGAACAATTTCTGCAGCTTGCAGCTGCTCCTGATGCTTCTAATAAAATAGATTTTGAAATGTTAATAATATCAACATCTTTTAAATGCTACCTTTAACAGAGAAACAAATTAGTTCAGTGGGGGATCCTGACTGCCAATCGCAGTCATAATATCTAAAGCTTCTGCCTCGGAAATATCACTACGAGAGAGACCTATCTGGACCTCACTTGAATCCATTAAAACAGGCCTGTCAAACTTGCGGCCCGCAGGCCAGATGTTGGCCACGCCCACCCCGTTTTAGTGAAGGGGGGAAAGTCACGCGACATGACGTCGTGAGTTTGGACACCGCTGCATTAAAATTTTTAAGATTTTGTTTTTTTTAAAAAAAAAAAAAACTTTCACATAAGATGATAATTTTTAAATGAAAGGTTTAAGAAAGAATTAACATATTCTGTTAGTTTGGAGATAAATCAGTAACCAGAAACGAAAAGCGCTATCATGGTCAGGAAAGACAAAGTATTTGAGACACCATTTTTCTCTATAATGTTCACCCATCTTAGCTACTTTGTTGACTTAGTATGGGGCCCATTTATTAAGCAACACCATCTAGTAGGAGCCAGGAAGTTGCTATATTTGTACATTAGAACCAGAGGTGGGTTCCTACCAGTTCGCACCTATTTGGTAGAACCGGTTCGTCAAATCTACCGAACCGGTTAGAAGAGGTTCCACCAGTGGACCCGGAAAGCAGGCCACACCTACAGAAGAGGTTCCAAAAATTTTTGAAACCCACCACTGGTCCTTGGATATGATTATCCTACACTATCATGCTCATATTTATAAAACTCAGTGCCTCTGTGAAAGGTAAGGATGACTACTGCGTTTGTGGTGCAATCAGAACATTGTGTGTGTTGAAGTTGTTTTAACGCAAAACAAAGATGCCTTTTAAAAAACAAGTTTACATCATATTCTTATGCATGCCAATGCTGTGTGTGAGGTAATTTAAGGTGGTTCTGACAAGTGTCGCCGACATCATCATATCCGGTCACATGGGCGGCAAGCCACCCCCATCCGGTCAGATGGGTGACAAGCCACTCCCACAAAGGAGGCCACGCCCACAGAATAGGTTTGAACAATTTTTGAAACCCACCACTGATTAGAACCCATCCTCTAGAAATCCAGGTGACTTCACTTTGTGCATGCAGCTTTTCCTTCAGGTCTTAGGTTAAGACCATCTAGGACAACTCACCATGGCTAGCTGGCTATGGCCAATTTTCCGTGGCCAACTTGCCGTGGGATAATTAAATGCGGTATTAATTATTTCATTCAGTTACTTTGATTCAGGGGTGGGTTCCTGCCAGTTCTAACCTCTTCTATAGAAGAGGTTCCACAAATCTACAGTGCCGTTTAGAACTGGTTCCAGCTCCCTCCCGCCCCCCGCCCGTCCACACATCATCAAGATGAAGAGCGAGAGGAGGAATTCTGGGAGTTGAAGTCCACAAGTCTTAAAGCTGTCAAGTTTGAACACACCTGGAGTTTTTTTTTCTAAAGAGTTAGGGGTGCAAGGATCTTTTAACTTAAGAGTTTTAAGACTTGTGTGCTTCAAATGCCAGAGTTCCTGAGCCAACATTTTGGTTGCTAAGCAAAAGCGTTGTTAAGTGAGTTTCACCACATTTTACAAGTTGGCCACGCCCACCCAGTCATATGGCCAGCAAGCCACTTACATCCCGTTACATGGCTGGCAAGCCACTCCCACAAAGCAGGCCACACTTACAGAAGAGGTTGTAAAAAATTTTGAAACCCGCCACTGCTTTTATTGCTGGTGACCATGTTTTTGTAGAAATTATTGTTAACTCTTGCATTTCTAGATTGACTTCCTCTATTTTATTATTATTGACCACGGTTCTGTTGAAATTAATTCAACTTTTTGTATTTGTTGAATCGTCATGTAGTGAGTTGGCCAAGGCAGGTTGGCTGTGACAAGTTGTCCCATTCCAAGGTTAAGATGGATGGATGGGGTCCTTTATGTTGAGGCGAAAGGGCAAATATGGAAGGATGACTTGGTTCCCTTGCACAGTTGCTGTTTGATTGATATTTTGTATCAAAATTGTATTTTTGGTTTTATCTTTGCAAAACCATCCACAGTAAGTGGACTTGGATGGACAGAAATTAAGAGAAATAAATAAATAAATATTTTTGTGATATTTAGGAAGCAGTGGCATATACAGCAATAGCAATAGCAATAGCAGTTAGACTTATATACCGCTTCATAGGGCTTTTAGCCCTCTCTAAGCGGTTTACAGAGTGAGCATATCGCCCCCACAGTCTGGGTCTTCATTTCACCCACCTCGGAAGGATGGAAGGCTGAGTCAACCTTGAGCCGGTGAGATTTGAACCGCTGAACTGCAGATAACAGTCAGCTGAAGTGGCCTGCAGTACTGCACCCTAACCACTGCGCCACCTCGGCTCTTATAAGTGTTATATAGTGTTTTGCACTCTGATCCAGGGAAATATTCCAGATAAATAAAGTCCAACATTCAGACTTCATTTAAAAGAGTGCACACATCCCTTATTACAACATTTCTTTCAGGATAAAAACTGGGGTGATAGTATTCTTCCGCCATCCCACTCTTATCGTACAAATATAACTTAGGGCCCCTCGTGGCGAACCTATGGCACGCTTGCCACAGGTGGCACGCAGAGTCCTCTCTGCGGGCATGTAAGTGTCATCCCAGCTCACCTCCACCACGCGTGGACATTTCCCTCTCACCGGCCAGCTGATTTTCAGGTCTCTGCTGCGCATGCACAGGGGGTGGGATGCATGTGGGAGATGTGGATGCATGTGTAGGGTGGGGCATATGCATGGGGGTGGGGTGCATGTGCAGGGGTAGCACTCACATGGCAGGTTGCATGCACACGCACAGGGTAGGGTGCACGCAGGGGCGTCACATGCACATGCATAGAAGTGGGACATGTGGGAAGAGTCGCGCACTCATTGCATTATGGGTGTTTGAACACCGGCGGGTTTTCCGCACTAGGCGCTGAAAAGGTTAGCCATCACTGACTTAGGGCCTTCCTGCTCCCATTTATTAGCTTCACAACAGACCAGTGGTTGTCTAGGCTAAACTATTTGTGCTACTATAACAAGTGTGCAGACACAAGCTCAAAATCTGAGAGAAAATTTTTACAAGATGTTCTATAGATGGCATTTAGATCCTAAAAAGTTGGCTTCTATGTATCCGAATGTACAGCCTAAATGTTGGAGGTGTGGTTCTCTCGATGCTACATATTATCATATATGGTGGACCTGCCAAAAGGTTAAGGCATTCTGGATAAAAATATGGTGGGTCATGCAAAATATTTTTAAAAGAAGGATAAACTTTATTCCTCAGTTATTTTTACTAGGTATATGTACTGACTTTACAGTGGTAGAGATTAATTTGATTCTGCACCTAATAACTGCAGCAAGACTGTTGGTGGTGCAATACTGGAAGAAGGAAGACGTGCCTACAATCCAAGAATGGACATTGAAAGTCACAAACTTAGCCGAGATGGCTAAAATATTGGCATATCTTAAAGATCACTCAAATGAGAGATATAAACGAGACTGGAAAAAATGGATTGACTATATACAAAATAAATACGGGACCAAGAAATTCCAGTTAGCCTATGCTTAAGATCAGAAATGATTTAAACTGTTTAAAGATAGTTCAGTAAGAAGAAGTTAAGGTCAATGTAGAATGTCATTAATTTCTTTATTTCTTTTTTCTCAATAGATTTTAGACTGTGTTAGTTAAAAATCCATACCGTGTACGGGTTCTGGGAAGTCGGGGGGGGGAGGAGGAGGGGGGTTGGGGGGGTGGAGGGAGGGAGGGGCACACACAAAAAAATTGTACTTCAATGTCTTAATGATTGACAAATGATGAAATATTTGTGTGTTTTTTTTAAAGAAATAAAATAAATATTTGACTGAAAACAACAACAACAACAAAACAAAAAAAACAAGTGTGCAGGTAGAAATCCAGCACAATTGTTATAGTAGCACAGATAGCCTACAATCAATTCCTGCAGATAAAGCAGCTAAATAGGTGAAGTCATTTACCAGGATCGTAGCAAACCAAGTGTGAGGCAGATGGTTTCAGATTTGGTTACGATATGATAATTGATCAATTGTGAGCACTGGTGCCCATCTCTCCCTTGCAAATATATTCATGAGATGTGTTTCTGTCAAGTCCTAAGATGTATGTCTTTCTTTGGCAGCTTCTGAAGGGTAATATATTGTGCATATTTTTTTATATTCCATTTCATTCACAGCCATTCATGTTCAGAATCCCCATCCATCTTCCCAACCGCAGCATGAGCTTTTGAAATGCTACATTGCAATTCCTTTTCTTTAAAAACGTGTTTAAAGCTCTGAAGACATTTTCTCTATGGAAGCAGTTCCCACCCCTTCATTAGAAGCAAGTAGAAGTGGCCAGTTCAAGCAGAGAGCAGAGATTGGCATCCAAATAAAACTCTTTTGAACTCCAGACATTGTGTTTTTCAACATACCTGTTGTGGCCCAGCAGGAGCCGTTGGAGCTGCCACCAGACTCCGACAGCGAGGGGCCCTATGAGTCGGCTCTGGAGGATGTGGAGGACCCTGGACAGGGTTCCGACTCCGAGCAGGGCACAGAGAAGCTGGTTGGTCACCAGGAGGCGCCTGAGCCTTGGACCAGTGGGGAGGAGACAAGGGAGTGTGATCCGGATGTCAGCAGTGGGGAGGAGCCAAGATGCCCGGCACCGGAGAGCTAATAGGCGTAAGGAACAATTACGCAGTTACAGGAGGTAATTGCACTCAGCTGGTGGTCATTAGGCTCCTCTCCAGACTATAAAAGGAATGCTTGTGCACACGCCCCTTTTGCAGAAGTCAATGCATTAACTAATATTGGAGAACAGTATTGTGAGCTTGGCAGGCTGGATTGCTGCCAAGGCTTATCTGTGCCAGTTTGCTGCCAAGGACCTGTCTGTCTATTAATAAATTCCGTAAAGTATCTTTGGCTTGGAGTGCTTTGGTGTGGAACGAGGGGGGTCAGAACACATACCTATGCTACATCTTTGCACAATCTGTCTCCCTATACTGTTGCATTTCCTCAAGCCATTTCACAAAGAAGGAACAACTAATGACAATTTACTAAAATGGCGTGCAAAAACATGAACAGAACCGGGCAGGTTTCAGCCTCAGCAAATGGAATAAGCTGGGAATGTGTTCCAGTCTTTCCTCTGATTTAAATAATTTGGTACAAATTAGTCAAATTACATATCTTAATTACTTCACCCCTGCAAGAATGACGGTGTCACATCTCTCAATGGTTTTGTAAATGGGGACTGCATCTATAAACAGATTTTTTAGTCATTTACATTCACTGTAACATGAATTATATTGGTATGCATCAAGCAAAAATCCATTAGGTGTAGCTGTAAGAAGTGATTATGAAATATGAATGGGCTGGGGAACTGCTGAATTTCTGTGAGCATGGTAGTTATGGTAAGTGGAATGTGATGAACCATTATGTAAATGCATTAAGCAAAATTTCCTAAGAAACATCTCAAGTGATTGGAGAACTGTTCCTCTCCATACTCTTGCCTAATGCAAGCTGTGGGTGCAAATCCATTGAAGCATGAGGCTCAGCAAATGCTCTCTGCTTTCATTGAACAGAATAGTATGATCCTGATTTTCCAGTTGGTTGGATTTTTGAAGCAGGGATGGAAACGAAATAGTAATGAAAAGAATCACAAAATATAAAAGCCCTGCAAATAGAAGTAGAATGACTATGGCAAAAGAAAGCGAAGATAGTGCCGAAAGTAATACTTAACCCTGGGTACAATTCCAAAACATCTGGAGCACCACTTGAATACCATTGGCCATTGACAAATTCAAAATTCAATTCAATTGGAACGATCTCCCCGTGGAAATTCGTACCCTCACCACCCTTCAGACCTTCCGCACAGCCCTTAGAACTTGGCTATCCTGTCAGGCCTGGGGTTAAGACTACATCCCGCCCGAATAGTATGAATGTTGTGTTCTTAATTATGTATTTGTCATATATGTTAAAAGTCTGTCTCCCCTTCCCCTCTTTTAAGTTGTAAGCCGCCCTGAGTCCCCCCAGGGAAAAGGGCGGCATATAAATAAACTTTAAATTCAAATTCAAATTCAAATTCAACATCAGTCAATTGCAAAAGGCAGCTTTGTTTGGAATTACTTACATCCTGCAACGAGATCTTTAACACTGTCAAAACATTTCCCTATCTCAGGTCCTTGGGGTCGACTTGATAGGTGGATAAAAATGTCAAACAGAGTTTAAACATCTGGCTGACTGCACAACCATCCATAATAATAATGTTTGCCCTATAAGTAATGTCATTGTCGTTGTTATAATATTATGCAAAATTCATTGCTGGTACAAACTGAAAACTAACAGAAAAGTGGCCTTGAAGGATTCTTTGCAAACATATTCAAATTGGAATCATGGCTGGATTTGCAGTTTGATAAATAGTTTCGTTATATCTCTATCCTTTAATATAATTTATTAGAAGAAATCTTAGAGGCAGGCTTGGATGGGGATTCCACATGCTGTATGGAATCCATAATTGCAAATCTGCCAGAGTATGAGGACATTAATATGGATATGCACCCGGTTGGTATTCCCTTCTGTCATGTCATTATTTTCTATTTCAAAGACAGAGGTTGGAGGGAAGCATCAAAGCTGACTTTCGAACGCTTGATGTAGCAGTAGATTTCCAATGCTGTCCTTAAATTCTCACTGGATTTCTCAAAAGCATCAACATTCTTTAATGAGACCAGTAATAATGGAGAACATTTCCTGAAATATGTGTCTGTGCTATTACTAATCCCCTTTAATTTTAAGCACAGGTCACCCTTCAGAAGAGAATCAGAGTGGTGTATCACAAAAGAAACAAATCACCATAGTGCATACAACCTCATACATAGCATCAACAAGGCAGACCAAGTTGAACATTTATATACTACTATAGCAGTAGCAATAGCAGTTAGACTTATATAATGCTTTCTAGGGCTTTCAGCCCTCTCTAAGCGGTTTACAGAGTCAGCATATTGCCCCCAACAATCCGGGTCCTCAGTTTACCCACCTCAGAAGGATGGAGGGCTGAGTCAACCTTGAGCCGGTGAGATTTGAACAGCTGAACTGCAGTCAGCTGAACTAGCCTGCAGTGCTGCATTTAACCACTGCGCCACCTCGGCTCAAAGCCCTTATGTTTAAACCCTTACTGCTAAAACCCCCATTGTTTGTAATCTTCAATTGGGCGAAATAGTGCATCATAGGCCACCAGGTATTGAATCAACGTACCTCAAATGAGCTAACTTATGGAATACATCCAAAATCCATGATCCATGCCTCCCACAGGAATTGAAATTTGGCAATGGTGTCATCACTTCAATGCTGCCACCGTGCCATGACCACGTGATCGAAGCTGTGGTGGCGCAATGCAGTATTGCAGGCTAATTCTGGTTACTTGAGTTAACCTGGTTACCTGAGAGACCGCCTCCTGCCAGTCACCTCCCAAAGACCTATTAGATCCCACAGACTAGGCCTCCTCCGGATTCCATCTGCCGGCCAATGTCGGCTGGCGACCCCCCGGGGGAGGGCCTTCTCTGTGGCTGCTCCGGCCCTATGGAAGAATCTCCCCGTTGAGATCCGGACCCTTACTACCCTTCCGGCCTTCCGCAAAGCAATTAAGACCTGGCTGTTCCGGGAGGCCTGGGGCTGTTGAATTATCTAGCCCCATCCGATGTTATGACTGTTGCTGAATTTTTAATTGTTGTTTTTATTTTTGTGTACCCCCCTTCCCTTCTACGAAGTATTATAAGAGCCGAGGTGGCGCAGTGGTTAAATGCAGCACTGCAGGATACTTCAGCTGACTGCAGTTCTGCAGTTCGGCTGTTCAAATCTCACCGGCTCAGGGTTGACTCAGCCTTCCATCCTTCCGAGGTGGGTAAAATGAGGACCCGGATTGTTGTTGGGGACAATATGCTGACTCTGTAAACCGCTTAGAGAGGGCTGAAAGCCCTATGAAGCGGTATATAAGTCTAACTGTTATTGCTATTGCTATTCTTATTGTTAGCCGCCCTGAGTCTTCCGGGAATAGGGCAGCATACAAGCTAAATAAACTGAAACTGAACTGAATTCTGCCGACTGCCAGCAGTTCGATCTGTTGACGGGTTCAAGGTTGACTCAACCTTCCATCCTTCCGAGGTTGGTTAAAACGAGGACCCAGATTGTTGGGGAGCAATATGCTGACTCTATAAACTACTTAAGAGAGTGTTATAAAGGACTATGAAGCAGTATATTAAGTGCTATGCTATTGCTATCACTATTTCCAATGTTCCCTGCCAGCTTTTTAAAAGGAAAGTTAATAGGAAAGCCAACAGGAATTCAGAAAACAATCCTACTCCCAATGCTCTTTTGCCCACTTGGAATCCTTCTGTTCCTGTTTAGGTAAAGAAATGTCCCTGAAACAATGACCTAACAGGCCATGTTATTCTGCCTAGTTTAAAATAAAAATAAGAATTCAGCAAAATAAATGAAAGCAATGAATTTGTGTTAGAAAACGTGAAGTAGGAGTGGATTCAAAGTAATTTCTGGTTTGAACTACTGTCCTATAATAGTTTACAGAGGTTTCTGTAATAGAAACATGAGGTTTCGTGACAAAATGATTGAATTCATGTGATAAAAACATCTGAAGAGGAATATGTTATTGCCAATGAAACATTAAGGCAGTTGTATTGTCGGGGGAAAAAAGTCCTTAGATTCTCTTCTGCCCTACAGGTCTTCTGAAGTAATTTCTACAATGTGTTTCTACAGGAGATATTAAAAGTCTTCTGAATCATAATCTGTTTGTTATGGTTTAAGACCACACCAACATGCAAGATTCAGGGTACTGTGGTGGTAGGTAAATGTTGGAAAATATTTACAAGTAGGCAGTCTGTTATTTACACTTCCTATTCAGCATCTTGTAGTGTTTACAATGGCATAGATGTTATTCTACATATGATCCATAGATCCTGTTAGTTTACTACTAATATTCACTAATATTTATTACTAATATTCACTGCTTAATTGCTGCTGCTGAGGTAAATCTACCCTTTCCTAAAAAAGCCTCCAGATCAGAGGTGGGTTCCTACCAGTTCGCACCTATTCAGTAGAACCGGTTCGTCAAATCTTCCGAACTGGTTAGAAGAGGTTCCACCAGTGGACCCAGAAAGCAGGCCACACCTACAGAAGAGGTTCCAAAAAAATTTGAAACCCACCACTGCCCCCCCCCCCACACACACACAGAGAGAGAGAGAGAGAGAGAGAGAGAGAGACTGACACAGAGAGAGAAAGGAAGAAAGAAAGAAAGAAAAAAGAAAGAAAAAGAGTGAGAGAGATGAAAGAAAAAAAGAAAAAAGGGACAGAGAGGCAAAAGGAAGGAGAGAGAGAGAGAGAGAGACTGACACAGAGAGAGAGAAAGGAAGAAAGAAAGAAAGAAAAAAGAAAGAAAAAGTGAGAGATGAAAGAAAAAAAGAAAAAAGGGACAGAGAGGCAAAAGGAAGGAGGGAGAGAGAGAGAGAGAGAGAGAGAGAGAGAGAGAGAGAGAGAGAGAGAGAGAGAGAACACATGGCCGGCAAGCCACTCCCACCAGGTCACATGGCCAGCAAGCCACTCCCACAAAGGCCACACCCACAGAGTAGGTTCCAAAAAATTTTGAAACCCACCACTGCTCCAGATGTATGAAAGATACAAGTTCCAGACTTCAAGATTGCCTACGAAGTATTATAAATTTGGATAAATAATAAATTAACTTTCTATTTTTCATTGCACTGATGTTTTGAAATGTGTTCACCACCTAGAGTCACCCAAGTAAAGTGAATTAAATAAATAATCACCAATGACAGTTGTAGCCTTGACAAATTTGGAAGACAGGAACTTGGGGAACTCTTGACTAGACTTGTTCAGCAGGCAAATATATAAGATAACGATGACTGAATAGCGGGCAGGAAACAGCCTTGTGAAAAATGATGGGGCATTAGGAATTACTGCATCTTTCATAAACAAGAATAATCAGAAATTGTTGCTGAAAAAGTAAATAAAGGGGGCATAATAAATTGGGCAATTCCCATTGAAATGTCGTGGTTGTTAAATGGAGATGGCCAAAGCAATCCTAATGAAGTGGGAAGTGGGTTAGCTTGTCTTGGTCCAAATTAGAAATACCTTCCCTATCCAATTGACATAAATGTGAAATAAAATTCCAGAGCTGGTGCATTTCTTCTCCCTTGGTACTGTTATGTTTCAGAACCTAGGGGTCTACCTTCATCTCTATTTAGGCAACATGTAGTTAGTGATAAATCCACAGGACATTGATGGAGTATTCTATCAGATGCTCTGAAATATGAGTCTCTCTCCTTCCATTTCTACTAAAATCTATCAGCCCTTGGAGGCCAGCCAGCAGCAGTCTTCAAGATGCAACATAAAATTAATGGGGCATCAGAGACTCAAGTTTTGGTTTATTACGGAAATGTTAAGGAGAGCATCCACCAACAAAAACAAGCACCTTGTTTTATTATTTGAACATTTAAAACCGTGCTTGTCCCCCTTAAGTTTTTAAGTGTCAATATTTGACAATGCTATCTGTTTCATTGCTGCTCTCTTGAATTTTGACTCGCCATCTGTTTAGCCTCTACTTCTGTTCTGAATATTTTCTTGGCAGAAACATCATTTCCTCTTCTAATTGTTCGTTTCGAAATATTTAAGCAAGCTTCTAAAGATTTGCAAGGAAGAAAAACTGCTATATTTATCGTCATAGGTATCTGTCGCAGAGGTTGTATTGAAGGACACTGGTGCAGTAGCACTGTAACCAAGTATCACCCCTTACATATTTATGTCTGACATCTGGATAACTCAATTTTTGTGTCGATGCATGCTAGCACTTGCCCTCTCCACTGCCCCCCTTGTGGGTGCCCATGTTCGCCCCCAATAGAGAAAGGATTCTAAAAGCAAAGTTTTTCAAAAGTTGCTTAATGATGGGAGATTCAATAAGTTCAAACTCCACTACTGAGAAGCCATTTGGGAATTCTGCCATGTAATCCAGAGGTGGGTTCCTACAGGTTCGCACCGGTTCGGTAGAACCGGTTCGTCAAATCTACCGAACTGATTAGAAGAGGTTCTACCAGTGGACCCAGAAAGCAGGCCAAGCCTACAGAAGAGGTTCCAAAATTTTTTGAAACCCACCACTGACGTAATCTACTGAAAAACTTATGGGAAAATCTATTATGTGGACTGTATTCATTCAGGGGCAATCAGTCCTGTAAAAACAAAATAGTGAAAATGCAAAATAGAAAATGCACAAACCAAAGGACTTTCCAAACTTGTCCAGGCACCTTGTGACCCCAAATAAACCCAGCCTATAACTCAATATATCGTAGCCCACCAGATAGCCCTGGGCAAGCCAACAGGAATTTGTCAAATTCCGGCATCTTATATTGATCACACGTTTTTTTACAATTCATTGAAACTCGTAACAGCCTGCAGAAAGAAATGACAATGCAGCTTGAAAAAAAATCGTTTTATTTTCTTTAAAAATACAGTACACAGCAGTGTGTTTCTTTCCCACCCTGTTACTGCTGGCTCACAAAGATAACATGATAAATTTAACCCCGATACTAGGCTGTTATAAATCCTGAGAGTGACTCAGTTACATGCTGATTTACATAAGACAATATGCTGAAAAGAATAATCTTTCTTTTAACATAAAAGAGTCTCTTCCTGAACTTATGAATCAGATATAAAATTTGCAGAATTGCTGTGCTGCAATGAACGACCAAGGATTTCCCTGAAATCCTCATGGTGAATAATTTTAAGTAAAGTGGATTCTAAATTACTATTCTATACCAAGAGGTGAAAACATACTAAGTGTAATGAGCACATTGGGATATGGTGTGATTTACCAAACATATCTGATACCAGAGGTGGAATTCTACCAGTTCGGACCGGTTCGCCTGAACCAGTAGCGGAAATCGCAGGTGGAAATCACCCGCCTGCCCTGGCTCTATGGCATTCCATTTAGGCCCTTTTTTTCACCAAAAGTGCATACGCGGAAGGCTTAGCGCATGCACGGAGGTGGAGCACGCACGCTCACATTTTCGAACCGGTAAGGAAGGTAATTGAATACCACCCCTGTTTGATACTCAGTGTTTCTCAAACTCGGAAACTTTAAGATGTGTGGACTTCAACTCCCAGAATGGTAGCTGGGGAATTCTAGAAGTTGCGGTACAGATACTGTAACGTTACCAAGTTTGAGAAATACTCTTTTAGTAGATGGTGATGGTTGTAACACCTGCTGCACTTTCATAGTTAAAGGACTTGACTTTTCCATTTTGTATAAGTACTTTGTAAATGTGTTTCTTTCATTTAAATTATCCAGTTTTACAGAATCTTTGGGAAACATCCATATGTCAGCTGCATATGCTTATAATATTTGATTTGATTTGATTTATTTGATTTATTGCATTTCTAATAATAGTACTTGGTTTCACACATCCAGAAGTGTGGCATTTTTAATATCCTTAGAAGACAGGAATTTAAACCATCTCAGTTGTGTTGTTCGCATTTACTGATGGCAAAGGTATATTCTGAGCCAAGTGACATGATAAGCAAAATCAAGGATCTAAACATCCAGCAGAGCCAGGTAGGAAATCACTTACATGAGAAAGAAAAAAAAGGAATTGTAGCTATGTTGTTTGGCAGGAAAAATTCACTCTTAATGCAGTTATTACCAAGTTTATAGCAAACATATTTTTAAGTCAAGGGCCCTATGCCTATCAGCTATATTGCAGCAACCGCTTTTTGTGACTTTTGTTTCTTATATTCAGAGAGATTTTAATTTGCAAAAAAATGCAAATAATATTTGTACTTATTCTGTGTATCAGTTATCAGGAAAAGACTGCACCATATGATTCTGCTAACACTTTTTTTTTAATTGCTCATGGTATCATTTAATTGGCTGTGTTCTATTGAGGAAAATGAAATGGGAATAATTGTACATTATTCTACAATTATCACAGATTTGCTCTATTCTTTTTAACAATTGGCAGTTGTACTACACATCTTTTTGTCTAGGGCAAAGCACTCTCTCTAGGGGTAAAACATGGGTAGCTTTATATCAAACACACTGCAACTCTTTGTGACTTTTTACCAACTACATTTGTACTTTCATGGTACAGTTAATGTTTTAATGATCATCAAAAAGCAGGATTGTCTTTCTGCTGGGTTTGGTGCTGTGCATGTTCAAAATAATTAATAGAAAGAAAACGCCCTGATCCAACTAAAGCACAGCATTTTAAGTACTATCGTTTAAGTGAAAGAAAATCAAGTGTGTGTCTAGCTTTTTAGTGAAAAGGGTTATTTGAAAATATTTCATTTGTGCTGGAACTCATCCAAAAGTCTAAGTAGTTTCTGAAAATGTAAATTACATGGGGGATGCTGTGCATTCCCTCCCACCCATCTTAGATTGCCATAGTGAGTTAGGTATTAATATTTGATTTTTTAAAAATAAGACTAGCAACACACTGTAAAAGTGTGTTGAATTTTATAATCACTGGGTTTTTTTAAAAAAAACAAAAGAATATATATGCAGTTATGCATTAGACTTATATTTCTCTCTCTTAATTCTCTGATCTGATGCTTTCCTGATGTATCCAAAAATATTATACCTGAGATACAGAATAAATATTTGGAAGGATGGTAATACTTTGGTTCAACTTCATACTATTTTGAAGACCATTTTTCGACAAAACCTTTCAAAGACTCTCGCCATCTGCAGAACCCAAATTAAAGACATTATAAAACATTAAACCTCCTGGCTTTCAAGATGTAAAACAGCCCAGCTTTATTTTTTCCTACTGTTAGAAACATCATGTGGAAATAACTTTATTTGGGAGCCTATATCTCATTTTTCAAGAAAGGCATAAGCAATTTTTCACCATTATATGCACTGAAGCTAGATTAGGCTAGCGAATATTCCATGTATCAGTAGAAGAGGTGACTTTTGGATAAGATCTTACCATGACAAAATTCAATTTTCATTCATGTCAATAAATGAGGGAACTAATGTTCCGTGACCTGTCAAAACCACCCTCGACTAAGCCGCGCCCGATTAAAGCTGACGTCATCAACAGGGCGACAACAGCCAGCGTGGAGAAAGAAGGGCGCTTTAAATAGCGCTTTGAAAGCAAGCCGATTCAACTTAAGGTAAGGGTTAGCTTTAGGGTTAGCTTTAGGGTTAGGTTAAGGGTTAGGGTTAGGTTAAGGGTTAGGATTAGGTTTAGGGTTAGGTTAAGGGTTAGGATTAGGTTTAGGGTTAGGTTAAGGGTTAGGATTAGGTTTAGGGTTAGGTTAAGGGTTAGGTTTAGGGTTAGATTAAGGGTTAGGGTTAGGTTTAGGATTAGGTTTAGGGGGGTTAGGTTTAGGTGTTAATTTTAGGTTTAGGGTTTACAGCGTGCTTCTGTCTCCGCACTGTTGTCACCCTCTTTATGATGTCAGCTACGCGGTTTAGTCGGACGCGGTTTAGTCGAGCGCGGTTTTGTGGTGGAACCCTAATGTTCCACAGGACACCTGTTTGCAACTATTGTACTAAAAGTGATAACTGCACCATGACCAGATTTAAGGTGGATCACAGCAAATGGAACATTTTTAGGTGGGGGATGAGGGTTAGGAAGTGGAACAAAGAAATGGAAGCAAACATAATCAAGAAACAGCGTTCAAATATTGAGAATTTAGACGATTAAAAGGTGAATTTGCTCCTCAACATTCGCACATTATTTGAGGCCAATGGGATGAGATCACTGTACATGATTTGTGACTAATTCTTGTCCCTAAATCTAATTGTCCCTACTGTAGAGTAGATTAGAGGTATCCTGCATAATGCAAGTGAAGAAATATTGCACAATTCTACTTGCTGGTGAAAGAGGAAGTCTTGGTTACAAGATAGCAATATCTGTCATTCATTTCACCCGCCGCCCTTCCGTTTTATTCTCTGAGGTTTAAAAAACAGTGGGGCGGGGGATTGCTGGTTCAGCACTAAGCAGGAGTGGGGAGTCGTATCCTCTGCCCCCACTGGGAACAAAGAATATTTTAATTATTGCTCCCAATATGTAAAGGACAGAATCAAAGGCTTTAAAACTACTTTTACAAGTGTGTTTTCTAAGACGGGAAACCTTTAGCTACTTACCCATAAAAAACAATAATGGTATGTTATGAATGAGTAGGTATATGAATATGCTGGCAACAGGTTTGGAGTTATAAACCTTCAGTTAGTGTTTGATAGTAAAAGAATAATCCAGCCCAATCTCTACATGTTCTCATTTCTAATCCTAACAACAGGGTACATTGAAGACATTTGAAGAACTACAAAATCAACTATTCAACCACATGAAGTCAGGAAAATATCGAAATAAATAATTTGTTTTAAAATAACAATAGAATACTTATTAGAGTATAAATGGCATTTTTTTTTCTTCAAAAACAGAAGCACCAGTCTTAAGAAATGTGGTATGAGAAATATATAATAGGAAGTGCCAGTGGCATCTGAGTTCTGGATAAGATTCTTTTAGAAAAGTGTACACTGAAATTGGTTTAGATGGGAGTTAAGTGTCATGCTGAATTTTAAAGACCAGATCTCCTTTGGAATACAGTCTAATACTTACATGACCAAGTTAGGAAATAAATATGCCGTAACAAGGGAAATGGTACGTTTTACATGACATGCTCTTCCCCACCCAATCCCTAAATGGTATGATGCTTTTGGTTGGAGTTGGAAAATATTCTTAACTCAGGCATATTCTTCCTAGGTTGCTGTAAATTTTAACGCTGTTAGATCAGATTCTAAGACCAAATCAGTTTTTCTTTAATGTTGAAATTGTTTCAGTCATTACGAGTGAGCTGTGAAAAGAGATGACGTCCAATGTAGCGAGTAGACATCCCTTTCTCCATCATGTGACTTCTGCAAAGGCTGTGAGGTGGTTCTACAAAGGTGAAAAGAGCAAAGAATGGAAGTCATTCATCTGTAGAGATGCATTTTCCCCACCTGTAGATCCCATCATTTAGACCAGTGGTTCCCAAACTTGGCAACTTTAAGACTTATGGACTTCAACTCCCAGAGTTCTCCAGCCAGAAGAGCTAGCTGGAGAATTCTGGGAGTTGAAGTCCACAAGTCTTAAAGTTGCCAAGTTTGGGAACCACTGATTTAGACTTTAGTAGCACTTCAGAGATTCAACCCTACATATCTCCAGAAAGTCTAAACTGCTTTGCAAAACATTCCACATATGTTAAAAGGAGAATCATAACCCAGTTTATGATTACTTTCCCATAATACTCAATTAAGTCAACACTCTTAAATGATTGAGTTCTTCAAACACTTCAACTGAAGCCAAAATGTACAATTATTTTATAATAAGTAACTATAATATAATTTTTAAGAACAAACATGGCAAAATCTGGTAAATTGTCAATACTATTTTAATTCTGCATTTCTTGTTTTTTTTTTAAAAAAAGTTTCGTTAACTCTTGAAAGTGGTTTCACATGAAACAAGAGAAACTGAAATGAAAATTGTATTTACTATTCAGCAGAATGCGAACATGCCCTCTTTCATTAATTAACATTTCTTCTTTGTTCAAGCTAGTGTTTTGCATAGAACTACTGGGAGATTCAAGGGCTCTATTTTTTAAGTCCGCCATTCCTCATTCCAGAACTATAACAGGTGGAACTCCAGATGTACTACAAAGCCAATGACAAATGTGGACAGGAAATAGAGAACTGTAAAAGATGTCTCTACGTAGGGCACAAGGAAGAGCTTGTTGAAGTCCTCTTAGAATGAAACCTTTAACAATGCCCTTTCATCTAGCATTCAGTCAAAGCAGACACACTGAAACCCATGCAAAAAATAAATAAAATCCAAGTTATATTATCAAATTTTTCTTTGAATGTTTGTTGGCACAAGCATTCACCATTAATTCACAGCAATGTTGTGTTTGGTTTTGTGAACAGAAATTCACAAGTTTATATTTTTGTAATATCAGAGGCAGTTACTAGTAAGAGCGACAGGGGAAAAAAACATGCATAGCATGGCAGTGGTTATTTCCAATTAATATATCACTGGAGGAGAGCAAACTGGAAGAGCTCAAACTATAAAACATCACCATTCAAAAACAAAATATATTAAAACTGAACCTTAAGTGCTGGTTTCCATTTTTTTTAAAAAATAGAGGCCACACTTACGTAGGAATATGCCAAATAACGATTCTTGCTATTTTAAATAGCATTCCATTCATGTAAAGTACATTTTGACAACCTAGGTAGTTTATAATATAAATCTTTAGTAATGCACAACTCACTAATCATTTTGAGTGTGGACAAGAATACAGAGTACATAATTATCTTGTATTCTTAATCATGTTATAGTCTGTGCATTGCGTTAAGATGCAGTATTAAACTGCATGTGATCATACGTACCCTCTCCGTTTTTAAAATATTTTTTCTCCTGACTTTGCAGGGTATAAATAGGAGTATAGAATAAAACTTTTCACAAAATCCTGCTTCGCGGAGAGAATTCTGCCTGCACTGGAGGTTCAGATTATGTCCCTTCCATCACACCGTTTAAACACACCAGTGTGCTTGCTTGCACACATAACTTCATTGCCTTAGATGAAGATGTTCAAACTGGTCCATTCCTGTTACCCAGGAGAAAAGCCTAAAGAGCTGGGCTTTAAAAGAGTATTCCTGTAGAGGTTCTTCTTCACCTCCATTAGCACCTGGGTTCTGCAATATGTACAATAATTGCATTGCTTGAATCATATTTGGACAGCTTTCATTTTTCTTCATCTTATCAGCAGGTAACATAGAAAGAGGAGGGTTTTTGTTTTTAGTATTAACTTAAATAAAAGGTATATATGTATAGGCTACACTCTGAAGGGCAGTACTGGAGGAGGACAGAAATATTTGACAAGGGGATGGTTCCAGAGCTATGTATAAGCAAGACAGTTATCCTATACTTGGCTTGTAAAACATTTATGTGTCCATGGGGACGTTGTGATGGTTATAAAATGCAAGGTCTGATCATAAATCACTTTTTTCAGTCCTGTTGTAAACTGCAAATTGTCACTAACGGTTGCAGGAAATGGGTAAGTCTAGTTTAATGAAAAGAAGGGGAGACATGTTAGCAGGGTTCTGATATCTCAGGAGTTGCCACAAAGGAGAGGGAATCAAACAATATTCTCCAAAGCACCTGAGCGTAGGACATGAAGCAATGGGTGGAAACTAATCAAGGAGAGAAGCAACTTAGAACTAAGGAGAAATTTCCTGGCAGTTGGAACAGTTAATCAGTGGAACAACTTGCCTCCAGAAGTTTTGAATACGCTAACACTGGATGTTTTTAAGAAGAGATTAGACAACCATTTGTCCGAAATGGTATAGGGTTTCCATTTCATTCCATTAAACAAATGGTCGTAAGTCAAATACTACTAGTGTAATGTAGGGTGATGTAGTGTAATACAGTATAGTATAGGATTCCATCCGCCAGCCAATGTCGGCTGGCGACCCCCCCGGGGGAGAGCCTTCTCTGTTGCAGCTCCAGCCCTCTGGAATGATCTCCCTGTCGAGATCCGGACCCTTACGACCCTCCCGGCTTTCCGCAAAGCCACCAAGTCCTGGCTGCTCCAGCAGGCCGGGGGGCCTGTGAAACATCCAGCCCCGCGGAAATTGTGAATGTTGCGGTTTTGTTTTTAAAGTGTTGTCTTTCTCTAGTCTTCCCCCTTCCCTTGTCTATTGTGAACCGCCCGGAGTCCTTCGGGAGTGGGCGGCATACAAGACAAATAAATAATAATAATAATAATAATGTTGACAATAGAAGATAATCTCTAGAGTAGGTGCCTGCGGGCTGGATGCGTCATGCGCTGGCCATGCCCACACCCAGTTTAGTGAAAGTGGGGGGGAAAGTTGCAATGCGTTACGTGATGCTGCCATGACACCATGAGTTTGGCATCCCTACTCTAAAGGGATCCTCATAACTTATTTATCTAATGCACTGGTTAATGTGACATGTTCACCAAGTATACTATATTGACTGCATTTGCATAGCAATGGCACTTAAGACGCCGTTGCATAGAGCTTTACAGCATTCTCTGAGCAGTTTACAGAGTCAGCATATCGTCCCCAAAAATCTGGGTCTTCATTTTACCGACCTCGGAAGGTTGGGAGGCAGAGTCAACCTTGAGCCCTGTCAGAATCAAACTCTAGGCTGTGGGCAGAGTTAGCCTGAGATGCTGCCTTCTAACCATGGCGCCACCAAGGGTTCTCCTATAACTCTCTTCTATAGTTTGAGCCAACCATATTTTTCTCTGTGTGGCAAGAAGCTACACTGCTATTAAATTGTGTTCCCCACAGGTTTATGGAGCATGCAGTCATTGCGAGCTGGATTAGAATACAGTCCTTCCTGTCTGTTTCGACTGAACGTGTTTATGTTTAACAATTAAGATCTAGCTATTTGTCTCCCAAGTATTTTCTTTCCATTTTCCACATACATACCCTTATTCAATTTTAGCTCCAACAATCATGAGCATCTATACTATGATCGAATGCACACAAGTAGAAACATTCATCTTATTTAGGCTGAAGAGGGCAAGTTGGCATTTATCTCTTCCATACTAAAAACTTACGATCTGTTCATACCGCCAGTTAGGCAGAGTAACAGCCTCGATATAAACTACATCACCCAGGGCGTAAAATGAATTTGTAAACATTAGAAATAGAATGTAGATGAGACATTCTGCTCCTACCATGATCCTCGGCCAGTTTAGAGTTTTCTTCCTGCTTGGCTATGACATTTGAAAAAAAAAACAGTGCGGTGTTGAGATGTAAAATTAGGATTGGAAAAAAAAAACAGCCACAGAACCTCACCGATTAATTTGATTCATTGCCTATCTCTCAGCCTAGCCTATATTAAGGATTGTTGTAGGGAAAATTTGGAGGATCAAGTTACATGTTACATGTACCACTTTTTGAGATCCTGGGAGAAATGTGAGATAGCAACCTAAGAAATAATAATTAAAAATAATTTGCAACAACAGAATTGCATTGGCTTGGATTCTCGATAAAGTGTCTGATGCAATGATGCCTAAGTAGGGAAGGCAGATTATGAATTGTTTCCCCTTATTCGTTGCATTTTTTAAATTGAACATTTAGCTGCCCCACAATGTTAATATGGGCACACAAAAGCCTTTATTTTGACATCTCAGAGGAAGCTAACAGAACGGATTACACAAAAGATACACCCATCAACCAGATGCTTGCTTGAACAAATGAGATGGTGAAACAGGTTGATTTTTTGAGAGAGAACTGAATGGAATAAAGACTTTTATAACATTTCCCACTCTGTTGTCACTGCCATGGTTTTCAATTAAACCAAATTGAGGTGGTTACCCCAGTGGTGGGATTGAGCAGGTCCGCACCTATTCGGGAGAACCGGTTGTTAACTTTCTAAGTAGTTCAGAGAACCGGTTGTTGGAATAAATCTCCTTTTGTTTTTTCCCACTTTACAGGGCTAATCCTGTAAGGAAGGCAGGAAGGAAACATTCTGGAGTTGTTTCTAGCCTAATCTTTATTGCCCTGCTTACAAAAACTGTCTCTCCGGTTAACCCTTATTCCATTGTAACAGTTAAGGCGAAGCGCCCATCAATGTGAGTGATGTTGAATTGGCCATGCCCACCCAGTCACATGACCAATGAGCCACGCCTACCCAGCTCATCATTAGGGCAGAGAACCGGTTGTTAAATTATTTGAATCCCACCACTGGGTTACCCTAAGGAGAAAAAGAAAAACAAAAAACAACAGCTCTAACATCCCCCAGCCCTATACCATTTATTTATCTATTTCCCAGGTTATTTATTATTTAATTAATTAGTTAAATGAACAATATCTAATATCTTTCTTCCTCTTATTTCCCCCGCTGCAACAACCTTGTGAGGTGGGCTGGGCTGAGTGTGAGTTATTGGTCCAAAGTCACCCAACAAGTTTGTCATGCTTAAGGAGGGATTAGAACACATGACCTCCTGGTTTCTAGCCCGGTGCCTTAACCACTAGACCAATCAAGCTCAAATTACACAGAAGCAATGTCATACCAGAGGTGTGTTCCTACCAGTTCGCACCTATTCGGTAGAACCAGTTCGTCAAATCTACCGAACCGCTTAGAAGAGGTTCCACCAGTGGACCCGGAAAGCAGGCCACACCTACAGAAGAGGTTCCAAAAATTTTTGAAACCCACCACTGGTCCTTGGATATGATTATTCTACACTATCATGCTCATATTTATAAACCTCAGTGCCTCTGTGGAAGGTAAGGATGACTACTGCGTTTGTGGTGCAATCAGAACATTGCGTGTGTTGAAGTTGTTTTAACGCACACCAAAGATGCCTTTTAAAAAACAAGTTTACATCATATTCTTATGCATGCCAGTGCTGTGTGTGAGGTAATTTAAGGTGGTTCTGACAAGTGTCGTCGGCATCATCATATCCGGTCACATGGGCGGCAAGCCACTCCCATCTGGTCACATGGGCAGCAAGCCACTCCCACAAAGGAGGCCACACCCACAGAGTAGGTTCGAACAATTTTTGAAACCCACCACTGTGTCACACATACATTTGTATTTGTATTTGTATTTGGTTTATTTGTATGCCGCCCTTCTCCAGGAGGGACTTAGGACGGCGAACAACTCAGGGGGGAAAGGGAACATAAACACAATACACATAATTAAAATACACGAAAATCACACAGCCATACCAATCGAGAGGGGAGGGGAACTCATCAACCCCAGGCCTGCCGGCACAGCCAGGTTTTGACGGCTTTCTGGAAGGCCTGGAGAGAGGTGAGGGTCCGGATCTCCGCGGGGAGTTCATTCCAAGGGGCCAGAGCTGCTACAGAGAAGGCCCTCCCCCGAGTAGTAGCCAGATGGCATTGGCTGGTGGACGGAACCCGGAGGAGGCCGACCCTGTGAGATCTAACGGGTCTTTGGGAGGTAATTGGCAGCAAGATATCCATGCAAGATATCCATATCCACTGTATAACAAGCAAGTCTATCAAACTGCCAGGGGTATTTGGGGTAAAAACAAAGTGCGTATGAGTGTTCAAAACAAGCACTAATTTTATGCAAATAGCCTCCTGCAAATACTGCTCAAACAGAAGCCTTCTACTAAATATCATTTGAGCAATCAGGCACATACAGTATAAAAAGTGCGTTTGTATATGCCGTCTTTTATACAGCCACAAAACCATCGCTGGGCAACTAATGTACCCCTTGAACTGAGACGTTTGGACACAAAAAAAGAGTTTTAATTTAGCTGATTAAATTAATTAACTGAAGAGAATGTTTCAGTCCCCTCTTCATGATATTGTGAGAGGAAGAAAGCTACCTCTTGTGATAAAGTGTGATTATTATTAGTGTATAAAATTAGCCTTTTTTTCTTTTATTCTGCTTTTTCCACTTGGCCTCCTACAATCCTTGAGAAGATACAAAAGCGTTCCTAGTTTTCAGTCAACCATAATTTATGAGGTGGACTGAGTGGTGGGATTCAGCCGGTTTGCACCTATTTGTGATGGACAATGGCCCCTTGGCTGAGGGAGACCTGTTCCGGGGGAATCCGCCACGGCGGGGACACCGACAGGCTGACTAAGTCGGCGAACCACGACCTCCGGGGCCAATGGGGTGCCACAAGCAGCACTTCCGCCCCCTCTTCCATGATCTTGATTAGAAGACGGGGAAGGAGTGGAAGAGGAGGAAACGCATAGAGGAGGCCGCGAGGCCAGCTGCAGCGAAGAGCCTCCGTTCCTTCCACTCCCGGAGAATGGAAGCGGGAGAAGAAGCGCGGAAGGTGCGTGTTGGCTTTCGTCGCAAACATGTCTACCAGCGGAAGACCAAACCTGCGGGACAGTTGTTGAAACAGAGCAGGATCCAGCCGCCATTCCGCGGAGTCGATGGTGGTCCTGCTCAGCCAGTCCGCCTGGGTGTTATTTCCACTTTGTTGCCCTGCTTACAGAAACTGCCACCTCCGGTTAACACTTATTACATTGCTAAGGTGAAGCGCCCATCGACCTGAGTGACCTTAAGTTGGCCAAGCCCACACAGTCACATGATCACCGAGCCCCACCTACCCAGATAGTCATTAGGGCAGAGAACCGGTTGTTAAATTATTTGAATCCCACCACTGGGTGGACTTGAAGATTTCACTTCTCTTACAAAAATCAAGCAAGGCAACCATTCTACCTCCGTTTCACCACAAAAGTTATCAATTCCCAAGAAACCTTACCTTTACTACAGAATGTTCTACACGGGGGATGCTGATCATAGACATTTGTCCCAGATTGTCCATGTGTGACTGTTCATGTTCTGGTTGCCTACCTCTAAAATTATTAACCACGCATATCACCTAGAAAGAGAAGAAATAGATACTATGAAGCCATTATGACACCTGAGTCTTGACGAAAATACCATTGAAACTACAATTTCCAAAATATATCCTTCCCTCAAAAAGTTGTAATTTAATGCACTGCGACTTTGTGTAATTATAAATCCAGTAGAGGTAGTCCTTGACTTATAACAGTCCATTTAGTGACCGTTCAAAGTTACAACAGCGCTGGAAAAAAAGTTACTTACGACCGTTTTTCACACTTACTGTATAACCATTGCAGTATCCCCATGGTCACCTGATCAAATTTTGGATGCTTGGCAACTGACTCACATTGATGACAGTCGTAGCGTCCCGTGTTCACGGGATCACCCTTTGCGACCTTCTGGCAAGCAAAGTTAATGGGGAAGCCAGATTCACTTAACAACGGTGTTACTAATTTAACAACTGCAATGATTCCCTTAATAAATGTGGAAAGATAAGGCATAAAATGAGGCAAAACTCACTTAACAAATTTTTCTCTTAGCAACATATATTTTAGGCTCCCTTGTGATTGTAAATTGAGGACTACCTGTACCACGAGAGGAGAATTTGCCATGTTGTTCCTGGGGCTTAAAACAATGTTTTCAAACGCTTAGGCAATATTTCCAAAATAATATAATTGCAGAGGGTGCTGCTTGATAGGATGGGACTTTAAAAAATTGAACATCTTTAAAATAGAAACATGTCAGTGTAAGAACTGATACTTGATGGTGCTGGTCGTTACGTTTAAAGCCCTACATGGCTTAGGACCTGGATACCTACGGGACCGCCTCCTGCCACATTGAATTGAATTTATTGCACTTATATGCCGCCCTTCTCCCCGGAGGGGACTCAGGGCGGCTCACAATCCAAGTCAGGGAAGGGGATACAAATAAGGGATAAAAAGACAAACAAAACAATACACAATTTAAAAGCACACAACAACCATACCATTCGAGGGGGGGGCAAAAACTCTTTAGCCCCAGGCCTGTCGGAAGAGCCAGGTTTTAAGGGCTTTGCGGAAGGCCTGGAGGGTGGTGAGGGTTCGAATCTCCACGGGGAGCTCGTTCCAGAGGGTCGGAGCAGCCACACAGAAGGCTCTCCTCCGGGTGGTCACCAGCCAGCATTGGCCAGCGGATGGAATTCGGAGGAGGCCTAATCTGTGGGATCTAATCGGTCTATTGGAGGTAATTGGTAAACATACCTCCCAACGACCTATAAGATCACACAGATTGGGCCTCCTCCGGGTACCATCGAGTGGGCAATGCTGGTTGGCGACTACTCGGGGGAGATCTTTCTCCGTAGCTGCTCTGGCCCTGTGGAATGATCTCCCCGCAGAGATCCAGATTCTTCCCACTCTCTTGGCCTTCCGTAAGGCCACTAAAACCTGGCTGTTCCGGCAGGCCTGGGGCTGTTGACCCCAAAATATGGTTAAGCCCCACTTGGAATGGAGTGCATGGTGTGTTTTTAAATTTATCTTTTCTTTCTTCTATTCTTTTTGATTTATTGTTAGCCAGCCGGAGTCCTTCGGGATTGGGTGGCATACAAATGCTATTAAACTTTGAAACTTTGATGAGGCTGGAATTCTGGATTCTCAGGCCTGAGAAACTCGTTTTATAAACCAGGGACGGATAATCTTGGAAGGAAGCAATTCAGTAACTGTAGACTCAAAAAAATGCAGGAGAAAGAACCCATGTCCACATGGAAATGATAATGACAGCAATAAAAAGAACTCTAAAAATTACTTTCTGAATAGAACAGTCTAACAGTAAAAAGCACATAGATGGAATAGCACAATACAATAAGGCGACTTTAGCTGGGTAGGGTAGTAGTAGTAGCAGTAGCAGTAGACTTATATACCGCTTCATAGGCCTTTCAGGCCTCTCTAAGCGGTTTACAGAGAGTCAGCATATTGCCCCCAACAATCTGGGTCCTCATTTTACCCACCTCGGAAGGATGGAAGGCTGAGTCAACCCTGAGCCGGTGGGATTTGAACCGCTGACCTGCTGATCTAGCAGTAGCCTGCAGTGCTGCATTTAACCACTGCGCCACCTTGGCTCATGGGTAATAAACAGTTGTATTTATTGAAATACAGCATATGATTTTACATAGTTCTTTAATCAGGCAAAGTTGTAAATGCTTGCCATTCATGCAAACAGCCTGTATCCCGATGGAGTAATGAAATGATGGATCCTACAAGCAGTCAGACATATTAACAGGTAGAAAAATGCTTAACTTATACATACCAAAAAAACAGCTATCGAAATACCGACTAGAAATCCTGCTATCACGTCTGACCAGTGATTTCGATATTCTGCTACTCTGTTGATGCCAGTAAGAAATGCCATACACATTATGCTCAAGCAAAGAACTGGTTTTGCCAGCCTGGTTCCTCTGGCCTTTATTGTGTGGGTGATGTACATCTAGGAACAAAAAAAATAAATTAAAAAAGTTAACGAAAACAAATGCAACCCAATATCCATCGGTTTTCATGCAGTTATTGAGGAATCCGAATACCTGTCCCACTTTTGAAGAGTAATAATTTTTAAGAAAATCATATAAATTAACATTTGTGCCAGGAATCCAAATATGTCATTGATTTATTTACTGGATTTCCCATCCTGCTTTTGGACTGAAATCAACTGCAAATTACGTCTTTTAGCCCCCTCACCTCCGTGGCTGAGACTGGTGATAATTATTAAAACAGAAACAGGCACAATCGATGATTGAGTGAGAACCAGATACAGGTATTGCTCAGTTTATAACCACAATGGAGACCAAAATTTCTGTTGATCAGCGAAAAAGTTGTTAAACGGAGTTTTGTCCATTTCTTGCCACAGTTGTTAAGTGAATCACTGCAGTTGTTATGAAGCTAGTTGCTAAGTGAATCTGACTTCCCTGTTGACTTTGCTTGTCAGAATGTTACGTAAGATGATCACATGACCTTGGGACACTGCAACCTTCATAAATATATGGTGGTTGCGCAGCATCTGAATTTTGATAACGTGACAACAGGGATGCAACAAACAGTCGTAAGTGTGAAAAACAGTCCTGAGCCCCGTTTTTCACTGCTATTTTTTTTAAAATAACTTTGAACTAAATGAATGGTTATAAATCAAGGATTACCTGTATGGTTATCACATTCCTCATTTGTGTTAAGGCTCCTCCCTCTTCCCACAATGCATTTAGTGTCACAGTTCTCAGTGCATAGAGATTAAGAGTTATGGCTATCTGGGCTCATTTAAACCCAGCCTATGGGAAACCATAGCCGGTCACAAGCTCGGATAAATGGGGAGTGTTGGTTCCCGTGGCGACGGAACCGTGAAACAATCTGAGAATCCAATGGCAGGACAACACACGGATAAACAACTCTGTAATCCGTGACGTTCTGCCTTTGGCCTTCACAATGCAACGGTCACTGCCTTGTGGACGTTGACATTTACGAAGATTAAGTCCAAAGTCCAAGTGGGCTCATTTATGTACATAACTGCGCGGTGGCACAGTGGTTAGAGTGCAGTACTGCAGGCTACTTCTGCTGATCACCATCTGCCTGCAATTTGGCAGATCGAATCCAGTGGTGGGATTCAGCCAGTTCGCACCTATTCGGGAGAACCGGTTGGTAACTTTCTAAGTAGTTTAGAGAACCGATTGTTGGAAGAAATCTCCTTTTGTTTTTTCCCACGTTACAGGGCTAATCCTGTAAGGAAGGCAGGAAGGAGACATTCTAGTGTTATTTCTAGCCTAATCTTTATTGCCCTGCTTTCAGAAACTGCCTCTCCGGTTAACCCTTATTACATTGTAACAGCTAAGGCAAAACGCCCATCGACCTGAGTGACCTTGAGTTGGCCACGCCCACCCAGTCACATGACCACCGAGCCCCACCTACCCAGATGGTCATTAGGACAGAGAAACGGTTGTTAAAGTATTTGAATCCCACCACTGATCGAATCTCAGCAGGCTCAAGGTTGACTCAGCCTTCCATCCTTCCGAGGTGGGTAAAATGGGGACCCAGATTGTTGGGGGCAATAGGCTGACTCTGTAAACCACTTAGAGAGAGCTATAAAACATTGTGAAGCGGTATATAAGTATAAATGCTATTGCTATAACACCACACAAACAGAATTTTCTTGAATAATTTGACCGTATAAAATAACAAAGCATTCTAGAAAATAACAAGAAAAAAACTAATCCTGCTTTTGTATCTAATACATTGAGGCACATTTAGTAATACTGGAGAGAAAAGGCACTTTTTATTTGCATTTCCGTGTACACTCAAGTGCAATTAACATTAGGCGACCATGTTATGTGCAGAGAAGTGCGATTGAAATTGCTCAGTTAATTAAAAATATTTATGCTGGCTAAATGTCTTGCAAGACATAGTTCTAGCTAGCAATCTTGTCGGAGTTTATGGTCATCGTCCAACATTGCTGCACTTTAAAATGAAATGAAGAGATTGAGTGCTCAAAATTCCATTAAATTAGAACTTACTTTTTTTCTTTTTTGTTTGGCAAAATGTGTTCACTGTGGGCAAGAATTAAAAATAAATAGTAAAATACTACGAGGTACAGGTCGGTGGTTTGCTATTTCCACTCACCAGATGAAACATGTACAAAGCTTGTCTTTCTTGACTTTGATAATTTTTTTATGCCCAGAGATACCTGATTCCTTCTAATAAAAATCCAGTGAAATATACTATGATTCCAGTTTCATATGTAATAAACTGAAAGCAACGTGTAGATGCATTGCAGATGACCTTAGTAACAATATTTATATCCCACTTAAAAACTAACATGGAACAAAAATAGAGGAATATCAATTAAATTAGAATATACACAATGTAGACATGTTTTTTTTTTTAAAAAAAAACCTAGGCAACTTTAAGGGAATAATTGAATACCAAATAGATAACCACCTCATAATTAAAAGAATAAATTTGATATGTAAAACTCACTGACATCATATACTAAGTAGTTAAATCAGGTAAAATTAAATAATATGTAAACCATATGCTGGCTTTAAAAAACATCTTGTCTGACTGAGACTCTTGCAAGAAATTCAGTACAGACCAAAAGCTATCACATTTTTTCCTTTGAACAAATCTCCTTCTTATATATGCTTCCACCTTCATGTGTAGAAAAGCAATGGCCAATATTTTTTTTCCTTTCTGGACATATACGCTTTAAACACACTTACAAAGTTAAATTATATTTAGAAAGCTAAAATACCAAAGGTAGAAGGTTCTTCCCCTCTAGATCCCAAACAACTACAGGGCTACTCCAAAGGTCTTTTTTTCAAGAGGACTTCCTTGTTTTTCTTTGAAGATGTTTTGCTTCTATCCAAAAAACTTCTTCAGCTCTGACTGGATGGTGAAGTGTTGTGGCCCAGCAGGAGCCGTTGGAGCTGCCGTCAGACTCCAACAGCGAGGGGTCTTATGAGTCAGCCCTGGAGGAGGTGGAGGACTCTGGACAGGGTTCCGACTCCGAGCAGGGCGAGGAGAGACTGGTTGGCCCCCAGGTGGCGTCTGAGCCTTGGATCAGTGGGGAGGAGACAAGAGTGAGTGATCCAGAAAACACCTGTAAGTTGTTCTGGGATGCACGCCGTCGAAGGGCTATTCGGCGTCAAGAACAACGGCATAATTACAAGAGGAGATTATGCTCAGCTGATGCTCTTTAAGATCCTCTCCTGATTATAAAAGAGACTGCTTGTGCCACACCCTTTTGCAGAAGTCAACGTTAGCGATTAACAAGAAACAAACTTGGCAGGCTGGATTGCTGCCAGAGTTTGTTTGCATTTGCTGCCTAGGTTTGTAGGACTTGCTGCCAGAGTGCTTATCTCTTTGTTTATTTTGGGCTTGCAGCCAACGAGAGTCTGGACTGATTAAAAGTATTCTTATTTACATTTGTTTTTGGCTTTCGTTCCTGGACGGCGACCGGTGGGGTGGGGGTCAGAACAGTGGGGAATGGAGGGATTTATATTCCTGGCAAACAGCTGGTCATTTGCATTCTTTTAGAGAGTTGGTGAGGTCACTTGAAGGTTTATGTGTGAGTTCAGGTCACCTGAGTAATGCAAATGAGTATGGAGCCTTCTTGGAACTGCTGAAAGGCCTGTGGTGTAGACTGGAGGTAGATGATGTCATATCCCTCTCCCTTTGTTGAGAGAGGGGCTGTTCAATTTTGACACAGATGGTCTTTTTGACCCCCCTTTCAAAACAGTGGTCCTCTCTGTCCAAAATGTAGTATTTACTGTCTTCCAAAGAGTGGACTTCACCTTTTACATGCAGATGGACCGCTGAATCTTGTCCTTATGGGTTTGTCCTACTATGACACAACTACAGGGCTATTTGAAAGCTAAGGATGAAAGCCTTCTATATCAAGCCATTGAAACATTGAAGAAATTATGGAACTGCCCTATTAGAAGAAAGTAAAGCTAACATACTTTTCAGGAGGCCACTGGGGGGCGGCGGCGGGGGAAATCAGTAATTGAAAAGCAAAACAAATTATTAATTTATTTTATTGGTTATTAAAGCCAAAGGCCCAATTATGCTATTCTTCTACTCAGGATAAAAGGGAGCTGTAAGGGATGCAGTGGCTCAGCGGCTAAGACGCTGAGCTTGTCGATCAGAAAGGTCGGCAGTTCGGCGGCTCGAATCGCTAGCGCAATGGAGTGAGCTCCCGTTACTTGTCGCAGATTCTGCCAACCTAGCAGTTCGAAAGCACGTAAAAAGTGTAAGTAGAAAAATAGGAACCACCTTTGGTGGGAAGGTAACAGCATTCCTTCGATGTTTAGCCATGCCGGTCACATGACCACGTAGATGTCTTCAGACAGCGCTGGCTCTTCGGCTTTGAAACGGAGATGAGCACAGCCCCGTAGAGTTGAAAACGACTCGCACATATGTGCAAGGGGAACATTTACCTTTTAAGGCTGGCTTGGCTGAAGAGGGAATCCTTCCTCTGCATACCGGCACAGGCTTTGCTGAATTTATGTGCAGCAAACTGGAAGTGCTCTAAGCCAACTGGATGGGAGGTTCGAGGTTCATTTTATTTATATGCCGCCCTATTCCCTGAGGGACTCAGGGCGGCTCACAAACCCAAAGGGAGGGGGGAGGTAAACACAAAGAACTACAACAAAAAAGGTACAAGGGGATTTAAAAAACAGCCAACAGTCACACGATTCGAGAGGGGAAGGGAACTCATCAACCCCAGGCCTGCCGACACAGCCAGGTTTTAACGGCTTTTCGGAAAGCCTGGAGAGAGGTGAGGGTCTGAATCTCTGCGGGGAGCTCGTTCCAAAGGGCCGGCGCAGCCACAGAGAAGGCCCTCCCCCGGGTAGTAGCCAGATGACATTGGCCAGTAGATGGAACCTGGAGGTGGCCTAATCTGTGGGATCTAATGGGCCTTTGGGAGGTAATTGGCAGCAGGCGGTCTCTCAAGTACCCAGGTCCAATACCATGAAGGGCTTTATAAGTGACAACTAGCACCTTGAAGCGTATCCAGAGACCAATCGGTAACCAGTGCAGCTCGCGGAGGATAGGTGTAACGTGGGTGTACCGAGGTGCACCCACAATCGCTCGCGCGGCTGCATTCTGGACGAGCTGAAGTCTCCGAATGCTCTTCAAGGGCTGCTCTTCAAGAGAGCATTCAAACCAATGTAGGGAGAGAAAGTATAGCAGGGAAATGTTTGTGGGGGTTGCGTTAAAAATGAGTGGGAAATCAATAGAATGTGACATCCATTTCTGCCCTCCGGAAATGGTTGCCCACCAGTTTGGGGAATTCGAGGTACATTCAGATCTCTTAAGAACGGCAATCTGAATCAAGGTTTTTCAGCGGCACAACCGACAGAATTCTTAATATACTCCTGAAATTACAGCTACTCACTAGAACGCCAAATAGCAAACTTGACGTATCAACAGAGGCACATTAATGTTCATTTCAGACCTGATTCTTTTTTCCTAGTTTGCTTGAGAAAAAAGGTGATGTTTTAGACCCAGTGCTTAGAACACAGGTGTCAAACTCGATCATGTCACCTGATGTATTGCAATGGTTTTTTTTGCTTTTGTGGAGCTGAGCTAAGCGTGGCCCACACGTGACATATCCAGCCCGCAGACCACCAGTTTCACAAGGCTGGCTTAGAGTAACTTATTTATTACTTGCTATGCAAAGTACTCACAGCTATGCTGGAAACTTCTTTAACATTTTTATCTTTATTGTAAGGCTGCTTTAAACATATTCATGAGAAAGAGAGGGAGGGGAGACAGGTAATGGTAATTGATGTTAAAATCCCAGGCCCTTGTAGGGGCAGGACACCTAATTATTCTGCTTATAGCATTTCTGCTGGGGGGAAAAAATGGGGGGGGGGAAGAAACGTTAGGTGTATCTTATCTAAAAATGCTGAAGCTCACCACCTGCTTGTGAAATAACGCTTTTTATGAACAGCAAGCTATCAAAAATAATTCTGTCTAAAATTGCCGGAATAAATCAGTGGTTAAAAAAAGATTGCATCCTAAATCACACCCTTCCGTCTTTCTCCCCTCATTTGGAAGGCAACGTGATTTTCACTTCACAGCTCCTCTTTCATCTCTTCTCTTCAAATTGCAGCAGAGACTCGACTCTGCCACGTTAGGTTAGAATACCAATGAGTTAAGAAGGAATTCAGCTTCAACGCGGTTCTCATCTCTACGAATACCTAAGTCTGAGATACCAACAAATTCTCAAACTATGTTAGAGATGGGATTGTTCAAGGGCTGAATTTAAGACTACTCCATACAGTAAGGAGCTACGGAGGTGGGTTACTCCCGGTTTGGATGAATCAGTAGTAGCGGCGGTGGGAGGCTCCACCCACCCACCTGGAAGTTTCTGTGCATGCGCAGAAACGTTGCAAGCATGGCCGAACCAGTAGTAAAAAAATTGGTAACCCACCACTGAAGAGCTAGCTATAACAGTGTTGAAAGAAATGTCCTTCTGGGTTCGGCTCCAAGTGGGGAAAAAGACACTGGAGACATGGAGGCTGCTTGGAAAGATGGTTTTAATGGTGGACAGGACCACATGGCTTGAGTCCTGAACAGAAAAGGTGATCACATGCTTCAATGTTGGTGGAGAAGAAGAGAAGGAAGGGCTGAGATGCTGAAAGTCCCTGGTTTTATGCCCTCTCTGGCCTTTGATCTTGAGCTTATATTCTGATTGGTTGTCAAACTCCCATGGGGCCATGAAGGGCAACTCTCTAGGCTGTGTTTTGAATCCAGGTTTGGTTGAGTTCTCAGATGCCATGTGGTGAGTGGGTGATGGCTAGTCATGCCTGAAGGAGAGCTGAGCAGAAGGGGAGAACTCTTTATTATGTAAAGGGACTGGCCTGGGCATCTTAATGGCCTATTGACAAAGGAGGAGGGCAGGAAGCTGCAGGGAGCTACTCTGTCTTTTTAAAACAGGTTTCTTCCTTTTCACATCCAGGGAAATATAATATTCTGCCATTTCAATATTTCCTAGGATATTTCATTTTTTCTGGAAGAGGGCCAGGTGATAACTTTCCTCACCAGCTATAAGGTTCACTATGATATCTTGTAGCAAAGTAAACAAGTGTGAAAATAAATTTTGTTCTTAAACATTTTCTGCATAAAGACGACACCTTTAACTAATACATGTTCTCAGCTGCTCAGGGATTATTGTCCATGCCTAAATATATACCAGGCAGGAACATATTGTTCCTGCCGAGGTGGCGCAGTGGTTAGGGTGCAGTACTGCAGGCCACTTCAACTGACTGTTATCTGCAGTTCAGCGGTTCTAATCTCACCAGCTCAAGGTTGACTCAGCCTTCCATCCTTCCGAGGTGGGTGAAATGAGGACCCAGACTGTGGGGGCGATTGTGACCCGGCAAAAGCGCGGACGGCAAAAGCGCGATCGACAAAATCGCGCCTTTGACGTCATCACAGCGCGACAAAAAAGATCGAAAAATTCAAATAAAAATTAATAAAAATTAAATTAAAGGAAGCCGATTCACATAAAGGTAAGGGTTAGGTTTAGGGTTAGGTTAAGGGTTAGGGTTAGCTTTAGAGCATTAGCGTTAGGGTTAGGGTTAGGTTAAGGGTTAGCGTTAGGTTTTTCGTTACTTTAACGGTTAGGTTTAGGGTTAGGTTTAGGTTTAGGTTAAGAGTTAGGTTTAGGGTTAGGTTTGGGGGGGGTTAGGGTAAGGTTTTCGCTTTATTTTTACATTTTCCGAACTTTTTCGTCGCGCTGTGATGACATCACAGCGCGCTTTTGTCGAGCGCGATTTTCTCCTACGTGCTTTTGTGGTGGAACCGGGGGCGATATGCTGACTCTGTAAACCGCTTAGAGAGGGCTGAAAGCCCTATGAAGCGGTATATAAGTCTAACTGCTATTGCTATTGCTAACAAATCTGGCCTTGGTACTCAATGACCTCTCTAATAGAAGTAATGGAGAAGCAATTGCCAGCCAATACAAAAAAAGCAACATCCTGTGAAAATGTATTTTCCAGCCGCTGACTATCCAGAATTGTCTGATGCTCTTTACACTTATTTTCTCACTACTAAATTCTACTCTGAGGCTTGCTGCAGAGCAGCATGTAGTAGGCGGGATTGCAATCTGCAGAAAGCAACCTGTAAAGATTTGCTTATTCCACAGTCAAGCTGCTTTTTAGCTCTGTCACAATTTTTAAAAAAATCCTATTTCTATACCTCTAATAAGCAGTTCATCCAAAATTTCACACAAGTGGACAGATAAATCACTTTGCTTCTCTGTCCGCTCTAGTTTATTCATGTCTCAAAGGTCTAAGTGTATTTCTTATCTAATGCTTCTTATGTAATTTATAATTGCATTTGATTTCAATGTGTTTGTTCTAAGCACAATTCATTTTGTGATCAACTGTGATCACAGTTAATACTGCACAAATCTTCCTTTCTCTTTCTTTCCTCCCTTCGGTTCAATCAATTCTTGGGAGACTGTTTTGATTAGTCCCGGCAGTTTACTTGGCAAGGTTTTTCAGAAGTTGTTTGCCATTGTCTTCCTAGGGCTGAGAAAAGAAATGGCTGGCCCAAGGTCACACAGCTGGCCTGATGTGTCTCCTAGCCTGATAACTTAACACTACAGTAAACTATTCTGACTCCCTCCTCCATCCAGTAACGAATGCCAAGATAAGCTTAAATGAGAATGTCCTTTAATAACAAGACCAGAATCTCGGTGGCTGAAAGCCAAGTAAACAAACAGATAAGGACCTTAGCAGCAAGGCCAACAAACTTTGGCAGCAATTCAGACAAACTCTGGCAGCAATCCAGCCTGCCAAGTTTGTTTCTCTTTACTCAAAGCGTTGACTTCTGCAAGAAGGGCGTGGCACAAGCAGTCTCTTTTATAGTCTGGAGAGGAGCTTAATGACCGTCAGCTGAGCGTAATTACCTCCTGTAATTACGTAGTTGTTCTTGACGCCGAGTAGCCCTTCGACGGCGTGCATCCAGGAACAACTCACTGTTGATTTCTGGATCACTCTCTCTTGTCTCCTCCACACTGATCCCCCTGGTGGCCAACCAGTCTCTCTGGGCCCTGCTCGGAGTCTGAACCCTGTCCAGGCTCCTCCACATCCTCCAGGGCCAACTCATAGGGCCCCTCGCTGTCGGAGTCTGGTGGCAGCTCCAACGGCTCCTGCCGGGACACAACAGTAAACTAACTTTATTTTTTACATTTTATCAAATAGTTGATTATGATTGCTGAAATCCAAGTACATTTTTTGTCAATGTCCAGTACCTCCCACCATCAGTTATGCTAACTGCAATGGTCAGTATTTCCAGTTTGGCAGCAATTCTCTGGATTGGATGGATCAAATTTCTTAAATGGTTATGAACTTCCTCTCTCAGTTTATAGGTTTTTAGATAGAAGAACCTGAGAGACCGCCTCCTGCCGATTACCTCTCTCAGATCAATTAGCTCCCACAGGTTAGGTCTCCTCCAGATTCCATCTGCCAGGCAATGTCGGCTGGTGACTCCCCGGGGGAGAGCCTTCTCTGTTGCAGCTCCGGCCCTCTGGAACGAGCTCCCTGTCGAGATCCGGACCCTTGCTACCCTCCCGGCCTTCCACAAAGCCACCAAGTCCTGGCTGTTCCAGCAGGCTGGGGGATCTGAGAAACATCTACCTCCACGGAAATTGTGAATGTTGGTTTTGTTTTTAATATGTTGTCTTTGTCTCGTTCCCCCCTTTCCCTTGTCTTTTGTGAGCCGCCCGGAGTCCTCCGGGAGTGGGCGGCATACAAGATAGATAAATAAATAAATAAATAAATAAATAAATAAATAAATAAATAAATAAATAAATAAATAAATAATTCATCTTTTTTATTGGGGCACAGCAACTAATAATTGCTTTTATATCAAAAGGGTAAATGTAGGCTAAATATAAGACACACTGATTCTGCCTAAAATTGCCAGATTAAATTAGTGGTTAAATGATGGTTAAATGATGCACTGAAGCACTGAAACATTGGAGCATGAAGATGTCTGAAGACGTCACCTAGTTAACTGGGCTCCATTACAGAAGACTTCCTTCTGTTGTGTTTAATTTCTCTCTCTCTCCCAAATCTGGGTTATATCAACAGACTCACTCTCAGGGGTTTGGGTAGTTTTGTTTTTCCCACATGACAAAAAAATAAGCTTTGGTTATTTTCTCTTTAAAAATGTCTTTAAATCATGAGCTTCATGTATGGGAAGGGATGGGGGCAGAGTTAAAAGAGGGATTACCCTAGAATCCTTAAGAAGCCACAGGCAGACCATGTCCAACTGCCCTCCCCTTTGAATTCTATCAACCCCTGTCTAACTACAAACTGTTAGTTAAGAAGAAGGCATTTAGCAATAAATAAGTTTAGTTAGACCTTCATGTGAAGCTGATAGTTCACCAATTATGCTGATAACTCTCGCAAGCACAGATCCATTCCACCCGTATCTCCACACAAAGAAAAATCCATTGTATTTTTGTGTGCGCATTTTTATATGCAAATATCCCAAAGGGACAACTGGTTGAGAGTTGATGTCAACTCTCTCTCTCCAAACGCGCAAAGATTTAAACAGATCAAAACTAAGTTCTCTGTGATCTTTTCCTGGACACCTGGTTCATCATTTGAAAAAAAGACGCTGATCTTTTTAAAAATTTGATTCTGATCTGTAGGCCAACGGAGGCTGGAAAAATTGATAAAAATAGTGATGTGCTACTGTGAATTTTCACAGAAGGAAACCATCAGAGAGATTTCAGGAAATCATAACTATTTTCAAAAATGAAATTCAATGCACTCTCAGAATAAAAATGTGCGTCACAAACTCAGGGGAAGATTTGTTTTTACATATGACTTTGGTAACAGGAATTGAGGATATTATTTTAAAATATGAGATAAGAAGCCAGATTATTAAGAAACAATGTACTTTTGATCACCGTGTTCACAAAATCGAATTTAATGGATATCTTGCAATTTCATGATTTCAAGCAGCTATTTTGCTCTTAAATTTGTCACATCAAAATGTGATACTGGCAGTCACATCCTGGTATGTAACCTTACAGAAAGTGAGAAAACTTTAGGGAAGGGATATGGTTCCATCTGTCTTGTATGTTTATTTTATATTTTGCAATATTTTTTCAGCTAGTCAAAGTAATCACCTTAAGATTTTTCCAAATTAACATAGTTTAATTATGGTCATTTTCATAATATTAAATATCTTTTGGATTGGTTAAAACTTAAAACTCTCTAATTTTACCTTATATATAGACAAAAGATTGTATGCTTATTTCAAAGAACACAGTCTAAACTGTTTATTTTTGTACCTAAATTATTTTTTAAAAGTAAGCATATTAATAAGCATTCAGTGTAGTTGCTGCTATCTGGAATATCCACTGAGTGCTGTGTCTTGTGTTTTATGATGATTGTATTTTATGATTATGATCATTTTATCACTTGTTGCATGTCCAATCACGCTTGGCCAATAAAGAATTCTATTCTATGGTTCCACCACAAAACTGCGCTCGACTAAACCGCGTCCGACTAAACCGCGTCGCTGACATCATCAACAGGGCGACAACAGCGCGGAGACAGAAGCACGCTGTAAACCCTAATCCTAAAATTAACCCCTAAACCTAACCCCCCTAAACCTAATCCTAACCCTAAACCTAACCCTTAACCTAACCCTAAACCTAATCCTAACCCTTAACCTAACCCTAAACCTAACCCTAACCCTTAACCTAACCCTAAACCTAACCCTTAACCTAACCCTAAAGCTAACCCTAAAGTTAACCCTAAACCTAACCCTTACCTTAAGTTGAATCGGCTTGCTTTCAAAGCGCTATTTAAAGCGCCCTTCTTTCTCCGCGCTGGCTGTTGTCGCCTGGTTGATGACGTCCAGCGACGTGGTTTAATCGGGCGCGGTTTAGTCGAGCGCGGTTTTGACAGGTCATGCTATTCTATTCCATTCCATACACTAAACTAAGCTAAGCTACACTACGCTATTCTTACATTATTATTTTTATTAAAAGTTTTTTTATTTTTAGTTTTCAAAACAGACAGATATATACATACATACATACATACATACATACATACATACATACATTCACCTTGATTTAGGGCATGCTTGTCAAACTCGCTGCATCACATTGCCGTCATGTGACATTGTTCCCTTTTGTGGAGCTGGGGTGGGCGTGGCCTGCACATGACGCATCCAATTTGCGGGCGCCAGTTTGACACACCCCTGATTTAAGGGATACTAAAAATATTGATACATACTAATTTTCGCTTAGATGTTTCAACTGCCACCATATTATGTTGACTGGAATGTCCTGGCCAAGTCATGTTCACTTTGGATTTCTATCAAGATGTAATGAACAAAGGCCTTGTTGAAGAGCTCCCAGGAGACAAGCGTCTCTAGGACCTTACCTGAGAATTCATTAAATATTCCAAACTATCTTACGATTTGTAAGTTGAAAAGGAAGGTTAAAAACCATTAAGTTAATATAAGGCGTCTTTGGTAGAAGCCACAATGGTATTTTTTTCTATCATGATGCCATCGCACAAATAATGCAAATTTTGAATATGTCTGAAGATGTCATGAGTTGTGTGTTTCCCTCTTCTACAGATAAGATATGAGCCGAGGCGGCGCAGTGGTTAGGGTGCAAGTACTGCAGGCCACTTCAGTTGACTGTTATCTGCAGTTCAGCGGTTCAAATCTCACCGGCTCAAGGTTGACTCAGCCTTCCATCCTTCCGAGGTGGGTGAAATGAGGACCCAGACTGTGGGGGCAATTTGCTGACTCAATTTGCTAAAAATCTGTAAACCGCTTAGAGAGGGCTGAAAGCTCTATGAAGCGGTATATAAGTCTAATTAATAAATAATAAATAAATAAAATAAATAAGAGAGCCAACATACATAACTTATCCTTAGGCAACGAAACAAACTTTTCATATTCTCTATTTAAAATTAGTGTCACCTTGGGATCATTTTTAAGGATTGTTGAGCTACGTTAAATATGATATATTACATTACATACTTGAAAAGTACAACGGAACTTCTTTTTATAAATGTATGTTAAACCTAAAAAAGTTGACCATAATCATAACACAGTATTTTAAATACTGTGGTTTAAAACTAAAAAGTAAAAAGGGGATATTAAGATGACCGAGTGACAAGGAAAGCTAAAGATAAAATGAGGGCTTTTATAAAAGACGCTCAAAATGTAACTGGGATTTGGGCCCAAGATAAGATTAGAGAGCACCACTCTCTGTCAAGCACTTTAAATGTCAAGACACTTCTCAACTGCCAGATCCAATTTTAATTCATACTTTCAAATCAGTTTTTGACACCTGGCAACTACCTCAATACACTCCTGCAGTCTTCTTGGCAAATTATTTAAGAAGTGATTTGCTAGAGTCTCCTTTCTAAGACTGAGAAGAGCAACTATCCCAAGGTCACTTAACTGGTGTTGTGTCCAAGGAAAGACTACAACTCTTACCTGGTGTTGTGTCCAAGGAAAGACTACAACTCTTAAGTGGTGTTGTGTCCAAGGAAAGACTACAACTCTTAAGTGGTGTTGTGTCCAAGGAAAGACTACAACTCTTAACTGGTGTTGTGTCCAAGGAAAGACTACAACTCTTAACTGGTGTTGTGTCCAAGGAAAGACTACAACTCTTAACTGGTGTTGTGTCCAAGGAAAGACTACAACTCTTAAGTGGTGTTGTGTCCAAGGAAAGACTACAACTCTTAACTGGTGTTGTGTCCAAGGAAAGACTACAACTCTTAAGTGGTGTTGTGTCCAAGGAAAGACTACAACTCTTAAGTGGTGTTGTGTCCAAGGAAAGACTACAACTCTTAAGTGGTGTTGTGTCCAAGGAAAGACTACAACTCTTAAGTGGTGTTGTGTCCAAGGAAAGACTACAACTCTTAAGTGGTGTTGTGTCCAAGGAAAGACTACAACTCTTAACTGGTGTTGTGTCCAAGGAAAGACTACAACTCTTACCTGGTGTTGTGTCCAAGGAAAGACTACAACTCTTACCTGGTGTTGTGTCCAAGGAAAGACTACAACTCTTAAGTGGTGTTGTGTCCAAGGAAAGACTACAACTCTTAACTGGTGTTGTGTCCAAGGAAAGACTACAACTCTTAAGTGGTGTTGTGTCCAAGGAAAGACTACAACTCTTAAGTGGTGTTGTGTCCAAGGAAAGACTACAACTCTTAAGTGGTGTTGTGTCCAAGGAAAGACTACAACTCTTAAGTGGTGTTGTGTCCAAGGAAAGACTACAACTCTTAACTGGTGTTGTGTCCAAGGAAAGACTACAACTCTTAACTGGTGTTGTGTCCAAGGAAAGACTACAACTCTTAAGTGGTGTTGTGTCCAAGGAAAGACTACAACTCTTAACTGGTGTTGTGTCCAAGGAAAGACTACAACTCTTAACTGGTGTTGTGTCCAAGGAAAGACTACAACTCTTAAGTGGTGTTGTGTCCAAGGAAAGACTACAACTCTTAAGTGGTGTTGTGTCCAAGGAAAGACTACAACTCTTAAGTGGTGTTGTGTCCAAGGAAAGACTACAACTCTTAAGTGGTGTTGTGTCCAAGGAAAGACTACAACTCTTAACTGGTGTTGTGTCCAAGGAAAGACTACAACTCTTACCTGGTGTTGTGTCCAAGGAAAGACTACAACTCTTACCTGGTGTTGTGTCCAAGGAAAGACTACAACTCTTAACTGGTGTTGTGTTCAAGGAAAGACTACAACTCTTAAGTGGTGTTGTGTCCAAGGAAAGACTACAACTCTTAACTGGTGTTGTGTCCAAGGAAAGACTACAACTCTTAAGTGGTGTTGTGTCCAAGGAAAGACTACAACTCTTAAGTGGTGTTGTGTCCAAGGAAAGACTACAACTCTTAAGTGGTGTTGTGTCCAAGGAAAGACTACAACTCTTAAGTGGTGTTGTGTCCAAGGAAAGACTACAACTCTTAAGTGGTGTTGTGTCCAAGGAAAGACTACAACTCTTAACTGGTGTTGTGTCCAAGGAAAGACTACAACTCTTAACTGGTGTTGTGTCCAAGGAAAGACTACAACTCTTAACTGGTGTTGTGTCCAAGGAAAGACTACAACAGTTTCTACCTTGGTCCCTTCTCCACCACAATCCAACTTCATACTGTATTTGTATAAGGAAGGGCCATGCAATTAGCAGCCCCAGCTCCAGCTGCCAAATCTTAGTGCTCTTAAGATCATTTTTTCATGTTTTTTGAGAGAAAGCCAACTTGACTCTTGAGTATATAATAAGGGAATATCTCTTAAGGGAGGAAAGGAGGTTAAAGGCATGAAGAGTAAAGAAATATGTCACCGTTTTTTTGGGTTATGTAAATTTTTTTTAAAATCCTTGGAAACCTTACTAATACTGTACATAGGTTAATGATATTCTTAATTAAAATTGATTAGAAAAGGAATAAAAAATAAAATTGAAAACTTTCGGATTAATATTCTAGTTTAGCAGATACTGAAGGAAATCACAGCTGCTAGTTTTTTAGCTGGTGTCAGCCTCTGTTTTGCTGCTTGCTTTTCGGCTGCCATTGAAACGGGGACGGGGGGCATGGTATTTGGGTATGGGAAATATTCTGTACAGGAGGACTGTTAATTGGGAGTTGTTCTCACCATCTACTGCGCATGTGGAAAGGAGAGGAGTTTCCCGCCAAGGCCAACTGTCCGGCATACCAACCTGATGATGATTTTTGAAGATGTCTCCCACCTGACAGCTGTGGAGATATGGGACTGGACTATGGACTGGGGTTACCAAGGGGAGGGGAATAGGTCATGTATTGATATCTAATGCTTGCGCGCGCTTTTGCTCAGATCCAGCTTTGCTTAGCTTCTATTTACTTATAACCAGTAAAAGTACTCTTAATTCTGCAAAATTGTTTCTTTCTTGATTATTAAGTGAAGCAGCCCTGACAGCTGGTATTGATCCTCATACGCATAGAGTTGTATGCTTACATTATCAAGTTGTAATGCACATTTATGCATGTATATAATGCATATGCATGCATCAAGTTGTATGCATATATAATATTGAATTGTATTAGAGATGGGTTTCTGCCAGTTTTCCCTGGATCGGTGCAAATTGGGAGGCTCTGCTCACCCGCCCGGACGATTCTGGTCATGCACAAGCAAACCTTTGCTAAAATAAATTGAAATCCACCACTGAATTGTATGCATATTAAAGGTCACTTGTCTGTAATGGTATAGGGCCGTGACAAGTGAACCTATGGCATGCGTGCCAAAGGGGGCGCGCAGATCCCTCTTTGCAGGTACCCCAGCTGTCACCCGAGCCCAGGTCTACTGGGCATGCCCGGACACCTCCCACTGGCCAGCTGGTCTACTGGTCTCTGCCACGCATACGTGGGGGGAGGGCTGCATGAGGGGAACATGTGCATGCATGCGCTGGGGTGGGGCACATGTGCAGGGAGAAGTTTGCATTGCATTTTGGGGCCTCTTGTACGCCCCCCATGCCTCATTTTGGCTCCCAGGTTGGACTTAAACTTAAATTGCACACTATAGGCCAGTGATGGCAAACTTTTTTTCCCTTGGGTGCCAAAAGTGCACGCATGCCTACACCTATAATTCAATCCCCACTGCGCATGCTCCCCCGCATGCACACATGAGCCCCCATGCCCCATTTTAGATCTCAGGAGATCGGAAACAGCCCATTTACCAACTTTCAGTAGGCCCGTTTATTGCTCTCCACAGGCTCCAGAGGCTTTCTAGGAGCCTGATGAGGGCAAAAACGGCCTCCCCCGCCTCTCCATGGAGGCCCTCTGGAGGCCGAAAATGTCCTCCCGGATTCTCCATGTGAGCCTTGTACTTACCTGGCATCATGTGGGGATTCCTGGGAAGGGAAGTGTGGGCGAGCCAGCCGAAAATCAGCTGGCCAGCACATGCCTACATGCTAGAGCAAGCTAAGGCAACAGTTCGCGTGCCCGCAGATATGGCTCTGCATGCCACCTGTGGCACGCATGCCATAAGTTTGCCATCAAGGTTTTTAGGCAGACTCTCCAACTTCAATTGAATCCGAATCATTTCTATCAATCCATCAGTGGACAGATTGCAATGAACCAGCCAACTCCTGACAAAGAAGAAACAGTGCATTTCTGAGCGATAGCTATGGGACAACCCAAAGACATATAACAAGAATGCAGCATGGATTGCCAGTAGGTCAGAGAGGGTCTGCAATTTGGGGGTCCTCCTGGATTCGCAGCTGAAACTGGAACATCATCTATTGGCTGTGACCAGGGGGGCCTTTGCCCAGGTTCATCTGGTGCACCAATTGCAGCCCTATTTGGATCAGGAGGCACTTCAAACGGTTACTCACGCCCTTGTCACCTCAAGTCTGGATTATTGTAAAGCGCTCTACATGGGGCTACCCTTGAAAAGCGTTCGGAGACTGCAGTTAGTCCAGAAGGCAGCCACGTGAGCGATATTGGGTGCACCGAGGTACACCCACGTTACACCTGTTCTCCGCGAGCTGCACTGGCTACCAATTAGTCTCCAGACGCAATTCAAGGTGTTGGTTATTACCTTTAAAGCCCTACATGGCTTAGGGCCAGCGTACCTTCGAGACCACCTACTGCCACATACCTCCCAGCAGCCAGTAAGATCCCACAGATTGGGCCTCCTTCAGATGCCGTCAGCCAGACAGTGTCGGCTGGCGGGCCTCCAGAGGAGAGCCTTCTCTGTGGCTGCTCCAACTCTTTGGAATCCGGACCATACCCACTCTCATGGCCTTCAGGAAAGCTGTAAAAACCTGGTTGTTCCGGCAGGCCTGGGGCTGTTGACCTCACTGTTGAGGTCCAGCCCCGATTAGAATGAATGTATGTGGTGTTGCGATTTTAAACTCTTTTTTTTTCTCTTTTTTTGTAAGCCGCCCGGAGTCCTTCGGGATTGGGCAGCATATAAATTTTATAAATGATAATAAATAATAATAAAGGTGGTTGTGTCTTTAAATATAAATGATTCTAGATAAAAACATGTTTAAATAATGGTAATTAAATGAGAATTGTGGTACAGGGATAGTAAAATACATATTTTTTCTTTCTTCACTTAAAATGTCCAACTTGATTTGAATGAAGTATATGTAAGGATGGTGGAGGAAACGCACGGAATATATTTGTAACCAATCGATACGCTTTCAACAAGATGTAACGAAAGATTATTCTTTTTTTTGTGTGTTTTTGTTTAACTAAACCAATAAAAAAATTCTCAAAAAAAAAAAGAAAAGAATGCAGCACGGATAAAGGATGTGAGTAAGAATAAAAAATAAGTTGAAGTGAAGAACTTGTAACAGGAGCAGAAATGGTGGAGAAAAAGGCAGGGAAGATCAGGAACTGGTCAACACAAGGTAAAGAGAAACGGTATGGGTTTTGATTGAAAAATCTACACCCACTCGTTGCCATGCAGTTAAATAACATATTGGAAAGAGGTGAAATGGATGATTTCTGGCGTCTGGCAAAACCTACCTGATAATGAAAGATTCAACAGAAACAGGGGTGGGTTTCAACCGGTCTGCGGCAGTAAGAAACTTCCGGGAATGCCGAAGGGCCCACCCACCCGCCGTTGCTCCTTACTGGTCTTTAAAGGCTTCTGCGTTTCCATGCAGGCTCATGGCACATACAGCGCCTGCGCGATTCTCCGCGAGCAGCTGGAGCATCGCGCAGGCGCTAAGACGCATGTGTGAACTGCGCGTGTGCAGGAGGACGCCGCCGGCCCCGTTCCAACCGTACCAGTTGGAACGGGATTAGCAACCCACCACTGAACAGAAAGGGCTACACCAGGCAACTACAAGCCAATTACAAGTTTACCAACAATTTTCAAATTGCTAACTGGTGTGCTAGCTGATGCAGTCCAAAAGCATCTTTCCACTTGAACAGGAAGGAAACTGCCCAAAACAGCAGAGAAACACAAGATCCGTTCCTAATTGGCAAAATGATTTTTAAAAACTGTAAGAGAAGGAAGACTAACTTGAATGTAGCTTAAATTGATTACAAGAAGACATGAAACTTCCTGCCACGACTAGATAATCAAGGGCCTAGAAATAACAGGACTCAGTAGAAACATCAGAGGTTTTGTGCAAAGATCAGTGGCACACTGGAAGACACAGCTGCTGATCAATGGTGATAAACTGAGAGAGGTTAATATCAAGAGAGGAATCTTTCAAGGTTGACTCAGCCTTCCATCCTTCCGAGGTGGGTGAAATGAGGACCTGGATTGTTGTTGGGGGCAATATGCTGACTCTGTAAACTGCTTAGAGAGGGCTGAAAGCCCTATGAAGTGGTGTATAAGTCTAACTGCTATTGCTATTGCTATATCTTGGCCTATAGCTGCCAGAAATCTCAGCAAGGCTGGCCGCTATATTGGATGGAGTAAAGGAAACTGGGGGCAGTAGGTGGGGAAGGCTACTGAGGAATAATAATAAGGCTAGTGTAGAATAATAATAAAGTTTCACAAATAGGCAACACTTAAGCTGGTGGGAAAGGCTGATTAGCAGTCGAAAAAAGTCAAGAGTTACCATAGCAGCAACCACCCACACTAAGGAATCACAAAAAAAATGGGGAGAATCTATTGTTAATAACACAATATGCTAAGATATTTTAACATTTTAAGAGTTAAAATAGATGCCGGAAACAGTTAAAGGAGGATAAAGACACACAAAATATAACATTAATAATCCTTCTTAATTTGAAGGCCATATAGGTTTGAGCAAATATAGACAAAAGCCTGGGCAGAGAAGAGAAAAAGAAGGTGTGTATTTATTTTCACCACTATCACACTCATCATCCACACGGCTTTTGGGTGACTCATCCCGTAACAGTTGAGAGATTAGCTAGGGCAGTGTTTCTCAACCTTGGCAACTTGAAGATGTCCGGACTTCAACTCCCAGAATTCCCCAGCCAGCAAATGCTGGCTGGGGAATTCTAGGAGTTGAAGTCCGGACATCTTCAAGTTGCCAAGGTTGAGAAACACTGAGCTAGGGTGTACAAAAATTACTGGCCAAAGTCTCAAAATTTCAAGGCTCGGCAGGAGTTCACTGCCAGATCTCCCAAGCTCTTCCAAGAAATAGACCCTTGAGTGCTCAGTTCCTTTTGTGCACTTCTGGATTCTAGCAAATTCCAGGTTCTCCTACAAGGTTGGGAGACCAGGCACATCCTACCTGCTTTAACTCATATCAATCAAGTTTCCTGTTCTCTCCCACAATGTTCCTGGTAGCCTAGGAAAATTTATGCTCACGTGATTCTTCTCTCCCTACATATGTAGGACTATCAGCTGCTCTCATCTAGCTTCCTATAATCTAAACAGGCCATTTTCTGTATGTTACAGCACTTTTTCACTAGAACAGTATTCCACCGGAGTACGGGGGTTATACGAAGCTCCGGGAGCAGCTCATTCCACTACCTTCTTAACTGTTATTAATAATATGTATTTATAACAATTTTTCCCTACAGTTGACAATATACTTGAAGATTGCTTTCTTACCATCCCATAAATCCATCTTATCTTACAACGGTCCTACTTCTTCTTCCCTCCCTCCCTCTTTCCTTCCCTCATTTCTTCTCCTACTCCCCTTCCTTCCCTCCTTCCTTCCCTCCCTCCTTCCCCTTCCCTCCTTCTTCCCTCCTTCCTTCCCTCCTTCCTTCTTTTCTTCTTCCTTTCCCCCTTCCTTTCCTCCTTCCTTCCCCCTTCCTTCTCTCCTACATTCCCTCCTTTCTTCTCTCCTTCCCTCCTTCCTTCCCTCCTTCCTTCCCTCCTTCCTTCCTTCCTTCCTTTCTCTCCTTCCTTCCCTCCCTTCTTCCTACCCCCTTTCTTCTCTTTCTTCTCTCCTTACTTCCTTCCTCCTCTCCTTTCCCTTCTCTCCTTTCCCTTCCTCCCCTTTACCCTTCCCCTCTTCTTCCCATTCCTCCCCTCTTTCCTACTCTTACATTCCCTCCCATTCTTCCTCTGCCTTTCCCTTTCTCCTATTCCTCTCCTCTCCTTCCTATCTTTCCTTCTACTCCTCCCTCCATCCACTCTATCCATTGTTGTGTTTACATATTCTCCTTTTCAGGGGATGACCTGGTTCTCTTTTTTTTTTCCTTATTTGAAAGTTATATAAAAAAAGGCAAGATTTACAAAATACAAGATACAAAAATAGATAAAGCTCTTTACATATTTTCATCTCCCATAGCTCATCTTGCCTTACCTAGTATGAGACTAGGTTGCTAATTCCATGCAGGTAGTTATAACGGATTACCTATCAGCTTTTCAAGTTTTTCCAACGTTGTGGTCTAATGGTATTACTCGACGGTGAATTCTCACCTCTAATACATTTCTACTGTCATTTGTCCCTCTGTCTTTGTGTATTGTTTATTTGAGTTGTTGCTTAGATCATTTTAAGTTAGTCAGCTATCTCCTTTTATATCTGAATCCTCACTGTCTCATCAAGCATATAAATCTAATAAACCAAACCAAACCAACCAACCACCGGAGATCCAGAAGACCACCAACCCTCTTTGCTTTTCTTAAGGCATTGAAAACCTGGCTTTTTGCCCAGGCATTTGAGTAAGGAGGTTAACCAACTATGATAGCTAGTATGATTTTGTCCACTGACCTTGGGCACTGCTGCTTCTTTTTGTTTGCCACCAATAGTTACTAAAGGTGGTTCAGTGGCTAAGATGCTGAACTTGTTGATTAAAAAGGTCGACAGTTCGGTGGTTCGAATCCCTATCATCGCGTAACCGGGTGAGCTCCCGTTACTTGTCCCAGCTTCTGTCAACCTAGCAGTTCTAAAGCATGTAAAAATGCAAGTAGAAAAACAGGAACCACCCTTGGAGGGAAGGTAACAGTGTCGCTTGTGTCTTCGGAGTTTAGTCATGCCGGCCACATGACCACTGAGACTTCTTCAGACAACGATGGCTCTTTGGCTTTGAAATGGAGATGAGCACCACCCCCTAGAGACAGGAATGACTAGCACATATGTGGGAGGGGAACCTTTACCTTTACCCTATAGTTATTTTGTGAGATGGTCATCAGCCATATAAATAGTTTAAACTTGTGCTTAAGTCCCACGCAGCCAAATATACATTCAAAACAACAACAACAACGCCCCACATGAATTAAATAACTGTTCAATAATTCCAGTAAAGTTAGCTTAGCAAGAAGAAGCTAAGATCAATGTAGAGATGTTATTAATTTCTTTATTTCTTTTTTCTCAATAGATTTTAGACTGTGTTTGTTAAAAATCTATACCGTGTACGGGTTCTGGGAAGTTGGGGGGGGGAGGAGGAGGGGGGTCGGGGGGTCGGGTGGAGGAAGGGAGGGATATACATTAGGCTAGACACGATGTGTTAGATCTCAATGCAATGTGACTTCACATGTATACTGTTTTTCTCTAATTTTTCTTTAAAAATAGGATAAGCCAAATACATTAACATATAGTGGAAATACACCGAGGGGAGGAGGAGTAGGAAAGAAGAAAGATGGGTAGAGAGGGATGGGAGAGAGGGTGGGGGGGAAGGCGAAAAGGAAGGGGGGTAGTGGATCTGGAGAGAGGAGTGGTAGAGGGCGAGGGGAAGTAGGGTAGAGGGGGATGATGGAGGGAAGATAGAAAGTTAGAGGGGGGTGGAAGAAAGAGGTGTATGGAGAGCGGAAGAGTTATATTGGGCTTTTATTTTCTGGGGCATTGTCGACAAGAGGAATTGATGCAATTATTGTTTAATACTGTATGGTGTATACATGAGAGCGTATGAAAATGAAAATAAAATATACTAAAAGTAATAATAATAATAATTCCAGTCTAAACATCAGAAAATATACGACCAAGTAAATAACACCAAAAAAAAAAGGTGTTTGCCACTTTATACTGTTTCCATCTTCTTAAAATTTGGAATAATTAATTTGTAAGCGGGGCTAGAATTACAAAATAAAGTATGACGAAGCTGCTTTATTAGATCTGACTCCATCTTTTTTTTATGTTAAGTGATCTCAGAAAAGGGGAAGTATTTTAACTACAACATTCTTCCTTAAGTAACAAAGTAGTAAAGAACTGCCAAGTGTGAGGGAACTAAGTTGACAAGATAAAAGCATTTGTAGCACAGTGGGACTTTAGTTCTATGGGCAGCATCATACAGAAATTAATGTCGTTTATTTAACGACTGCCTTGTTTGATATTCTCTTCAATGAAATAAAAACACTTTGGGGAAAAGTAGCTCTCCCCCCCCCCCCCCTTTGTTGATGTTCAGAAAGCTATTAAAGTACCTGGCTATTCTCCCAGGCTGGGTGATGTGTTTTTCTTTCTTTATACATTTGTCTTTAGGTCACTCATGGTTTCTTCTCTATTTTGTTGTACTTTTCTTTCTTTTTTCCCTTTTTTTAGTTGTAAGTTGCCGAGAGTCACTAATAGTCAGGCAGACTTGAAATGCCAGTAAGCCTATCTCTACAGCAGGAGCAGATAGATTTTATTGGACTATAACTCTTACTACCTCTCACCAGTCGTTGCAAAGGCTGATAGGAGTGTATTTCACCCATCCTTGATTTATATCAAGGTGACAGTTTAATTCGGATAAGATGGAAACACTTAAGGGTAGATATTTGCTGATCTGGGGTGAAGAGCTATATAGCTACAAAATAAAGGAACTTGGGAATCCTTCTGGAGTCGAAACTATGGTGTGGAAACCAAAACTTTGTTTCATCAATTTCGGATAACACATCGCTCATAATCAAGAAACACATCTATTCCCAAGATGTATAGCAATAGCACTTAGACTTATATACCGCTTCATGGTGCTTTACAGCCCTCTCTAAGAGGTTTTACAGAGTCAGCATATTGCCCCCAACAATCTGGCTCTTCGTTTTACCAACCATGGAAGAATGGGAGGCTGAGTCAACCTTGAGCCTGGTGAGATTCGAACTGCCACGTGATCAGCAGAAATAGCCTGCAGTACTGCACTCTAACCACTGAGCCACCACAGCTCTTCATATGATAATATGCATTATTTGTCTATTAGCATTAGACAATTCTACCAGTGACGTGCGGTGAGGTTTATAGCTGGTGAGGCACTGGCACAGGAGTTTCAAATTTTTTTAAACTTGTGGACTTCAACTCCCAGAATTCCACAGCCAGGCATGCTCAGTTCCAATTTAAACTGACAGCATTTTCCCCCCTTGCAAAATACGTTTTCCTTCATTCTTTTTCTTCTCCCTCCTCCTCCTTCCTCCCTCCCTCTCTCCCTCCCTCCCCCCTCTCTCAAACAGACACACGCACACAGAGAACTTCGATCCCTCTCTCATTCACTCACTCTCAAACACAAAAACAGAAGTTGGATTGAATATATTTTCCAAAGGCTTGAAAGCAGCTCCTCTGCCATACCCCCCCTTCCCCTGCTGCCTTCCGATCAAACTTTTTGAATTCCTCCCCCCTCCCCACACGGACCTTTTCCAGCTGTTTCAGAGACGATTTCAACTCTGCTTCTCCCTGCCCTGCCCCTCTTGAAAAGCCAGAGCTCTGTCAGACTGAGCTAGTTGCTCCCAGAGAACTCTAAAAAGCCTCTAAAAATGCCCTCTACAGGAGGCAAGAGAATACGTGCCTCATTTGCATAAGGAATTCTTTGCTTGTTAACCCTTGCTTAACTCTTAAAAGGCGAAAACTTCCTTATGCAAAAGAGGCCCCTAGTTCTCTGGCCTCCTCCTAGTTAATACTGAGAGCAGACACCAAGCCACTGTGACTTGAAATCTGGTAGCAACTACCCTGGCTTTAATTATTTTAAGAAAAATATTTTAAATCCTTTCCTTTCTCTGAGGAGACTGGTGGGGCCCCGCCTCCCTTGCCTCTAGTGACTGCACGTCCCTGGATATAATTACTCACATTTTAAACCATCTACTAAGAATGCTATGTTTAGTATACTGATTAAGATATCAGGCTAAAAACGGGGAGACTGCGAGTTCTAGTCCTGCTTTGGCACAAAACCAGCTTGATCATCTTGGGTCATGGTGAATGAAGTAGCAAACCATCACACTGATACATCACAATGTACAATAAATGGACCTCCAACTTCGCAATACGTTGTAAATGAAGATGGCTTTGTGATGCAAGCCGGGTTTAATATTATCCACTGTTCATGGATATAGGATAGTTATTTTCTTCTTCTTATAAATATCTCTGTATCAGAGATCCCAAATAATTCTTGTTGCTCTATCGATAAGTAAAAAGTGAATTCTAAGACCCAAACCATTTTTTTTCTTTGTTAAAATATTAAAAATTATCTTTAATTTTCATGGGGCATTAGCTGCTGCTTTGATTTCATTTCCTTGAATTATCAAAGAGTTCTGATAATTGAATAGTTTTGTTTTTATAGTTTTGCTTTTATTCCCTCTCTCAAAGGGGGGAAAAAACCTTTTATATGTAGATATAAAAAAGCATATGGATAATTCTAAATGTAGTCTTCGTTAACGTCACAGTTACTATAGTATTCCTTCCATTACATTTTCTGCATATTTTTTTCCTTAAAAGGAATTCTAAACTCTATAAAACCAGCATCTGTTGTCATGTATAACTTTCATTTCCCTGTATAACTTTCTCTAATAAATGTGTGTTTTAATGCATCTTTTAATGTATGGCATTTATATGAATCTTTGAACAGAGAACCATAAAAGCTAGCACATGCTCTTTATCACTTTTCAATCAGGTTTTGATTGTTTATACCATTTCAATCCCAAAGTGGCCATTGCTTTTATATCCTAAGTAATTATGTCTATATAGATAGAGGTTGAGATATTGTTATATGCATCTAATTTAACATGCAGATCTCTCTCTCTCTCCCTCCCTCTCTCTCTCTCCCTCTCTCCCTCCCTCTCTCTCTCTCTCTCTGGAATTGTTATGTTAACTAATTCAGATGTATGATTTTCAACTTGCAAACCTAAATGAGGCATGCGTTAAACTAATGACGTGTAATCATGTTGCTCTGGATATCTAAAAGACCCCTTAATGTCAACATTAATGTGGTCAAGTCAGCCTGCCAAGGATGTTTTTCACTCATGCAGAAGAATTAGATGATAACTGGGACTCCACATAAAGCCACATCAGCAGAAAAAAAAAGAAAAAGGAAAAGATGTTGCATCTTTTTTTTCTGCTAACCAAGCGTGAGCATTAATGAAAGAAAATGCTCTCTGACAGGATAAAAACATTCCCTTGCTTATTTTGCAACACATGCATGTTCTTATCTCTCCTTATGTATTTCGCTTAATTATTTAAATTTGTATGAAAAGCCAATTGAAAAACGAAGCTTGGTGCAATGATAGTAGTTTAAGCAAGTTTTGCATGTTTTTATAATAGATTTAGTTACATGTGATCCAACGTACATTAAACTAATCCCGCGCATGGAACAAACTGAGCATTTTCTGCCTGATTCTGGTACACAAATCACAGGCTTAAAATGCTCTAAAACAGGCACAGCTGCATATGTCAAAATCGTGTAGAATATATCTGGCTGGAGTTTCTTGAACAGCAGATTTTTCTAATGCCAAAGAAATCTAAAAAAAATTATTACACACACTCTCTTTCTCTTTCAGCAAATGGCCATAGACATCAAAAGATTGTTAACTTTATACCTACAAGGTAAGATCTCCCATTCTGTATTTTTGCAAACTATATACACATATAAATTGAAGTGTTTGTGTGTGGGGTGGAAATATTGAGGAATTTATTACCAACTGTGCACATTTTTATCAATATTTATTAGTTATATTCTGTGATTCTTTAGTTTCCAGAATGTTAGGTATTGAGACACTCTGGATTGTTTTACAACTGCAAGGTTGTTAAAGCATGGATTTTCAGATTATATCCTTGGACTTGGACATAGTCTTATTCATCTATGCCTCAGAGTGAATTCAATAATGTAGCTGTTAGTGAAGCATAACAGACAAGACCGAGTGGCTATTGATGCTGCCTCCCAAGGATGGTCCTGACATTCCACCTCTTAGCCTGGGGGGTGAAATTATCCATCCCTCAGAGAGGGCTCGCAATCTGGGTGTCCTCCTGGACCCACAGCTGATGTTAGAACACCATTTGTCGGCTGTGACCAGGGGGGCCTTTGCCCAGGTTTGCCTGGTGCACCAGTTGTGGCCCTATCTGGACCGGGAGGCACTTTGAATGGTCACTCACGCCCTCGTCACCTCAAGACTGGATTACTGTAACGCACTCTACATGGGGCTGCCCCTGAAGAGTGTCCGAAGACTACAGCTGGTCCAGAATGCAGCCGCACGAGCGATAATGGGTGTACCGAGGTACACCCATGTTACACCTATCCTCCGCGAGCTGCACTGGCTTCCTATTGGTCTCCGGACCCACTTCAAGGTGCTAGTCATTACTTTAAAAGCCCTACATGGTATTGGACCTGGCTACCTGAGAGACTGCCTCCTGCCATTTACCTCCCAACGACCAATAAGATCACACAGGTTGGGCCTCCTCCGGGTGCTGTCGACCGGACAATGCCAGTTGGCGGCTCCCCGAGGGAGGGCCTTCTCTGTAGCTGCACCGGACTTGTGGAACGAGCTACCTGCTGAGATCCGGACCCTCACCACTCTCCTGGCCTTCCGTAAAGCGACCAAGACCTGGCTGTTCCGGCAGGCCTGGGGCTGTTGATTATTCCAGCCCCATTTGATAAAATGGATGTTGTGTTGATTTTAATTCTGTAATTTTAAATGTTTTAAATGCTTTTACTTGTTGTGAGCCGCCCAGAGTCCCTAGGGAGTGGGCGGCATACAAATTCCATTAAAGTTTAAAGGTTTGTCTGTATGAATTGTGACTTGTTCTGTCACACTATCAGTCAAATTTTGATAGGTTAGCAAGAACTCCACAAATCTCCTGTAGAACTGCATCCTTCCTTTCAACCTTCAGAATGCCCAGATAGGTGGTCACAATAATCTTAGGAGGCATCTTCTCCTACTTCCAAAATTGCAAAGAAATCTTCCTGAATTCATACTAGACTACCAACTTACCAACATAGTGGTAAAACAACAATAGTTTTCCACTCCTTTAGAAGAAGAGGAAGGGGGGAAAAAAGAGGTTTCCTCACCCACAATGCAAGGTTACAGTAAAGTCAAAAGAAAAAGTTCTCTATCTTGTTTGATCAACTGAATGGCCTGATCGCCAAACCAAGATTAAATCCCGCCGTTGACAATAATTTGTTAGATACCAAAGCCAGCCACAATTATAAACCTCAACTGTTAAAAATAAAACAAGTAGACAAAAACAAGTGGCTTAATTAAAGATTTGTAATTTACCTTTTTTGTAGAAATGTAAGAACAAAAGGAAGAACAATGGCATTTAAAAATAAGATTTTTAAAAAAGTAAGGAGAGGGACATGCAACTGAACTTTTAATATTTTGTACATTGCACACATAGCCTTTGTCCTCACACTCACTTTGTCAGCTCACTGGTCAGTTGATGGACAGGCTGCCTTCTATTTCAGTGGGGGAGCTTCTCTCTCCAATACAACAATGCAGTTGGGCTGCCTACCATAAAGTTGGGGTGACTGCACTACTATCTGCGGTTCCACCACAAATGCGCGAACGACAAAAGCGCGCCTGACTAAACCGCGCCGACAAAACCGCGCCGACAAAACCGCGCTGACGAATGAGCGCTGAAGCGCGCCGACAACAGCGCGCCGACAGAAGCGCGCTGTAACCTAACCCTAAACCTAACCCTAAACCTAACCCTAAACCTAACCCTAAACCTTACCTTAAATCGCGCTTCTGTCGGCGCGCTTTTGACATCGCGGTTTTAGCGCCGTGGTTTTGTCAGCGCGCTTTTGATGTTCGCGCTTTTGTCGGGTCACGCTATCTGCAACAGGACACAGGGTCAACTGTAAAGGGCCACACATAATGCAAGAATCAGATACTGAAAAGACTCTGTGTCAGGAGCAAGCAACCAGATTCACACGTGTAGAGTACAAGCTAACTATTATATTGTATTCTGCCTCTAATACAGGAATCTCCCCAGACTCTTTGCCTTCTCTTGGGAACAGATAGGTTAAGTTTCTATGGAGCTTAGCAATTTTGGATCTCTTGCAGCTGTGTGACAATTCAAGGCTAATTCCCTGCTTGAATCCTCTTTCCTGCCTGGCTGGGCATTTCCCAACACACAGTTCACAACTATACCAAGAATTCTTTTTTAAGAATGGAGAACTATTCAGGTGGGATTTCCCCCTTTCTCTGTATATCAAGCAGAGGGGGCTGGATGAGGTGGCCATCAAAATGCCCTCTAGCTATGCTTCTTCCTTATCTTTGTAACATTAATGTACTCCTGTAGCAATGCTGTGCAACCCTCTGGAAGGATAAGGTGAGAACAGTTTTGCAAAGCTTTGAAGCCACTTTTAGAAGCTCCTTCCCAAAGCAAAATGAAACGGTTGCTTTGCTTCCAAAGCCTCCCCCTCCCCTTTTTTATCTGCCTAATATATGGGACAGAGGCAGAGGTGGGTTCCTACCAGTTCGCACCTATTCGGTAGAACCGGTTCGTCAAATCTACCGAACCGGTTAGAAGAGGTTCCACCAGTGGACCCAGAAAGCAGGCCACACCTACAGAAGAGGTTCCAAATTTTTTTGAAACCCACCACTGGTCCTTGGATATGATTATTCTACACTCTCATGCTCATATTTATAAAACTCAGTGCCTCTGTGAAAGGTAAGGATGACTACTGCGTTTGTGGTGCAATCAGAACATTCCGTGTGTTGAAGTTGTTTTAATGCAAACCAAAGATGCCTTTTAAAAAACAAGTTTACATCATATTCTTATGCATGCCAGTGCTGTGTGTGAGGTAATTTAAGGTGGTTCTGACAAGTGTCGTCGGCATCTTCATATCCGGTCACATGGGTGGCAAGCCACTCCCATCCAGTCACATGGGCGGCAAGCCACTCCCACAAAGGAGGCCACACCCACAGAGTAGGTTCCAACAATTTTTGAAACCCACCACTGGACAGAGGAAGCTGTCAGGGACAAAGCCCCCTCAATAAGAATATCACCTTGGGGTCCCAGAGTGTGAGTGACGCTGACTCAATCCAGCCTCAAGCAACAGCATCCCTTCTGTGCCGTGCTGAGCCCAACATCAACTTCCTCCGATGTGAAGTGCCTCACCGAGACGAACAAAGCCCGCTTTGTACAGAATTAATTATTACCCATCATTTGAAGTTGAAAACAGCAGGCGGTGCTATCAAAAAGCAGTACTTAGCCCTTTGATACATTTTGAGAAGTGGAGCAAGTGTTGTCCTCGTTCTCAGCACCCGTTGGAAATTTCAGATTTTAAAAAAGAGAATTTTATTATTATTATTATTTTTAAAAAAGGATCATTTGATTCTTAAGACATATGACGTTACCTAAGGTATGAATCTGGTGAACCTAATACTGAAAGGACCATGCATGAACTCAAAGTAAGGTCAACGATTCTGTGGATGGCATAAACCAGTGGTGGGATTCAGCCGGTTCGCACCTATTCGGGAGAACCGGTTGGTAACTTTCTAAGCAGTTCGGAGAACTGATTGTTGGAAGAAATCTCCTTTTGTTTTTTCCCCACTTTACAGGGCTAATCCTGTAAGGAAGGCAGGAAGGAAACATTCTGGTGTTGTTTCTAGCCTTATCTTTATTGCCCTGCTTACAGAAACTGCCTCTCCGATTAATCCTTATTACATTGTAACAGCTAAGGCGAAGCACCCAATGACCTGAGTGACATTGAGTTGGCCACACCCACCCAGTCACAAGACCATCAAGCCATGCCTACCCAGCTGGGCATTAGGGCAGAAGACCGGTTGTTAAATTATTTGACTCCCACCACTGGCATAAACAAGCCAAGAGTCAAACCCTGGAGCAGAGAAGTAAATGGCCACAATGTCAGTCACATCACCATCTGCAACTCCTGAACACGTAAAACCGATTTAAACTGTTCCAAAGTCAACATGACTGATACCTCTGTAATGATATAGGCCTATTCACAAGTAGCAATAGCAATAGCAGTTAGACTTATATACCGCTTCATAGGGCTTTCAGCCCTCTCTAAGCGGTTTACAGAGTCAGCATATCGCCCCCACAGTCTGGGTCCTCATTTTACCCACCTCGGAAGGATGGAAGGCTGAGTCAACCTTGAGCCGGTGAGATTAGAACCGCTGAACTGCAGATAACAGTCAGCTGAAGTGGCCTGCAGTACTGCACCCTAACCACTGCGCCACCTCGTCTCCTTGGCTTATATCATTATCTGACCATTGTTGTAGCTGTCAAAGAGGAACGAAAGCAGGTTTCACACCGCCGCAGGGGCGACGGGCAAAGGTTGTGGGACCTCTACAAGTTGAAGTCATCCGAAGAGAAGGCCAACAACCTGAACGCAATTGCCGGGGTTTACTTACAGTGATGTATGTTGCTGCATATATACTCAGAGCTGCTTCTTTGGAAGGAAAAGTTTTTCGGGCTTTCATAACAAGATCGGGATTTCCAGAGCAAGCCTCTGCACCACTGACGAACTGTGTAAACTGCTGACATCCCAGAGCTGTGTAGTTGGGTTTGCAAAGTGCGAGGAAATGAGGTGCAAGATTCCCAGTTACTACTTGTCCAGCGTTTACAAATATGTCTGTTGCAAAAAGTCCAAATGCATAAATGCCTAAAGAACGGGAAGGAAAAAAAATAGTAATTAAGTTGCTATTACAGTAGTGCAATAGAAAAACTGCCACCTCCGGTTAACCCTTACTACATTGTAACAGCTAAGGCGAAGCGTCCGTCGACCTGAGTGACCTTGAGTTGGCCACGCCCACCCAGTCACATGACCACCGAGCCCCACCTACCCAGATGGTCATTAGGGCAGTTGTTAAATTATTTGAATCCCACCACTGGTGAGAGCTGACGCCAAGCTGCCGAATACCTCAGCTAATAAACTTATACAGATGTTAAGTATCGAATCCTGAGACATCCCATATGTCAGAGGTCTCCGGCTTGACTCTTTTCCCCTGCCAACATTATCTAGATCCAACTACAAAGAAAGGAGGAGAACTCCCTCTCATCATTTCCACAAATGGAAAATAATAAAAAGGATAATATTATAAACCACTTTGAGATGAAGGTGAACCAGGATGATTGTACTAATACCATCCCAGTTCCACCAGAGGTCAGTAGCAAATATAGCCAAAGCCTTTTCAATTCTATATCCTGGTTTGAAACCTGGCTGATAGTTTGCCTCCCCCAAAGCTCTCTGCTGCTGCAGCCTGGCCACCTTCTCAACAATGTTCCCCCAAAAGGGAAAGGATAGAGACAGGATAAAAATGGCCAGATATATCAAATCCAGCAGTCTCTAATTTTAATAAGGTAGAGAATCTATCAGTGATGTGCAGTCAGGGGAGGCAGGGCCTCACCACTGTCATCATGAAAAGAAAAGGAAAATTAAAAGGAAAAAGGCTGAGGTAGTTGCTGCCAGAGTCACAGTGGATGACTCTGCTTAGCGCTTAACTGTTTAAAAAAGCCTCTAAAAAAGTGCCCTCTACAGGAGGAGGCGGGAGAACAGGTGCCTCATTTAGTCTGGTGTTTTAGGATCACTCGAGCAAAGTTAAGCAAGGGTTAAAAGCTGAAAAATTCCTTATGTAGATGAGCCACGTGGTTTTCTCGCCTCCTCCTGCAGAGGGCACTTTTTTTTAGAGGCTTTTTTTAAAACAGTTAAGCAGAGTCATCCATTGGAGGCTCTGGCAGCAGCTAACCAAGCCTGACCTCAGCAGCTCTTGCCTTTTTCCTTTTACATTTTTACATTTTCATCATGGCAGACAAGAGGAGAGTTGAAATCCTCTGTGAAACAGCTGGAAAAGGTATGTGGGTCGGAGGGAGGAATTCAAAATTATTGTAATTTGTAAGTAATTGTAATTTGTATTATTATAAGTTGTGTGTGTGTGTGTGTGTGTGTGTGTGTTTTACCCGCCTCTGCTGGCCCGTGGGCTGGCACTTTATTTTTTATTGTTTAAAGCCATGCCCCCGCTCTATGGCCGGCGCCGCGCCGGGACTTTAAAGCCATACCGCTGCGTCCGCCATAGAGTGTGTCCCGCTCTATGGCGGAAAGCTGCGCCGGGGCTTTGGCGCTGCTTTCCGAAAGCCTCGCCGAAGCTCTGGCGCTGGCAGACATAGGGTGGCAGACATAGGTCAGCTTTTGCCCGCTTGCCTCACCGGCCATAAACCTCACCGCACGTCACTGGAATCTATGTACTAATTGTGAACCTTAACTGCCCCCTTGCCTGCATGTTCCCTGGCAATAGTCAATAAAATATCAGTTGTTTTTAATATGTTTAGCCAGTGTGCCGTAAATGCAATCCAAAGCGACTTTTACTTCAACTGTGGTCGTGTCGTTCTATGCAAGCTAGGATCTCTACTCTACAGACCACCTTGCTAATCCACACATAGTGCATTTAACCACTGCGCCAAGGTGGCACAGTGGTTAAATGCAGCACTGCAGGCTACTTCAGCTGACTGCAGTTCTGCAGTTCGGCTGTTCAAATCTCACCGGCTCAGGGTTGACTCAGCCTTCCATCCTTCCGAGGTGGGTAAAATGAGGACCCGGATTGTTGTTGGGGGCAATATGCTGACTCTGTAAACCGCTTAGAGGGGGCTGAAAGCCCTATGAAGCGGTATATAAGTCTAACTGCTATTGCTATTGCTATAGTTGCTTGCATCTCAGCAATACAGACGTACAGTAGATGCAATGACTGATACAGTCTGAGAATGTTGGTTTTTTCCAATGGCATCCTGGCTTGGATCTTATAGAGCAGAGCAAGAGTTCTCAAGAGCAGAGTTTGTTATTAAAGGAGTGATAAGATTATAGTTGGGAACCTCAAGAACCCAGAGATAATTCAACAGAGCAAGAGGTTTACATAACTGGATGACACATCCTAGTGCATGAAGAGAATAACACCCAATATTCTTACCAAGGAATCTGACAGTCCTGCGCACCAGTGGGTTTATATAGCAACAGTCTCCAGTTAATATTGTTTTTTCCTGGTTTTCAAAATCCTGTGTGGCCATCTGTAAGCAAAACACTGCAGTTTCTCCAACAATAATCTGGAAACAATGAAAAGAAAAGGGAGCATTAGATTCCATAAATATAAAGTGACACTACACTAAAGATACACTTAAATCCATCCACAGGGGAAACTCACCTGCTGGCCCACTGCTTTGCTGTTCTAAATATTGTAACAATGATTTTGTAGGTTATGAAATGAATTGTATAGATAGCCCTTACTTAGTGACTGCAATGTTCAGTGAGCATTTAAATGACTACGCTAAAAAAAAAAAGTAACTTTACTACCAATGACTACATTTACAACCTTTGCAGCATCCCTCACTCACATGATTGCCTTTCGAGTCAGTATGGATTCTCCTATGCCTGATGTGTTGCAGAGTTAAGAAATGGGAGAGAAAGGGAGGGTACTTGAGAGACCGCCTACTGCCGATCACCTCCACACGACCCATTAGATCTCATCGTTTAGGCCTCCTCCGAGTTCCATCTGCTGGCCAATGCCGACTGGCCACCACACGGAGGAGAGCCTTCTCGGTGGTAGCCCCGACCCAATGGAACGATCTCCCCGTGGAGCTTCGTACCCTCACCACCCTCCAGACCTTCCGCACAGCCCTTAGAACCTGGCTATCCCGTCAGGCCTGGGGCTAAAGATTGTAACCCGCCCGAATGGTATGAATGTTGCGTATTAATCATGTACTGTCTTATATGTAAAAGTCTGTCCCCCACTTCCTTTTGATTGTGAGCCGCCCTGAGTCCCCCCAGGGAAAAGGGCGGCATACAAATAAATAAACAAAAAATAAATAAAATAAAATAAACAAAGGGATTATAAGAGAGTAAGCAGGTGCACAGTGGGGAATACACATTGGAAGGAATGCAGTGGCACCAGCAGCCCCCACCCCACCTCCCCTTGAGTCCGGTTGATGGACCCAAGTGCATGACACAGCAGCCTGGTGTAATACAATACAATACAATACAATACAATACAATACAATACAATACAATACAATACAATACAATACAATACAATACAATACAATACGAGAGTTGGAAGGGACCTTGGAGGTCTTCTAGTCCAACCCCCTGCCCAGGCAGGAAACCCTACACCATTTCAGACAGATGGCTATCCAACATCTTCCTAAAGACTTCCAGTGTTGGGGCATTCATAACTTCTGGAGGCAAGTTGTTCCACTGATTAATAGTTCTAACTGTCAGGAAATTTCTCCCCGGTTCTAAGTTGCTTCTCTCCTTGATTAGTTTCCACCCATCGCTTCTTGTTTTACCCTCAGGTGCTTTGGGGAATAGTTTGACAATGTGGTGTATTCCCCATTGCATGCTTGTTTACTGCCTTGCAATCCTATCCTCTAATCCTAATTATCCTTGTAATTAATGTAAACACAAAGATTTAATTCCCCTCTTGCTAATTATCTCAGCCCAGGAGTAGCCATACCAAGGGGCATGAGAGTTGGAAAAATGAAAGCACGGTCACGGTCATGTGATTCCCCACTTAGCAAATGTTTCAATTAGTGACAGGAGTTTATCTCAATTATGATTGCTAAATGAGGACTACCTGTAATTTGTCATGCCCCTAGTTGATCCGAGCCGAGGTGGCGCAGTGGTTAAATGCAGCACTCCAGGCTACTTCAGCTGACTGCAGTTCTGCAGTTCGGCTGTTCAAATCTCACCGGCTCAGGGTTGACTCAGCCTTCCATCCTTCCGAGGTGGGTAAAATGAGGACCCGGATTGTTGGGGGCAAAATGCTGACTCTGTAAACCGCTTAGAGAGGGCTGAAAGCCCTATGAAGCGGTATATAAGTCTAACTGCTATTGCTATTGCTATCAATGATCCTCGGAAGATGAAGACGACCGAAAGAAGAAAATTGGGAATAAAAATGTGCAATGCCTCAATTCCACTGAGGTCTTTTTTTTACAGATGGCGGTGCAGGTTAGAAGCTGCATTTTTTCCTTGGATCACTCAGCTGCTGCAGGAAGGCTCCCGTTCCAGCTAACTGATTGTAGCAGAAGGTGCAGCTGCTTCAATAAGTCAATTGCCAGATCTGTTTTCATGCTTGTGTGTATTTTGGAGCATCTCTTTTGGGTCAAAATGCGGATAGTTCCCAGACACAGCAATGCTGCAAGGGTATCAGATGCCACCACCCACAATTTTAGCCTCTGGGGCTAAAGCCAGAGTCTCACTGTCCAGTCCATAAGAATCTCTGTCTTCGTGTTGAGACCGCCTGCTGCCAATTACCTCCAATAGACCGATTAGATCCCACAGATTAGGCCTCCTCCGAATCCCATCCGCCGGCCAATGCCGACTGGCGACTACCCGGAGGAGAGCCTTCTCTGTGGCTGCTCCGACCCTCTGGAACGAGCTCCCCGTGGAGATCCGAACCCTCACCACCCTTCAGGCCTTCCGCAAAGCCCTTAAAACCTGGCTGTTCCGACAGGCCTGGGGCTAAAGAGTTTTTGCCCCCCTCCTCGAATGGTATGGCTGTTGTGTGCTTTTAAATTGTATATTGTTATGTTCGTCTTTTTTATCCCCTGTCTGTACCCCCTTCCCTGACTTGAATTGTGAGCCGCCCTGAGTCTCCTTGGGGAAAAGGGCGGCATATAAATGTAATAAATCCAATCCAATCCAATCGTGTGAAGAGTTAAACAGCAGGAAAGCAGAGGCATGTTCAGTTGCACAGAGGAGCAAGTGACATAAGCATGTCTACTTAGGGGCAATGTGGTGTTGAAACCCAGGAATGATCAATGGCAACTGTGCTCAGGCAGGAACTCCAAGCCTCCTCTATTTAAGACCCCAGGTGGAGAAGGTAGCTTATTGCCAAAACAACTTATCCAACAACCCACCTTGCACTTTCCTTCGAACTCTTTAGTAGCTGGCTCTTGGTTATCTAGTCTTGCTGTGAAATCTTAAAATCCTTGCCCCTACTTTGCCCCATGAATTGGCGCAGTGGTTAAATGCAGCACTGAAGGCTACTTCAGCTGACTGCAGTTTTGCAGTTCGGCTGTTCAAATCTCACCGGCTCAGGGTTGACTCAGCCTTCCATCCTTCCGAGGTGGGTAAAATGAGGACCCGGATTGTTGTTGGGGGCAATATGCTGACTCTGTAAACCGCTTAGAGAGGGCTGAAAGCCCTATGAAGCAGTATATAAGTCTAACTGCTATTGCTATTGCTAACTCCAGGTACAATAAGGACACACACTTCCCCTTGAACTATATTTACATTTATGTCTGCTGGGTTTAGGAGTCACAAACTGTTAAACAACCAACTCCAGCTGGGAGGGTGGGGGGGAGAAGATGCTGTAAGTACTTTCTTGCTTTCAGTAAGGATGAGGAGCAACAAGAAAGCAAAGTTAGCCTACATAAGCTTGGGGGGGGGGGGAATCTAGAATTTTATATAAGAGCATGTAAAGAAAACAAAAGTATCCTCCAGAAGCTATAGAAAAAGAATCAAGAATTTTATATGAGGCTAATACCTTTCTTACATGGAAGCTTCAAGTTCTCCAAGAACTCGAGTTCTTCAGGAAGGAAGATGGTAAACAAAGCTAATCAACAAAATAGTAAACAAATGGACAGAGGGAAAGAACCACCACCACAGAAGCCGTCAAGTCTTCAATTAATTATGCTCTTAAAAATTAATGTGAAAAAATATCATTAGATTCCACCTGCTGGTGAGATCATTTTTGAATGCCACCAGTATCTATCCCTGTTTTAAAGAGGAAGATGACAAAAGAACTAGTGGGAACAAGGGTGGGCTTCAAACATTTCAGCAACAGGTTCTCTGCCTGGTTGCTGGGTGGGCGTGGCTGTGATGGGCATGGCCTAGTCAGCCTCCTGCACCACGGCAGGGGGGGAGGTGTTTTCACCCTCCCTAGACTCCGGAGTCTTTCCTTGAGCCTCCGGGAGGGTGAAAACTGCCTCCCTCGGGCTCTGGATGCCCTCCGGAGGCCGAAAATGGGCCGGTTTCCAGCCTCCCTGGAGGCCCATTTTCCCCCCTCCCTGAGCTCTGTCAGGCCCTTCACTTACCTCACATCCAAAACAGGCTGTGTGGAGACTCCTGGGAGGGACAGGGTGGGGTAGGAGGGGCCAGCCCAGAGTGGGATTTGGAGGTTCTCCAAACCAAGCCATAATGGGAGCTACGGGTTCTCCCAAACCCATAGCAGCCCACTCCTGGCTTCAAGTAGAGAAAAGACTGTGTATTGACCTGTCTTAGCTACTGGCCTTTTACAAATGTCATGGGCAGGCTGGAGATGTCAGCCCAGAGTACAATTAATGACAGCATCATTCACCATGGATCTGTTACAGAAGAGGATATAATTGGCAAAATAATGTATGGAGGCTGTTGTGGCCCAGCAGGAGCCATTGGAGCTGCCACCAGACTCCGACAGCGAGGGGCCCTATGAGTCGGCTCTGGAGGATGTGGAGGACCCTGGACAGGGTTCCGACTCCGAGCAGGGCGCTGAGAGGCTGGTTGGCCACCAGGAGGCGCCTGAGCCTTGGACCAGTGGGGAGGAGACAAGGGAGTGTGGTCGTGACGTCATGCATTGGAGCAGTGGGGAGGAGACAAGGGAGTTGTTCCTGGATGCCCGCAATGGAGAGCTATTAGGCGTAAGGAACAGTTACGCAGTTACAGGAGATAATTGCCCTCAACTGGTGGTCATTAGGCTCCTCTCAAGACTATAAAAGGAATGATTGTGCACACACCCTTTGCAGGAGTCAATGTATTCACTAGAGCTGGAGAACTCTCATGGCTAGCTTGGCAGGCTGGATTGCTGTCAAGGTTAGTCTGTGCTGGATTGCTGCCAAGGTCCTGTCTGTGTGTTAATAAATCCTTGAAGTATCTTTGTCTCGGCGTGCTTTGGCGTAGGATGAGGGGGGGTCAGAACAGGGGGCATACCATAACCATTCCACCAGTATCACTGGGGGAAGTAATGGTAGCTGGTATTCTTACCTAGTGCTCGAAAACTACTGGAATAAAGGAAGAAAGGAATAATGTTCCTCTATTTTTGAAACCTTGTAATTAATCTGTTTCTTAGAACTTTATCTATCACACGCCGGTATGATTATGATTTAGACCCTCAGTCATTGGTAGAGAAATTTGAGAACTGTAGTTAGATAATAGTTTAAGATTTTTTTTTAATAGTATGTTAGTATAATGGGAATAATGCAACACTGAACATGATTAAAATAGAAGAATGTGGCAATAAAACTTAATAGAGTAATACAGGCAAATGAATAAAAGCGATAAAATATGTACCACACTGTATTTACAAGTGAAAGCTTTTAAGAAAACCTAGCAGCTTAAAGAGATTTATAAAGGAAATTATTCTGAGGATACAGACAGTGGCAGTAAAGTATTTTGCAACCAGATGCCCTCTAGAAAGATTGCCAGCAGTAGTGGGAATACGCAAATTGTAATCCAACAGATTCAGAAGGAATCTCTTTCAGGAATGTTAGGTCTATGGGCTGCATGTAGCCTGCAGTTTTACGTGGCTCACTGATTTATTTATTTTTTAAGTAATAAATTCACCACTACTTCAAAAGACTTGCTGCCCATTGCCCCCAAGCTTCATAATCATCACCAGCTCCAATGCTGCCTTTTCTCCAGTAGTCAAAGAACAGCTGATCAGCATATTGTTTTTCAGCCTGGGAGGATCCCAGTTATTTGGAAGCTGTGCAGGGGTGGATAAGGAAGTACAGATGCAAGCTTGGCTACGAGAAGTTTGAGTAGTTATGGGAACTTGGATCATATGGGAAGAGGACAAAAGAGTTTCAGTGGCTTAAGATTACGCTTCCCTCTTTAGGACTGGTGCATCATTTGGGGGTTTCTTTGAACTCACAGGTCCTGCTTAGAAGATATGTAGCAATAAAACTCTTACAAATCCATCCAGCACACCAACTGCACTCATATCTGGACCAGGACAATCACACACACTTGGTGACCTCATATGGGCGCTGTAGCAATGAAGACCACTTGGAAGCTGCAATTGAACCAGAATGCAACTGTTAAGGGAATTACAAACATGCATGCCACTCTGTTCTGACCCCCTCCTCCATCCAGTAACGAAAGCTGAGACACGCTTAATGAGAATGTCCTTTAATAACAAGAACAAGAATCTCGGTGGCTGAAAGCCAAGTAAACAAATAGATAAGGACCTTGGCAGCAAGAACAGCTGATCAGCATATTGTTTTTCAGCCTGGGAGGATTTTTAATTTATCAATATGACCCCTTTGCCTCTGTGCAGGCATAATCTCTGGAGTACTGCATATTTATAGAGGCCTTTATTTTGGTTTTATATTCAAAGCACACATACAACGGGGTGCTCTCTTTTTACATGAAAGAACTAATGAAATGCTAACCTATAGGTTTCCTTCACTTTTCAGGTTTGGTTGATTTGATTTTTAAAAAAATGTCTGAATTAGATTCAGGTCATCTCTGCCTGTGCATGCATGCATGGTTCCTTTGCTTCATTGGCTCTTCCAACAGAAGCTTTCCCTGTGTTTACACATGATGTGCAGAGAACTGGAGCAAACTTTTGATGCAGCTGTGCCAAGCCTTCCAGACAACGCAGCTGCCTTGGCATTCAGAGGAAAAGCCATTCATTCATGCCCGCATGCTTTGAAAAGAGCTAACAGATAGACGATCGGATCATCACATATGTAAAACATCTTTACATTTATTGCACAGTGCCATAAGCTGCCCAGAAAGGGACTGTGAACCTTGATGCAATTATATGCTTTTCTAAGTAAACCAAGTATTTAAAAACTAATATGCCTGCACACATATATGTACGCACACAAATAAAAATAAAGAAATTGGGCAATATGTTTCATTGACAGCAGAATTTTTTCAATATTCTAATTCAGAATCCCAATTATAGCCAGAAAAAAAAATCTAGAAGTAAATCCTCTGAATTCCTAACTAGTACAGACTGTTTAACCCAGTGTTTCTCAACCTTGTCAACTTGAAGATGTCTGGAATGCGAATGTTGGCTGGGGAATTCTGGGAGTTGAAGTCCAGAGATCTTCAAGTTGACAAGGTTGAGGAACGCTGGTTTAACCTCAACAATTTGAAGAAGTAGCTTCTACGTATATCTGAACCCTTTTTATGAGAATAGGATTCAAACAAGGTACGTAAGTTGAACTTGACCTGGAAGGAATGATAGAATGATTTAACAGTAAAAGTGTTGTTTTGCCGATACAGGATTTTTGACGAGAGCAATTGAAATGTTATTTATTTATGTGATATTTTGACTGAACCTTTCGCATGTCTATATAGTTCAGAGGTAAACGTGTCCTCCATCAATACCACTGATGGTGGTAAACCACACCATCAAGCCCACCATCCAAATCCCCATAGCCTCCAGACACCGAGAAAGCACAAATGACACTACTTGACCAATCAAGGGCAGAAAAATATATTGATGATACCTCACCCTACAGCAGCGAACCATCTCACCAAGAGCTTCATGCACATGTTAAATAAGAGTTGGGACTCCTATTTAACATGAGAATCTCGGAGAAGATACCTGGCTCTCAAGCATTCTCCTTCAAATCAGCTGGAACCAACCTTGGAAGAACTGCAATACTGTGTCTTCCTACCCATATCCTTATGGATATAAGTTGATCTAGAACAGGGGTGTCAAACTCGCATCATCATGTCATCACGTGACATATCACAACATGGCTAGCACATGATGCATTCAGCGTGCGGGTCGCGAGTTTGACACCCCTGATTTAGATGGATACCATGATGAAAGAATCAAAATTTGTTGAGGGATTAAGGAGTGTCAGATAACCACCACCCTGGTCCCATCAGAGATTGTCCACAAGTGCAATCAATGGCCTTTTAGAACTTTAGAATTTCAGCTGTGCATCCAGACCGAAATGTGTCTAAGTAATGTGGATGATTAACTGTAATATAAAATTTCCTTTTTCTGCATATGTTTGTTTCTGTAACTAGAGAATGAGAAAGGACGATCAGATCTACCATACTTGTCCCTATTTTCATTTGTTCGGACATGGAGCAGAGGTGGGTTGCTCCTGGTTCAGGCCATTTCGGGCAAACCAGTAGTAGCGGTGGTGGGAGGCTCCACCCACCCGCCCGGACACTTCTGTACATGCGCAGAAGCATCGCGCGGACAAGCGAACCGATAATTAAAAAAATGGAAACCCACCACTGACATGGAGCCTATACATTTTACAAATAAATTGAAGATCTAAATTGACATGACTATTCATGACAACAGCATCGCCATCCATTAAACAGAGTTATGGATCTGCACTAATTTTCAAGAATCAAAATGAGGCAATTAAAAAAAGTACTTCTGGTTAAATATTAGCACATTTAAATTAGAAATCTTACATTTAGCGCACTCTTTCAGACACGTAACAGCATTTACACAGGAATAAAATAATCAAATAGCCAGATGATGCTCACATCCATCTTGCTCAATGTGCCATCTGCAGAAATCAAACATTCTACCTTTATTTCTATTTTCCCCTTCCCTCTACCTATTCTGGAACCACCCATTTTGTTACTCTTTCTACACACAAGCCTGCAACATCTCCTTGCTTTTTAATTGTTCTGGAATACATCTTGATCATTTTATTTGTTTGAATGAGCATCTCAATTATATGGCTATTTAAAAGCTTTTGGGTCAGCATTAGTACCAAAAGACCAAGGTCATGCACCATCCTACTCCCCAAATCACTATTAAAGGACAAAAACGCAGTGGACCAGTTCAATTCTTTTGGCAGCACGCTCTCTTGAGTAGCGACTATAGATACAGAAGTCTACTGTAGAATAGCACAGACAAGTTCTGCTTTTAGTACGCTGCACTCCATTGTGTGGAACATCAAGGATTACTGCAGCAGCAAAATCGAAGGGTATAGAGTTGTGATACTCACTACTCTTCAGTATGCCTGTGAAATATGGTCTGTCTATCAAAGTTAGGCAAGACACTTAACCATTTCCACATGACTTGTCTTCACAGATTAGGCATCAAATGACTACGTAAAATATCAGACAATGAAGTTCTCTTTATGTTTATTATGTTTTTATGTTTATTATACTTGTATGCCGCCATATTCCCGAGGGACTCAGGGCGGCTAACAAGCAAGTGGGGAAGGGGGAGATACAAAAAACAAACAAGACAGAAACAAGATACAAAAAACAGATTAAAAGCTACACAACAATCACAACAATTCAAGTGGGGCTGGGAACTCATCAGCCCCAGGCCTGCCGGAAGAGCCAGGTCTTGACGGCTTTGCGGAAAGCCTGAAGGGTGGTGAGGGTCCGAATCTCCACGGGGAGATCGTTCCAGAGGGCCGGAGCAGCCACAGAGAAGGCCGTCCCCCGAGGGGTCGACAGTCGACATTGGCTAGCTGATGGTATTCGGAGGAGGCCTAATCTGTGGGATCTAATTGGTCGTAGGGAGGTAATTGGCAGGAGGCGGTCTCTCAAGTACCGAGGTCCGATACCACTATAGCAAGTCTAGCACCAAACCATACACTGCTAATGAGAGCACAGACCCATTGGGCAAATAACACCATCCTTGGGTAAGTGGAAATCCTTTTGGAGCAACTTTCTGCTGGAAAACACTCACAAGAAAGGCCTTACTGAAGAGAATCAACATACACCCATCGGCCTGAGTAATGTTGGCACAAAATTGCTCTACCTGGCATGGCCTCATTGATAAAGCTACCAACTTACAATTAAAGTGCATTGTACTTTAATTTGTAATTAGCATAAGGATGAGCTGCACAAGTCTACAGTCATTCATGCAACAAAGGCAGTGTCTACATATTTTGCCCAACATATGCCAGAATAGTCATCTTGGGAAACTCCACGTTTATTTTTAGTGTGATTAATGTTGTTGAGGTCTTCATTGATGATGATGGTGGTGGTGGTGGTGGTGGTGGTGGTGGTGATGATGGATAAACATGAGATACAGCTATAGCAATAGCAATAGCAGTTAGACTTATATACTGCTTCATAGGGCTTTCAGCCCTCTCTAAGAGTCAGCATATCGCCCCCACAGTCTGGGTCCTCATTTCACCCACCTCGGAAGGATGGAAGGTTGAGTCAACCTTGAGCCGGTGAGATTAGAACCGCTGAACTGCAGATAACAGTCAGCTGAAGTGGCCTGCAGTACTGCACCCTAACCACTGCGCCACCTCGGCTCTTAGCAAGCTCCATTCTATCAAGAATAGAATGCCAGTTGGGGGAAAAAACTGTGTTTTGAGGGCCTTCTGGAAGACCAACTGCCCAGATAGGACCCAACCTGGCTTCTTCACTTGTCTCCTGCAGTGCACTTATTTATATTTGATTTCTAAATTTGACTGACAGGGACAGCCAAAAGGCCAGATATGGTCCAGGGGCAATAAAATGTCCAGGTCTGTGATAGGACAAGTAAATGTAACTTGGTCCCATGGCATGTAAGACTATACAGGTCATAACACCTTGAATTGAACCTACAAGCCAGTGGTGGGTTGCTATCAGTTCAAACCGGTTCGGCCGAACCGATAGTAGTATGGCGGCTTGGGTTGCTGTAACCAACAGTGAGTCAGGCCTGCCACACACCCCAAACCTGTTCCCCAGTCTCTTCTGCCGTAGCTGGCATTTTTCTACGCATGCACAGAACAGTTTTCAGTCAACTGCGCATGCACAGCAATGCGCAGCAGGCACGTGCGTGAGCGAAGCATGCAGCGTGCGCTCAAAACGCCCTCTCAGCGAACCGGTAGTAAACCAGTTAGGAACCCACCACTGCTACAAGCATACTGGCAACCAATGCAGTTAGTGGAACAAAGGTTGTCATATGCATAGAACAACAGGCATGCATGATTGCCAGCTGCTGCATTTTGCACCAGCTGAAGTTTCTGGACACTCTTCAGGGACAGCTTAACGTTTAGCGTGTCACAATAGGACATCTGAGGTGATTAGGGCACAAGTGACTAAGAGCGGAAGGAATACTTTCCAGGAATACACTGAAGACTTGATCTCTGCCTAACCAAGAGGAGTAAAGAGAATTTTGCCCCTTTCTGGTTACTCCTGCCGCCTCAAAGAAATCCACTTTAAAACGTTGACAGATATTGATTGGAAGAAAAACCCACCACGGCATGTACCATGGCTGCTTATGTTTCTTGAAAATGAGAAATAAGCTTTCTGTTAAATGAAACTGATTTTGTGAGGTGAGAACACTGGGAAGTTAACGAAGTAACAAAGCAACTATCCGTGGCAATTCCAAGTGCATTATGCTGAATGTTCCCTTGAAGCTGTTTCTGTGGCACTTCCTTGTTCATCCTTCCTTATCGCTTTGAACAAATCCAGAAAGCCTCGCTTAATTTCCTCATAAGCAGTTCCCTCCTACTGAGGGAAAAGAACACAACATCTTTGCGGGTAAATTTAACTAGTTATGTTATTGATTAGAACACACACTAAGACCAGAGGTGGGTTCCTACCAGTTTGCACCTATTCGGTAGAACCGGTTCGTCAAATCTACCGAACCGGTTAGAAGAGGTTCCACCAGTGGACCCAGAAAGCAGGCCACACCTACAGAAGAGGTTCCAAAAATTTTTGAAACCCACCACTGGTCGTTGGATGTGATTATTCTACACTATCATGCTCGTATTTATAAAACTCAGTGCCTCTGTGAAAGGTAAGGATGACTACTGCGTTTGTGGTGCAATCAGAACATTGCGTGTGTTGAAGTTGTTTTAACGCAAACTAAAGATTTTAAAAAACAAGTTGACATCATATTCTTATGCATGCCAGTGCTGTGTGTGAGATAATTTAAGGTGGTTCTGACAAGTGTCATCGGCATCTTCATATCCGGTCACATGGGCGGCAAGCCACTCCCATCCGGTCACATGGGCGGCAAGCCACTCCCACAAAGGAGGCCACACCCACAGAGTAGATTCGAACAATTTTTGAAACCCACCACTGACTAAGACTGAAAGTAAAATTTATTTCAGACAGCCTGAAACTGGGAACTGTTCCATTTTGGGGTAAAGCATGTTACACTAAAGGCAGAAAAGGAATGCCCTACTATGCTTCACATTTGCACTTTAAGATTTGTTCACCCCCCCCCCCCAATCTTTAGAAAACACCACACACTAATCCACCTATTTGCAAATAGTTCTTGCTTATCTAGCTGGCAGTTTGACACCTTAATTTTCAGCCCTATTTTCCTCACTGCGTCAAACTAGCATTTGCTACAAATCATTCATTCTCAGCCAACAACTTGGCACTGTCTGAATTAAACATATATGCACGTTATTGGTTCCAATCACCATCAGAAGCTTTCCTTCTACCTTTATCTATAAATATACATAACAACTAGAAGAATATTGTTATCCATCTTTAACTAGCTTCCTGGTTGTTGTTGAACCATTTTCAACATTTCGCTCCCCACGGAATCTCATGCACACTTTATTGCCATCGTATTCTGTTCTTATAACCAGCAAACAACCTTCAGCTCCGCATTTCTGCACAAACTTCCATATTTCTATTCATTTAATCATATGCCTTCACTAAATCAACAAGCACACAATGAATTTTTTCTCATTCAGACTGTTGGGCTAAACTGAAGTACTCCTTAATTGGAAATAGCACGAGCATTATATTTTTCATGGCTTGCATTATGCTGATCACGTTTCTCCATCAACCAATTCCTGCTTTAATCCTGAAATCTCTACATCCTGTCAAAATCTAATTAAATTTTGGAACGTAGAACGCCACTGGATAGAGGGAAATCAAGGCAAGAAGTCTACAGTACTTGGGCCTCACTGAATGTTTCTCCAAGAAAAAAAAATAACTGCAATTTATTTTTATGTGTACAATATGAATAAGATTCTCAGCTTCTTATGAAAATATTTGGATATTAAGACCTTTCAGATATTTTGGGGAGTGTAGCAAAGAATCTTTAACAAACAGAAATGACACAGATAAATTTCAGAAGGTCAAAATATAACATTATTCAATTAACAGGCAGCTAATATGCAGACAGCAAAAACTATGTTAAAAAGAGACCTATCATTTTGGGCCAATAACTAATTTCTCTGTCTACGTGCAAATCTAGGAGTATGCTCATGCTATTTAAAATCAACCTTGGTATCGGAGAAAGCAGATCATTTCATCTTCCCTTCATTACTTAGTCCTGTAAATCTAATTCTAGACTGTAGATTTTGATAAGTTGCAACAGTGAGCATAAAAATTTACACACAAATCTAATATAGCAATTCACAAAGTATCTGATAGCACAAATGCAACTGGCATCAGAGTCAGATATCATCATGCTCGTAAAACTGCACATTTCCACTGCATTATTAAAATATGGTGACTGTATTATATGATACCTGCCATTATCTAACATTCATACGTAGAAATTGATGTACAGTATAATATATTGGATGGATGGCATAAAATTGCACTGTCACACAAAACTTCCTTCAAGATATCCTCAATTTAATCAATTTCCTTCTTACAGACAGGTTTCATACTATCTTTTGTAGTCAAATATAAATGAATTAATACAGAATTAAGAGTCTGCTAGCTTCTCAACATCACAAAACACATTAGAACTGCATTTCAAATTTCTAACAAAATCCCTACCCTTGTTTCATCAGTAATTTCTCAACAATCAATAATATATATTTTTTTAAAGGAAAATGGAATTTTAAAGATTTAGTGATGCTTTGGTGCTTATTTTTGTTACATTAAAACAAGTTGTAATAAATTAACATAAAATGCTGTAAAACTACTATTACAGCTGCTCTATTAAAATTAATATAAAGTACACTAGTCATTCTACTGCTTCCTTGATCTACTTCTAAGAATGAATCTGAGAAATGATATCATAGATTTATTACTTTTTCATTTGTCAAATAGATTTCTGGCAGATTAATTAAGAGCCGAGGTGGCTCAGTGGTTAGGGTGCAGTACTGCAGGCCACTTCAGCTGACTGTTATCTGCAGTTCAGCGGTTCAAATCTCACCGGCTCAAGGTTGACTCAATCTTCCATCCTTCCGAGGTGGGTGAAATGAGGACCCAGACTGTGGGGGCGATATGCTGACTCTGTAAAACCGCTTAGAGAGGGTTGAAAGCCCTATGAAGCGGTATATAAGTCTAACTGCTATTGTTATTGCTAATCAAGTAGACTTTATGAAAATACAATTACTACATTTAATGCAAGTTCTTTTTAACATTTTACAGGGCTGAGAATCAAAAAGGTTTCCTTTGTGATTACATACAAATACATCATTTGCTGTATTCATTGATTTAAAACACATACATATCAGCTCTCATTTTATAGAAATAATATCTGATTCGGTGAAGCCCAATTATACCAGACTTAGATTACATTGTGCATGGTGGACCACGTTCTGCATTTGTAGAAAGCTATAACTCAAATTACATAAAATAATGCAAATGGTGTGATTTGCATAGTGTGCAGAAAACCCCAGCATGCCAATTAAGTAAAACCCTGCAACACCCTATTTAATGATTCATTGGTTAAAGGGAGGCTTCCCTGTTAATGCCAAACAACCTATTATCTTGTATAAGTTATTTCATAATTAATGCAAACCACTGTGAGGCAACTTCAACACTTCTAAGCCCTATAGGAAAAGAGAAACTAGTGTCACGTTCTGGCGTTCACGATGCATACAAACAGAGATTCAGTTTGTTTGGTGAAAAACCTTTATCTCTATCTAAGAAACTACGTGATAACCAGCACTAAATGACAATGATACAAGGTAATCAAATCCAAGTCAGTTCTAACCAAGTTAACACCATCACCCACGTGACCCAACAAATGCGCACACGACAAAAGCGCGCCAACAAAACCGCGGTGAAAAAACCGTGATGTCATAAACGCGCCCACAACACGCCAACAAAACCGTGCCCACAAAAGCGCGATTTAAGTTAAGGTAAGGGTTAGGGTTAGGTTCAGGGTTAGGCTTAGGGTTAGGTTTAGGGTTAAGTTTAGGATTAGGGTTATTAGGTTGTTATTAGTTGTTTGTTGAAGGCGTGCTTTTGTCGGCGCGCTTCTTCATCAGCGCAATTTCGACCTCGCGGTTTTCTCGCCGCGGTTTCGTCACGTGCTTGGACATTTCCCCCCTATTAATAAATAAATACCCAGGCAATGCCAGGTTATCAGCTAGTAAATAATAAAATAAGTATTTGGTGACCACAAACATGAATTCCTAGTATCCATTCATCCATAGTTCCATAGTTCGAACAAGATGCCTACGTACTGATTCCATCTGTTCTTTAGACTTCATGTTGTATTGTGGAATGATTCAGTTGCATCATTAATAATAATGGAAGTCCCAGTTTACTGCCCACAGCATTCTGATTTGTAACATATGGTCCTGTTCAGAATAGGACATCTTGACTATTGCATTTTAAGAGTTGTCATTGACGTTTTTAGTTATGGGGTTGACACCAATCAGTGGCATCAAACTCAGTATGCCCAGAAGGAAATGCTGGACATTTTTATACTTCTTTCATTGCACATGCAATTGTCTAGGATTAGAAACAACAACAACAAAAACGCCCGTCAACCATGTTTCACTGTGAACAGTCTGGAACATCCATCAGCTCTCCTTAAACAAGCTAAACTATCATTACATCTTGCAAAGCTGAATGCCAAGACAAACAGATGGAAACTCATTACTTTTTTCCCTTGACATATGCTTACCCATCATTTCACTGCATAAAAATAATACACATGTGGTTCTCTGTTTTCAAGGAACAGAGTCCTTTGTATTTCATCTATAAAAAGACATTTCACTGGTTACATCATGTGGCCCATTCAGAAACCAAACCATGAAAACACCATAGCTACTGCACAGAGCGGGTCTATTAACAATTCGCCACAACCAACTTGCGACAGACAACTTGGCATGTCCAAATTGCCACAGGGAAACTCTCCATGGCCAACTCATCACGGGACAACTTGCTGTGGGATGAGAACACTAATATCAAAGAAATGGTGGAACAGAATCATTAAAGAAAGGATGCAAAAGAAGGGACAGAATGAAATGTGAATGACAAAAATAAAATAAAAATATTTATTTTAAATTATTACGTTGAATTGTTAAATTATTCCGTGACCTGTCAAAACCGCGTTCCACAAAAGTGCGGTCGACGAAATCGCGTATGTGACGTCATCACAACGCGACGAAAAAGATCGAAAAATTGAAATAAAAATTAAATTACAGCAAGCCGATTCACATAAAGGTAAGCGTTAGGTTAAGGGTTAGGGTTAGGTTAAGGGTTAGCGTTAGGTTTTTCGTTAGGTTAAGGGTTAGGTTTAGGGTTAGGTTTAGGGTTAGGTTAAGGGTTAGGTTTAGGGTTAGGTTTGGGGGGGGTTAGGGTAAGGTTTTCGCTTTATTTTTACATTTTTCTATCTTTTTCGTCACGCTGTGATGACGTCACATACGCGCTTTCGTTGACCGCAATTTTGTCGTCCGCGGTTTTGTGGTGGAACCAATTATTCTGCAGTGAGTTGTCTTGTGATGAGAGTGGTCGGTGATGAGTTGTCCCACAGAGAGTTGGCCGTGGTGAGGTGGCTATGAAAAGTTGCTCATGGCAAGTTGCCTACTGCGAATTGGCTGTGACAAGTTGTCCCATTCCAGCACAAAAGCAGCTAGGATCCACAAAGTTTTAATTCCCAGTGAAAGATTTTGCATTAGGTTTTGTTTTCCTCTGAAAATAGTGTGAATTCCAGATATTCCTAAATATATATTTTTATGAAGACCACATATACATTTCTGTTGTGCCCCAGCAGGAGCCGTTGGAGCTGCCACCAGACTCCGACAGCGAGGGGCCCTATGAGTCGGCTCTGGAAGATGTGGAGGACCCTGGACAGGGTTCCGACTCCGAGCAGGCCACAGAGAGGCTGGCTGGCCACCAGGAGGCACCTGAGCCTTAGACCAGTGGGGAGGAGACAAGGGAGTGTGATCCTGAAGTCATGCATTGGAGCAGTGGGGAGAAGCCAAGGGAGTTGTTCCTGGATGCCCGGCACCAAAGAGCTAATAGGCGTAAGGAACAGTTGCGCAGTTACAGGAGATAATTGCAGCTGGTGGTAATTAGGCTCCTCTCCAGACTATAAAAGGAATGATTGTGCACACGGCCTTTTGCAGGAGTCAACATATGCACTAAAGTGGAAGAACTTTTGGGGCTAGCTTGGCAGGCTGGATTGCTGCCAAGGTTAGTCTGTGCTGGATTGCTGCCAAGGCTTGAACTGTGCTGGATTGCTGCCAAGGTCCTGTCTATCTATTAATAAAGTCCTTAATGTATCTTTGTCTCAGCGTGCTTTGGTGTAGGACGGGGGGGGGGGGGAGTCAGAACACATTTCCATTGTTTTTATATATTAGTGACTCCCCAAAAATTCACAGAGAATCTTCTCTGTTTCATTATGCATTCAAGTTGCCACTTCTATGGAGACCCTCATCTATATTAATTATGAATTTCTGATGCACAAGAATCACCAACTGGCTTTATTGCTCAGTCTTCCTTATTATGCCAGTAAAATGAGGGGGTCAAACTTCATATTATTGCGGAGCTTCAATTTTATATCTATTGGAATCCAAACAATGAAGGCAATGGTTTTTGGATGGTAGTAACGTTGATTGTTACCAAAGACTTCTCTCTAAAGCTTTTCTGTAAAGTTACCGTATTTGGTTTAATCCTACTTTATGCTCTAAATGGATTTTATGTGAGCTACAAATCTTCCTTCTGACTTTTCCATTGTTGAATGCATTGATGAAATGTTTTTTAAAATATGCCTAGCTATTTCTGAGGTCACAAAGGGTTTGTGTTAAATTTGTAATTCTTGTCATGCATCTTTCTTCCCAGAAATTCAAGGGTTCTCTCTTGCAGCACTGTATTGAATTCTGCTTCTTTGTCTATCAGAGCCATTTTTAATATGAATTTGAATGAAAAAAATATTTTTGAATCAGTGAATTCCTAAAACAAATATGGCACCACAGAGAATGGTGAAAATCAGAGACTTCACAGATCCCTATGTCACTTTTTTATTCTTCTTCTTGTGTGAAAAACATCCAGTGGTATAAAAGGATCTTCCTGTGGGCTGAAATGGGTCTGTCTAGGCCTAACTGCAATACTAGATAATATTACATCTTTATAAGGTATCATTATTTGTCTTAATCTGTTTTTTTTTTTAGGAACCCAAAAGACAAAAAACTAGAAAATGCAATTTTGACAAAATAGGCAGTTAGACCACAAAATAGCAATAGCAATAGCAGTTAGACTTATATACCGCTTCATAGGGCTTTCAGCCCTCTCTAAGCGGTTTACAGAGTCAGCATATCGCCCCCACAGTCTGGGTCCTCATTTCACCCACCTCGGAAGGATGGAAGGCTGAGTCAACCTTGAGCCGGTGAGATTAGAACCGCTGAACTGCAGATAACAGTCAGCTGAAGTGGCCTGCAGTACTGTACCCTAACCACTGTGCCACATCGGCTCTTAATAATAATAATATGTTCCACAAGCTGGCTTACAAAAACCAACAGAGATTATGTTCTTCAAGGTGAGTGGAGAATATATGGTCATTGCCATATATCATCACAGACTAAGTGAACCACCTAATATTAAAATAATTAAAAATATAATCCATTGATCTTGTTTGCTGAACACTGACTTGGAAGCTCGCAAATGGCAATCACATGACTGTGGGTAACTGCAACAGTGTGAAGTTCAAGGGCTGGTTGTAAAGTTGCTTTTTCAGCCCCATCTTAACTTCAGACAGTTGCTAAACAAGGGAGTCATTAACCAAGGACTACTGTGGTTTATAGGGATGTGGTGACTCAATGGCTAAGATGTTGAGTTTGTTGATCAGAAGTTCAGCGGTTTGAATCCCTAGTGCCGCGTAACAGAGTGAGCTCCCGTTACTTGTCCCAGCTTCTGCCAACCTAGCAGTTCGAAAGCATGTAAAAAAAATGCAAGTAGAAAAATAGGGACCACTTTGGTGGGAAGGTAAGAGCATTCCATGCGCCTTCGGCGTTTAGTCATGCCGGCCACATGACCATGGAGACATCTTCAGACAGCGCTGGCTCTTTGGCTTAGAAACAGAGATGATCACCGCCCCTACAGCCGGAAACGACTAGCACCCATGCGGGGAAACCTTTACCTTAGTGTGGTTTATACCAGTTGTAGTCAACTTGGTCCCTACCACCCACTAGTGGGCGTTCCAGCTTTCATGGTGGGTGGTAGGTTTTTTTTCCAATACTTAAGCAATTTCCTTTTTTAAAAATTTAATTGACTTTTTTTAAAAAATTCATAGCATTGTTTAAAATTTTTCATTAGGTTTTCATAAAATCACCATTACTGTGGAACCGGTGGGCAGTTAGAAAATTTTACTACTAACAGAGATACAAAAGTGGGTGGTAGGTATAAAAAGGTTGACTACCCCTGGTTTATACAGATTAAGCTCTGTCAACACTTGAGTACATATGCAGGGCAGAACAGAGCCAAACCAATGGACACAATTTCATTCTCCTTCCATAGATATGACAGAAATTGATCGTTAGAGCAGGGGAAATAACTGTACAGAACTTTTACCATGTTGATTCTGTACCACCTAGTATTAAAATAATTAAAAATATAATCCATTGATCTTGTTTGCTGAACACTGACTTGGAAGCTCGCAAATGGCAATCACATGACTGTGGATCACTGCAACAGTGTGAAGTTCAAGGGCTGGTTGTAAAGTTGCTTTTTCAGACCCATCTTAACTTCAGACAGTTGCTAAATTATTTTATTACTAATAAAAATATTACTTTTGCTAGGTGGAAAGGAGATCACAAGGGCTATGGGTTGCACTTTGGGATGATTAAAAGTAACGAAGTTTAAAAATGAACTTCAAATAGACACTAAAAATTAAAAAAACAAAACACTGATGAGACTAAAATCTTCGATTTTTAGTTTGCAAAAAAGTTGGCCAAGCAGCTTATCATCTTTACCAGCAAACAAAACTAAGCTAACCAGTTATTTGCAAAGCAGAAGCAGAAGTAAAGACACCACCAGCTTAACTTCTAATTTCATTCTGCCTTATCCAGGTGATGAAGCAGAGGCAAGAGGTGACTACAGGATTGCAATGGAACCTGAATTAAAAACAACAACTGCCACCAATTCCCTTTCCCCATCAGCTTATTCCCCACTCTAAATCAGGGGTCCTCAACCCCAAGTCCATGGACTGTTACTGGTCTGTGGCTCATTGGAAACCGGGCTGTGAAAGCAGCAGGCAAGCGTGCAAAGCTCCATTTGCACATGCACAGGATGGTTCCACCACAAAACCGCGTTCGACTAAAGCGCGCTCGACGAAACTGCGTAGCTGACATCATCACAGTGCGACGAAAAAAGCACGCTGCGAACGCTAAAGCTAAAATTAACCCCTAAACCTAAACCTAACCCCCTTAAACCTAATCCTAAACCTAACCCTAAACCTAACCCTTAACCTAACCCTAAACCTAACCCTTAACCTAACCCTAAACCTAACCCTTAACCTAACCCTAAACCTAACCCTAAACCTAACCCTTAACCTAACGCTAAACCTAACACTAACCCTTAACCTAACCCTAAACCTAACCCTAACGCTTAACCTAACCCTAACCCTTAACCTAACCCTAAACCTAACCCTTACCTTAACGTGAATCGGCTTGCTTTCAAAGCGCTATTTAAAGTGCCCTTTTTTCTCCGCGGTCGCTGTTGTCGCCCTGCTGATGACGTCAGCGACGCGGTTTAATCGGGCGCGCTTTAGTGGAGCGCGGTTTTGTCGTGCCACGGCACAGGATTAGGTTTCATGTGCAAAACCATCCCCTCCTTCCCTGTCGCTGGTGTCCATTACCATTGCCAGCTGGAAAGGTTGGAGGCCACAGTTCTAAATAGATAAGTGATAAATTGTATATATAAAAGAATTCCAACTGGACATTGCCTTAACTTGATCAACTGCAGAACTGTGCCCTGTTTGGAACAAACATTGACCCATCAACAATATAGTCCTGACATATGTAGGAATTGAGTGACACTGCTAGATTTCAGAAGTAATTGTTTGTTTTATAAAATATTAACTATTGATTTGTAGAGCAACAAGCAGGCAATTTCATTCCAAATTATCAAAAGACAATAGAATTGGATGAGTCGTGTCCTATTAAATGACAAGGTGTCCAACCAGCTCTCAAAACTGCTCTGTGATGGGGGGGAAACCCCAGGAAGGAATGATTAGCCAATTCATGATGCAAGCTTCAACACAAGTGGTCATGCACCCAGAAATGAGTAGGTTTTTATTATTGCTTCAGATTATAAACAGAATTCCTGATGTTAATAAATTGATATGAATTATGAATCATAGATCTGTTGTGTGCACTGAATGATGGGATTTTCTTTGGTTAGCCATGCCCTATAAGTTTTGAATTCCACAGAGAATGCATTGCATAGCCTGCCATGAAAGCCAGTCAAAAAACCATAACTCAGGAATAAAATAAAACCATGCTCTGCATACAAAAGATTCCAAATTTCTAGTTGTAGAATCCAAGAAAGCGACTGCTATCCTGAATTATAAACTAAGGATACAGGCTGGGTCCTTAAGACAAGCTAAGCTAAAATGTACTTTCTTCATTTGTGGTTCAGTATGTCACGTAAAGACAATTAGTGGAGTTTATAACAATAATCTGCAAAGCACAATTTTCTACACGCACATCTTGGTAAGATTTATTGATTGACATTTAATTTATATAGCCACCCATCTTGCAATTACCAGCTCAAAGTGGACAAGGAAAGATTAAAAACCATGATTGCAAGAAGAAACAATAACAGGGAGCAATACCACAACGATAATACACAGCTAGGAAAGGGAACGGGGAAAACATCGATTAAAATCACTCTACACAGAGTAGGAAAGAGGGGAGGAATGGGAAGAAGAGGGGAAGGGTAAAGGGGAGGAAGGGGAAGGAGAGAAGGGAAAGGAGAGGAGGAAGGAAGGAAGGAAGGAGAGAAGAAAGAGAAGAAAGGGGGGTAGGAAGGAGGGAGGGAAGGAGAGAGGGAAGGAAGGAGGGAAGGAAGGAGAGAAGGAGAGAAGAAAGGAGGGAAGGAAGGAGAGAAGAAAGGAGGGAAGGAAGGAGGGAATGTAGGAGAGAAGGAAGGGGGGAAGGAAGGAGGAAAGGAAGGGGGAAAGGAAGGAGAGAAGGAGAAAAGAAAGGAGGGAAGGAAGGAAGGAGGGAGGGAAGGAGAGAAGGAGGGAAGGGGAAGGAGGGAGGGAAGGAAGGGGAGTAGGAGAGAAGAAACAAGGGAAGGAAAGAGGGAGGGAGGGAAGAAGAAGTAGGACCGTTGTAAGATAAGATGGATCTATGGGATAATAAAAAAGCAATCTTCAAGTATATTGTCAACAGTAGGGAAAAATTGTTATAAATACATATTATTAATAACAGTTATGAGATCATATAATTGTGAATGTATATATGAAAAAAATAAAATTTAAAAAAATCATTCTATACTTTCTTCTCACAACGGCATGTAAACAAGACTGTGTGGCTATACACATGGTTCTGAAACAATTCTTAAGGTTCTATTTTAATTATTACTTCTACTACCTCAAAAGAAAAATATGGAGTTACTTGATTATATTTCAAAGTGAAGTAATGATTTGGAAAAAAAAGTGCCGCTATTATGCATGATTTCTTAAACCTGACTGCCACAGTGATAGTCATCATGGCAATATGATGGCATTGTAATTCATAATTCGCCACTTGCTCATCCCTAACTTCTACAGACACCTATGACTGGTGTTTCTCAACCTTGGCAACTCAGACTTCAACTCCCAGAATTTGAGCTGAGGAATGCTGGCTGGGGAATTCTGGGAATTGAAGTCCACGTATCTTCAAGTTGAGAAATATTGCCCATAATAATATTGACCATTTAACAGGGTCCAGAGTTAGTGCCTCTTTTCAGAAAAAGCACGGCCAGGGACCAACAATACAGGTAATCCTCGACTTCACATATTGACAATTCAAAATTACAACGGCACTGAAAAAAAGTAACTTATGACTGTTTTTCCATACTTACAACTGATCATGTGCTTGACAAGTGGCTCATATTTATGACAATTGCAGTGCCATGTAAATCACCTTCTGCAACCTCCTGACAAAGTCAGATTCACCTAACAATTTTGTTACTAGCTTCACAACTGCGGTGATTCACAACTGTGGCAAGAAAGTTCGTAAAATGTGTTAAAATTCACTTAACAGCTGTCTCACTCAGCAACAGAAATTTTGAGCTCAATTGTGGTCATAGGTCGAGGACCACCTGTATGTATCTCGGGGTGGCTGGTGTTATCAGCTAAGAATGGAATGATTTCCCGTGGCACGACAAAACCGCGGTCCACTAAAGTGCGCCCGATTAAAGCGCGTCGCTGACGTCATCAGCAGCGCGACAACAGTGACCGCGGAGAAAAAAGGGCGCTTTAAAAAGTGCTTTGAAAGCAAGCCGATTCAAGTTAAGGTAAGGGTTAGGTTTAGGTTTAGGTTTAGGTTTAGGGTTAGGTTAAGGGTTAGGGTTAGGGTTAGGTTAAGGGTTAGGGTTAGGTTTAGCATTAGGTTAAGGGTTAGGGTTAGGTTTAGGGTTAGGTTTAGGGTTAGGTTTAGGGTTAGGTTTAGGGTTAGGTTTAGGGTTAGGTTTAGGGTTAGGTTTAGGGTTAGGTTTAGGGTTAGGTTTAGGGTTAGGTTTTGGGGGGTTAGGTTTAGGTTTAGGGGTTAATTTTAGCTTTAGCGCTCACAGCGTGCTTTTTTTGTCGCGCTGTGATGACGTCAGGTACGCGGTTTCGTCGAGCGCGCTTTAGTCGAACGCGGTTTTGTGGTGGAACCTGATTTCCATGTCCTCTTTTCCTCTCTTGAGTACTTACTTTATAAACATCACCAAAGGCCAAGTACTGGACTAAAATTTAAATTCAGAGATTCTGTCCAATCTTCTTAAAGGTAAGTGGATTCAGTTGGAATTCATTTCCCAGACTTCCAAACAGAGAATGAAAGTTTAGTTTTCTACACAAGATCAATCATTTCCCATCCTAAGTATGAGCTGGATTTATTAGTTAATTATTTCAGTAATTAGGCTGTGCTGCTTCCTACCATTATTAACTTTATCAATCCATTCTCTCTCTCTTTTTTTTTTTCCCTTTCTCTCTCTTGGAGGGAGGCAGGTCATCTAACGTCTATTCAATTAACACAGCTGCTATTTTGAATCATGCTAGGGTAGGCAACGCAGGAAGAAATCGATTGCAATTCAAAGTGCTAATTTGGACTTATAAAACATTACATGGCCTGGTTCCCAGGTACTTGCCAAACCACTTACTCTTAACCAGACATAATCTATCCAAGCAGGTTGTGCTTGGAACAGCTGCTTGGGGTATCCCACTTCTGTGTGTGAGCAGAACTAAGGTCTGAAAATCTGTTTTCTATTACATCACAGAATAGCCTCCCTCTAGATCAGGGGTGTCAAACTCGCATCGTCATGGCAGCGCCCCGTAATGTATTGTGACTTTTTCCCCCTTCCACTAAACTGGGTGGAAGGGGAAAAGGAGAGCCGAGGTGGCGCAGTGGTTAGGGTGCAGTACTGCAGGGCACTTCGGCTGACTGTTATCTGCAGTTCAGCGGTTCTAATCTCACCGGCTCAAGGTTGACTCAGCCTTCCATCCTTCCGAGGTGGGTGAAATGAGGACCCAGACTGTGGGTGCGATATGCTGGCTCTGTAAACCACTTAGAGAGGGCTGAAAGCCCTATGAAGCGGTATATAAGTCTAACTGCTATGCTATTGCTATTGGGTGTGGGCAATGTGTGACATATCCGGCCTGCGGGCCGCAAGTTTGACACCCCTGCTTTAGATGAAGGATGTCCAACCTTAGCAACTTTAAGACTTGTGGACTTCAGCTCCCAGAATTCCCCAGTCAGCAAAGCTGAAGTTGAAGACCACAACTCTTAAAAGTTAATATTATATCTTCAGGAATGAGACAGAGGCTTGTGTCCGGTAACTCTGTAACCAATTTATTTTAACACAACTTGTAACAGTAACAGGTAACAACCAGGCAGGGTGCTGGTTTAACAATGTAGCAACAGAAGGATGATCTGTGTAGAGAGAGAGGCAGAGAAGCAGCTCCAGCTGGACTGGAGTGTTCGTTGCTCTGGTGCTGAACAACTGACAGTTTGAACGAGTCTGCCTTTTATAGTTCCTCAGACTCGCCCGGCAACTGACAGGCGCGTCTGATTGGCTAAGACGCGCCTGGCTGCTGCCGAGCTGTCATTCGTAACAGCGAGGACTAACTTTTACTATACAACAGTTAACAAGTTTGGACACTCCTAAGCTAGATATTAGGCTGACCTCCTCTGTAACAACCTGTGAGAGCTTTTGAAAACCAAAGGGGTGACTTTGATTCTCTACTTGAAAGAGTATCTATCATTAGGCATTAAGATTATTCTCTTGTTTTCTTGAGCTGCTTTTACTTTTTATGCTGATTTCAGTTACTGTAATCTGCAGAGAACTCAAAAGGTTCAGTAAGGTTGAAAACAAACAAGGGAATACAACAAATTCCAGCTGTTTAAAGAATTGTGATGAGGTTCCAAGGCGAGTTATAACACTTCCCTCTGCAACATCATCTTTATAAAAACAGTCTCAATGTGAAACTTAGAATTAATGGAATTAATTAATTAATTAATTGGCAGAGTTCCGTCTTTCCCCTCTTTGCCCATCATGTTAATAAAAGTCTCTGCAATAGCAAATGTTTTTCATTGTTTAAGGGACATGGCCTGAATACAACTCTGTTCTGACCCCCTCCTCCATCCAGTAACGAATGCCGAGACAAGCTTAACTGGAATGTACTTTAATAGCAAGACACTAAAACCTCAATGGCTGAAAGCCAAGCAGAACAAACAGATAAGGACCTTGGCAGCAACTCAGACAAACTCAGGCAGCAATAAACACAGATAAGGCTTGGCAGCAATCCAGCCTGCCAAGCTCACAGTATTGTCCTCCGACATTCAGTCCTGCACTGACTTCTGCAAAGAGGGCCATGTAGCTTTTTATAGTCTGGAGAGGAGCCTAATGACCACCAGCTGAGTACAATCACCTCCTGTAATTGCGTAATTGTTCCTGATGCCTAGTAACACTTCGATGGCATGCAGCCAGGAACAACTCACTACTGGCCTCCGGCTCACTCTCCCTTGTCTCCTCCCCACTGGTCCAAGGCTCAGGTGCCTCCTGGTGGCCAACCAGCCTCTCTGCGCCCTGCTCAGAGTCGGAACCCTGTCCAGGGTCCTCCACCTTCTCCAGAGCCGACTCAGAGGGCCCCTCGCTGTCGGAGTCTGGTGGCAACTCCAACAGCATCTGCTGGGCCACAACACAACTCTATTTTTCAACTGAGGTGATGAGCCAAATGCTATTAGAAATTGCACCATTGTGCAGATTCAGTCTACTCAATCAGAATTTAGAATAACAGAGTTGGAAGGGACCTTGAAGGTCTTCTAGTCCAACCCCTTGCTTTGGCAGGAAACCCTATACCACTTCAGACAAATGGATATCCATTTCATCAGTTCTTAACATCTGAGTAACAAAAACCATTTTATAGGACGCTAACATGAAACATGAGGAACGCGGTGGCTCAGGGACTAAGACGCTGAGCTTGTCGATCAGAAAGGACGGCAGTTCGAATCCCTAGCACTTTGTAACAGAGTGAGCTTGTCCTAGCTTCTGCCAATCTAGAAGCTCGAAAGCATGTAAAAAATGCAAGTAGAAAAGTAGGGACCACTTTGGTGGGAAGATAACAGCATTCCGCGCACTTTTGGCATTTAGTCATGCCACAGAGACATCTTCGGACAGCGCTGGCTCTTAGGCTTTGAAATGGAGATGAGCACCGCCCCCTAGAGTCGGGAACGACTAGCACATATGTATGAGGGGAACCTTTACATTTTATTAACAAGAAACATGAGAATGCTATCAATAGAAGACATTCAAAACAATGTCCCTATAATGTTATAATCCGGCACTGTTTTTATTTATAATAAACTTCACTTACAGAGAGCCTGGCTTATTGTGGCATAAACTCTCATGTTACTTGGAAGAAATGAGGTTACCACAAATGATTTCAGCTGAAATTAAGAAAATACAGTATCTCATTCACAGATCCTCTCCCCTATATGCAAAGTCGTACAGCCAATCACCTATGTGAGGTATCTCTGCATCAGAAGGCAACTCAATTCTCTTCACACTGGTTTGTCAATTTTAAGAAAAGCAGATGGCCATTTATGCAGAAACCTGATGGCATACAGAAGTTGTTCCCTTGACAGGAGAATGGAGTTGCAGGCTTCAACAAAATAATGAGACACGGAGATTTAGGGGGAATCTGTGTTTCTCTCTTCTCATTTCATTTAAGATAAGGATAACTGCATGCTATGCGGGTAGAAAAATCTGTCTTCCCATAGGGACACACACATCATTCCTCCAGAAATGATGGCAGAAAAAGTATACCTAACTCATAATTTATATCTCTTGTCTGGATGGTGTAAGAAAGACCATAGCCTCTAAAATGTGTTAATCAGTACGAACTTTCAGCAATTGGTACATAACGAAAGGATAATAATTCATCAGCTCACAAATATATTTAAACATTCCACAGCAAAAATACATCCGTTACACTCAATTGTTTACACTGAGACTTTTATCTCTGGAGGTTCTCAGTCATCCAAGTCATGGTTGTGCCAAAGATGCTTTTTTCAAGAGGCAACTGGACTTCTTGGTTTTTCTTTTAAAGACCTTCCACTTCTCATCCAAGAAGCTTCTTCAGCTCTGAAGCTTCTTGCAAAGAAAGAATTTTAAAAAAATTCTGCTTCATTATGATTCAAACTCTGATCTTGGTGCTACAGGAATATTTAGGGGGAAATAGGATTCCTCGTAGCATGTGTATACAACAGAGGTGTATTCAGCAGGTTCTGACCAGTTCTGGAGAACCGATAGCGGAAATTTTGAGTAGTTCGGAGAACCGATAAATACCACCTCTGACTGGCCTCACCCCCATCTATGGTCTGCCTCCCAAGTCCCAGCTGATTGGGTGGGAATGGGGATTTTACAGTATCCTTTCTCCTGCCACGCCCACCAAGCCATGCCACACCCACCAAGCCATGCCATGCCCACTAAGCCATGCCACGCCCACCAAGCCATGCCACACCCACCAAGCCGTGCCACACTCACCAACCACGCTCACAGAATCGGTAGTAAAAAAAAATTGAATCCCACCACTGGTATGCAATGCAATCAACTTGGTGTCATAGGATGAGATCTGTGAACTAGGCATTGTGTGTGGGATACTTGAGGGAACTTTCCCAGGCCAACAAGTCTACCAAGGAATTCATTTTTTTTTATTTTTGGCATATACTAGAAATTCATAGTTATGGTCAAAAGCATCTACAGCTTCTATTCTTTTATATTCAAGCATGGAAGGGGAAATTTGGTTCTTCGAAGAAATTCCCTGTTTCTTATTTGTCCACTTTAAAAAGTCCCTATTGTCTTTTGGTCAGGATTTTTCAGGGGACACTTTTAAGATTGGAGAAATAATAAAGAAAGAACAAGAAATATTAAGCAGATGCACTGATTCATAAGAAAAATCTTCAAGATCAAAAGACAAATGCATCCAGTTTGCAAATCCAAATTGCTGATATTAATGGCACCTAGACATGCCAATTTTTTAAAAAGAATTTAAGAAAATATCTGCCTTCTAATGTACATTAGTGTACACTAGTATACACTCCGCGTAACGGAGTGAGCTCCTGTTACTTATCCCAACTTCTGCCAACCTAGCAGTTTGAAAGCACATAAAAAATGCAAGTAGAAAAATAGGAACCACCTTTAGTGGGAAGGTAACAGTGTTTCGTGCGCCTTCGGCATTTAGTCATGGCGGCCACATGACCGCGGAGACGTCTTCGGACATCGTTGGCTCTTCAGCTTTGAAACGGAGATGAGCACTGCCCCCTAGAGTCGGGATAGGATCTCAGCCTGGGTAGTATCTAGTGATCAAGATTATTTCTCCATTATGGTAGGTTAGGAATAAAATCATATTTTTGTGTTCAGTTGAAACGCCAGGAGTTACCTGTTTCCTTTTAGAAAAACAAATTTCCTTGGCAGACAATTTTCTCTCTCTTTCTCCTCTTCTTGCTTACATAAACACATCTTTTATTAGAGGATGTAAGTAATTTTTCTTCGCAAGGTACGTGAAGCAACTGAACCCAAAAGAGAAGGATGCTAACTAATATTGCTTGATATGCTATGTAAAACACCTCTTTCTTCTTTGATATAAAAAAGACAAAAGTAAAAGAAAGGTCTTTAGTTATAATAATCTTTCATAGCAAATGCAATCACTTCGGTATTATAAAGTTGAATTGAATTAAATCTAGAGAACAATTTAAGTACTTCAACGAAGTAGTTCATAATTGCTTCTCTGAATTATATATCTGGAGGACCACAATGAAACTCAGTACAATTACTAATATATGGCTAGCCTCCCATTTTCTTTACAAGGATGCAGACTGATCAATTAAAAATATACTGTATCATGGATATAATAATAACATATGTTATGAAATCTTCTCATAGTATGTACACAGACTATATAGCAATAGCAATAGCAGTTAGACTTATATACCGCTTCATAGGGCTTTCAGCCCTCTCTAAGCGGTTTACCGAGTCAGCATATCGCCCCCAGAGTCTGGGTCCTCATTTCACCCACCTCGGAAGGATGAAAGGCTGAGTCAACCTTGAGCCGGTGAGATGAGAACCGCTGAACTGCAGATAACAGTCAGCTGAAGTGGCCCGCAGTACTGCACCCTAACCACTGCGCCACCTCGGCTCTATACTTTTATATATTTCTACTTGGAACATGGTATTTTCAGAGCTGCAATGATTTGATGGAGCTTTATAAGAGCCAAAAGGCAAAAAAGAAAGTTCACTCAAACATAGGAGAGCTATCTATAGCAATCTGGAAAAAAAACATGGCTGCTTCTTCCATGAATTTATGCTAGAGCTGTCATTTTGCCGATCTTGCGAAATTTATTCTAATATGCCCTATAGATCAGTGGTGGGATTCAGTAATTTTTACTACTGGTTCTGTGGTTGTGGCTTGGTGGGGGCATGGAATGGCTTGGTGGGCACGAGCTGGTTAGCGTGGAAGGAGAATGATACTATAAAATCTACATTCCCTCCCCACTCCAGGGGAAGGTTATTGCAAAATCCCCATTCCCTCCTGATCAGCTGGGACTTGGGAGGCAGAGAATAGATGGGGGTAGGGGCAGTCAGAGATGGTATTTACTGGTTCTCCGAACTACTCAAAATTTCTGCTACCGGTTCTCCGGAACTGGTGAGAACCACCTCTGCTACAGATTGAAAACCTTTGAAAATCTCTAGTGTGGGATGCCCCTCTCCCGGAAATGTAGAACTATAATTATCATAATTTTCAGAGAGAAATGTTATTAAGTATTATGGTAAGAATTATGGAAGTTTTAGGAATGTACAAAGTTGTGGAAGACGGTTCCACCACAAAACCGTGTTCGACTAAACTGCGCTCAACGAAACCGCGTAGCTGACATCATCAACAGGGCGACAACAGCGCGGAGACAGAAGCACGCTGTAAACGCTAAACCTAAAATTAACCCCTAAACCTAAACCTAACCCCCCTAAACCTAATCCTAAACCTAACCCTAAACCTAACCCTTAACCTAATCCTAACCCTTAACCTAACCCTAAACCTAACCCTAACCCTTAAACTAACCCTAAACCTAACCCTAACCCTTAACCTAACCCTAAACCTAACCCTAAACCTAACCCTAAACCTAACCCTAAACCTAACCCTAAACCTAACCCTTACCTTAAGTTGAATCGGCTTGCTTTCAAAGCGCTATTTAAAGCGCCCTTCTTTCTCCGCGCTGGCTGTTGTCGCCCTGTTGATGACGTCAGCAACGCAGTTTAATCGGGCGCGGCTTAGTCGAGCGCGGTTTTGACGGGTCACGGTGGAAGACTAACTTATATAACTAGCTCATCCTTGTTCTGACTTCTAACCCGACACAATGTAATGCTTCTGCTGGAAAGTTACATCTTAGATGTATACCAGAGAAGGAAGGCATGAGAAATGGGCTATAAAAAGCAACAAAATAGCTGTCAGTATAAATTATGGTGCCCATTTGGCCTGCCTAATGATTGACATTTTAAAAACATTTCTGAAAGTATTTGTCCAAATGAAAATTGACATGGCTTGAAAACAACATATTACATTGCTTAAAAATAATGGCTCACTGGCAGAAACTTGTATCTTCCATAATACATTTATCTTCTAGCAACTGAAAGTGTGAACACTTCCACTGAGATATTATTATACGAACTGGCTTGAGCAACTATAAAAGATTCTGCCTGATCATAGGCATCCATTCTTAGCCACAATGATGCCAAAATGATGAGTGGACATCATGATATTATATTGCAAACTCTACCCCTCATGCTTGCATTGCAATATTGTACACATGCACGTATCACAATGTTATAGTGCACGTTTTGTCACTTGTTCCAGGCGTGGGTTCCTGCCAGTTCTAACCTCTTCTATAGAAGAGGTTCCACAAATCTACCGTGCCATTTAGAACCGGTTCCAGCTCCCTCCCCATGCCCGTCCACACATCATCACGATGAAGAGCCAGAGGAGGAATTCTGGGAGTTGAAGTCCACAAGTCTTAAAGCTGTCAAGTTTGAACACCCCTGGGATTTTTTTTCTAAAGGGTTAGGGGTGCAAGAGTCTTGTAACTTGACAGCTTTAAGACTTGCGTGCTTCAAATGCCAGAGTTTCTGAGCCAACATTTTGGTTGCTAAGCAAGAGCGTTGTTGTGAGTTTCAACACATTTTACAAGTTGGCCACGCCCACCCAGTCACATGGCTGGCAAGCCACTCTCACCCGGTCACATGGCCATCAAGCCACTCCCACCCGGTCACATGGCCAGCAAGCCACTC